>NC_139353.1:7165125-7237625 GCF_055883805.1 Amblyomma maculatum | reverse complement strand
TAGGACGGTACCTCACACCTCCACCAATAAAACAGCCGGAGCAGCCAAAGTAGGTTCACCCAGAAAGTAGGTTAAATGAGCGAACGTACGTGGGCAAGATATCTGGGAGCTTGAGAGAGGAAGTCGAAGAACGCCGGGGTCACTAGCATTGCTGTAGCCAGTTTAAAACGTCCGGTAATGCAGTCCGGCCTCATGAAGGTGCAACAAGATTGATTAGGAATGCAGCATTATCTCTACGTGTACAACCACCACATTTAGACTAAGTTCTCAATAATGCTGTCTGGGTTAATTTTTCTGAAGGCACGATAAATTCTTATATAAGCGCCTGCTGAAAGTAACTAAAAAAGTGCTCTCAGACAGCTGTAAGCATAGTACCGAAATATGGTTCCTAAATAACTATCGCAATAAATGTGAACAATAAACATTTTCTTAAAAGTGTTTAAAGCCATCTCCTAGCATATAAACGCCGTAATGAAATATTACTGAATTATGAGGCTTTTTCTCATGTTTTGCATCATCCTGAATTCGTGTATTTAAAAATTTTTGCTGATCAAAGAATATCCTCTCCATGGTAATTCTCTTCATCTCCTTTTTCTACCACTGAATACCCTAGGAATTCGATGTGTCGACTTCAATTCCTTGGCCTTAAATTTTTTTCTCTGAAGCTCATGTTTGCTGGTCATACAGTCCTGGTGCTAACAAAGGCCTTTTGCCTTGTACGAGTGATCTTTCTAAGCTAGTGGAACGCAGCATCATCATAAGCAGTTGTCTGTGCGCCCTTCAGAAGTAATGTATTCAGTTGGTTTCGTTAAGTATCCGGAATCATGTGCAGCGGCTAAAATCCTCGGGCTACCCTCAGCACTTAATTCTTAGTTCATGTGAAGGACTTCAGAATTTAAAAACGCAGAAAACGTAAGTATGATGCACATGTAGAATTCCTACATTTGTCATGCCGTATTAACACTGTCTTTGTCATAATATCAAAAAGGTGGCAGGCAGATATGGGGTACGTGTTGTATTTTCAGCATCTGTAAAGCTGAAAAGTTTGCCCATTACTTTCAAGATAAAAGGAACGAAGAAACACGGAGCACAGCACGTGCAGAATAAACCATCAGACCAAGTTCACAGGTGTGCCTCCGGTGTTATCTACCAGATACCTTTATCTTGCGGCTAGGCAAACGTGCCGGGGCTTCAATGAGCAGGCCCTTGAACACAATAGGTCTAACCGCACTGGCACAGGTAGCAATTTACCTCCGCATTGCAAAAGCTGCGGATGCGGCCCCTATCTAGGTAAAAGCCCTTCCATCGGCAGGGCCCGGGCCAAGACTGAACGGGAGACCATCGAGGCTTTCCTGATCACCGAAAATGATGATGACTGAGTCAGTTCGCCGTCAGTATCGCTATCCAGACAAAAGATAAAGTATCTAGAAGGGCATGCTCGGGTTTCCACATCCGCTTTGATTCCGCCATAATGTGCTGTTATAACCGTCGAGCGTTTTTTGTTATAGTGCCTTTATTGTTTCGTTGAGGAGCTATATAAGCCAGCTGTTTCGTGAATAAATCTAGTTGAAACTCTCTGCTTTATTTGTGCCTATATGGGTTTCTTGAGTGACGTTTTTCGCACAGTTTTAATTGTTGACATTTAATTAAGCCCGCACTGACGTACCCTTCTCTGCAAAAGACCATCTGTGGTAACGATGCAGCTGAGGCTGACATTTCGATCCATCCGTTGCATTTAGAGCCTTGTCTCACATGGATGGAAGTGTGCACTTTTGAGGCATAAGAGCCAATTCGAAATGGATGACATTCTCCTACTGCTAATAGATGACCCCTCAGTACGTAATCCAATTTACGAGTAGTTCGAACAAAGAACGTTGAGCTTACACAATGCATTGTCGAAAGTTCCGAATGAGAATTTAGGCATTACGCCGAAAACATGGGTCGTGATGAGGAAAAAAAAATTAAGAAATGGAGATGCACATACCATGGAGACAAGAACCACGCTTGTTTCGTGGCTTTAAAGGCTTTCTCTATTGACGCTATTGTTCTCGCTCCCAGTGTCTACTCAGTTAAGTATGCTTCTTCATGTCGGAACTTACATATTGCTCTAATCAAGGTTTTCAGTAACGAAAACTGAGACAAAAGCCAGCCTTACGCAAGTACATCAAAATACATATGAAAACAAAACATTTTGAATTACACACCGTTGGTTCTGTTGCGTTAGAACTGAGTCTCAAGTATGGTCAACCAGAAGCTGTCAAGAATGTTTCTACTAAAACGTTCGCAATGAAGATTGCGCACGCCGCTTCGAAACTATATATATATATATATATATGTGTATATATATATATATATATATATATATATATATATATATATATATATATATATATATATATATATATATATATATATATATATATACATATATATATATATATATATATATATATATATATATATATACATACATATACATACATATACACAGTCAAAACACTTATTGAGTCAGAGGCACAATGAGAGAATTCCAAATACATATACTGCAGCAGTTATGAATGTTAATGCTCAGCATGCAAGGGCTGTTATATTAAGCTAACTATCAGCGTATAGGCCTCCTTATCACTTGCCACATCTCTTCAAATGCAGCCATCGTGTTAGGATAAAAATCCAAAAAACTGACCATAAACTGAATTAAATATTGTTTTGGGAATCACAGTCGTTTAGCCAAGTTGTACCGTGACCAATGCGAACACGGTTAGCGTTCTTAAAGCGTCGAGCTAAAGCTCTCTTTCAGGGCATAACCGGCATGCAACACCAGTCATGCAAATTGAAAATAAATAGGTACAAAGCTGGCAGCCCAAACGAAGCCGTCACTTCAATTTTTATTGTTCCATGTACTCTATGTACGTCATTGTGCCACCTATAGCTTGACGTTGCTTTCGTAAACAAATACGCCTTCCTGATCGGGATGGCTGACAGCCCTGCTTGTGAACGATGTGGTGTTGATGAAATGATCGAGCACCTTCTTTGTGATTGCCCTGTTGTTGCAACTGAACGACATATATTGCGTACTGCATTGGATATTCTGGACGCTCGCCCCTTAACGGAAGGGAAGATCTTGGAACCATGGCCACAAACGTCCCCTGCGTTCAAAGCATACAAGGCACTTCTTCGTTTTTTAAGAGATACTAGCTAGATTGACAAACTGCGACTTTCGCAATTCCTGTCCTCTTCTACCCTCTCCCTTTAATCCCTCATTCCCCTTCCACAGTGCAGGGTAGCCAACCGGAATGCATTCTTTATGGTTAACATTCCTGCCTTCCGCCCTCCTTTTCTCCTCCTCCCTCCTCCATGTAATGTTTTATTGCAGAATATCATAGGAATGCAAGAGAGAAACAATGCAGTGAGTCAATATGCCAAAGTATGGATCTAAGCTTTCACGCATAACATTTGGTAGGTGCAAAATGCTAAAATTAGAATGTTATGTATCCTCCTGCAAATTGAAAACTTTATTTTCTGTTTGCAGGCAAGGAGCTATTAGGACTCCGCCTAAACTGCGTCATATTAGTTGTTTATGCTCATATTCATTTAGTTACAGCAGTGCAATTTATGACGGCATAACTGCGCTCTCAAGTTATCAGATAGAGTCTGGGAGTTTTTTCAAGCTCTTTTATGGATAGATTATATTACCTGTTGCCGCGCGAAGGCTTCTTCGTAAGCTGAAAACACGGCAATTATACAATTATCTCCAGGCGTTGTATCCTTCCGGTCTGGGTTATTATTCCTTCTTGTCATGTTTCAGCATGGACCTGTAAAAAATATGTGCGCTCTCTGATGAGAACCTAGACTAGTATTTCGTCTGCGAAGTTGTTTTCAAACGAGAAACAGTTGCAGTAATGCCATTGCGTGGAGAAGGACCCCGAGAAAGCCTTATCGGGGCTTCACCCGTTGAGGTACTCTAGGTGACAAGGATATATAGATATGTACAGAGCCCTGTACTGCATACCTCAGCGAATTATCGTTCTTCAAACCATCCTTGTGGGGCGTTTATGGCTCTCAGGCTGTATGGGGATAGAACAGGCAACAAACGATAACACACTGATTGGTTCTTTCTGTTATAACCGTTGCACCTGATAAGGGTACAAAACATATCTAAGGAAAAGAAAGATATAAATACGTAAGTGAAGTCACACGAAGATTACTGCTGGCGAAGATTAGGAGGCTGGCATAACAGACAGAGACTGCCAGAGGCGTTAGCACGCCTAACTTCACTCCATTCGAGGTGAGGAACCGTACATATCATTACCATATCTAACGTTTTTCGGCTCAGCACTATGATTCCTTAGATTTGAACTATTCGTAAAGAGTCCTACCAGTAAGACTTAGTCTTGTTCATGCGGGTTAAGGTTCCAAAGCGATTCTAGGCTTTAAGTTAGGTCTTAGTGAGGAGCTGCGGAATAATTTAGACTACCTGGAGTTGCTTAACTTGCGCTGATATCACATAGTGCATGGGCGCCTTGATTTTCGCCTCCATCGAAAGGCAGCCGCAGCTGGAATTTGGTTCAGCGTCCTGGGGTTCAGCAGTCGACTGCCACTACCAATGAGCTACCTCGGCAGTAAATCGTACGAGTAAACCTGGCCTCACATTTCGGCAAGAACGTTTAAGAAACTGCCTAAACAAGATTCTCACATAAGATAATAAATATCGAGAGGGGGGGGGGGGGGGGGTGGCGAGGGGCTCGTCATTTATGGATGTTACTGCCTTCTCAATCCAATGCGCCTGCCTTGTGACTACGAGCAAGGGGAAACAGCCTGGCACTCTGCCGCCTCGTCAGGTTCAGTTATCTTTTGTAGATCATCGCTTTGTTAGTATTTGCATATTCGCCTTTCGGATAAATCCCCTAAAGGAGGGAGGTGGGGGGGGGGGGGGGGGGGGGTTGTGCGACCAAGTGGAAGCGTCTAACCCTTAGGAGTGGTTCGTACCCAATGCTAGACCCACCCTGTCCCTTTAACGGAAGACGTTTTTGTTGATGCGTCCCTACACCACTCTGCCATGGGGTGGAGTTCTGCCTCGCGTGAAGCAACGCATTACGTCGCTTTGTAAATAGAGATTCACGCTGGGGAGCATTTTGAAGAGGTTGTGAGGGCGCCGCGTCCAGTGGAACCACCACCATCGCTGTCGCATTAACAAGGGTGACAGGCTACGAAAGGGATATCGCTTAGTCACAGTAGAGGGGTTTGGTGCGCGCTGACGAGACTCCGTCTCGCTCCTTTGTTGCAGCCGAGTTAAATCAGTCCATCTTGTTTGTACTCCAAAGCCTGGCGGCCCGCATAACAAACGAACTAGCCGATGGTAGGCTAAAACCAAGTATCGAGGAATTTTTAAACTAAAGATTTACACGTAAGCCGCGTTCAAGTCAAAGAAAGGGCACAGAGAGGTCTTGCTCACTGGATCCTCGAGAGGAACCGATTAGCGTACACACACCACTATTTCAGAGAATACGCCTCTCTGTGTTCCCAGAGATATGTCAGTGGCGCATTTTCCAGCATCAAAGTGATTTATTATAGATGTGTATTTTTCGAGTTCTTAAATTTTCTGTTTCTGATTTGCTTGCTAAATTTATAAATGTTTTTTCTTACGTTGACCAAAGTTTTTCTAAAACTGATATGCACATAATTTCTTTTTATTTTTATTCAGTTCCTTGCTATGAACATAGTAATATTGTCAGAAGACGCTGTTAACACTCAAAGGGGTGTGTAATATAAATCATTATTATTTAACAGGAATAGAAGAGAGCCTAGAATTATTCCATACAGCGTGTTGACACAACTGTCTGAGGCATAATTCGGAGTCTGCAATCTGGTTGCAGTGAAACAAGTATATATAACAAATGGGATCAATACAAACTTTGGCTGAAATTCAACCGTATGCTAAAATAGGAACTTTAAATTTATCCTGGTGGTAAGCTGCTGCAGCAAGACACTTTCTTAAATAATGGGCATTACGCTGCATTTTTCTCAGCTGTAATAAGACCTAAAAGCTACTTAGGAGTTCCATTGCGTCGATCCAAGTTAATGTTCTGAAAATATGTGCCACGTGAAAAAGCAGTGTATTTCCTAAACCTACGCTGTGGGCCTCGTAATGAACTCCGCTTTCAGGCGGAAAGCCTCGAGCTTGTTGCTTTATTTATTTTTATCTGACGCATTCCCAAATTTAATTTCTCAGATCTGTTGCAGGGCGAAGTGGTTCTTCTGCGATGAATTTCGACAGCCTCAAGGATATCGATGACGTTCTTTTCCTAGACATTTTCTCGGAGGACAATGTGCGGTCATCGATGAAGTACGAGCCCCGTGCCGGGGATGTGATAATTGTAACATACCCAAAATGCGGCACAACGTGGGCACAGTACATTGTCTCAAACATACTAACGAAAGCCAACGTGCCAAGCCATCCTGGCGAGTACATGCTTTACACGCCATTCATTGAATTGCTTGGATCGGAAGCAGCAATGAATCCCAGCAGAAAAGGGCCGCTGATGACGCATCTTCCATTGAATAACATGATCTTTTCAAAACAGGCAAAGTACATTTACGTCGCAAGAAATCCATATGACTGCTGTGTCTCAGCCTATTATTTTCTTAAAGGTCTCACGCCGAAAAGTCACCTCGACGTGTCGTTTGAGACCTTTGTGCAAAACTTCATTTTTGGGAAAGTGTTTTACGGGGACTACTTTGACCACCTACTGGGTTGGTACAAACTAAGGAACGAGCCAAATGTTTTGTTCATCCTGTACGAGCAGCTGAAAGAAGAAACTGAAAAATGGACTCTTAAGATAGCCGAATTTCTCGGCAAAGAGCACTGCACAGCTTTACGAAATGACCGAACACTGTTGGATAAAATTTTGCAATTATCGAGCCTGGAAAAAATGAAGGTAACTTTCAACTACAACGCCCATGACTGGATACAAGGCTTGCTAGAAATGTCATCGCGACATTCTTTCAAATTTCTCGACAAGTTAAACAAAAGGCCTGGCAAAATAGAAGAAATGCACGAAGGGGCTGGATTTGTGCGGAAAGGAATAATTGGTGACTGGAGGAACCATTTCACGTCGAAACAGGTGGACATCACTAAAGAATGGATCGCTAAGAAGACTAGTGCTTCTGATGTGATGCTAATATGGAGTGCGTATGACCTCCCGTAGAGTAGTTTTTCTTAAACGGAATAAAACGTTTCCTTTGGCGCTAGAAAGCAGCCGATTGGAAGAAACTGTTGCATTTTACTCTTCCTCCCATTGATACGAGACATTTTCAGCTTGCTATAGGGGATACGTAGAGACGACGGAAAGATCATCGCGTTGACACACGGCCGCATCAATGAATTGTGGTCTGTATATTTTAAGATAGGCAAGCCTATTCGTGCGGTCACCTCGTGATCGCTACACGGGGCCTACAATTTTTTTTTTCTGCTCTAGGCGTACAAAACAGAACATCGGTGACCATTGAATTTTCGTCCACTTCACGGTTGTGGCGGAATAAAGCATGCTGTTGACCTTCTGAGCATAGACTTGGCGCATAGACTCCAGGCCCCTAAACACGAACGTAGATCGCACAGCAAACTTCAATTTTCCAATACATACTACACCACTACTGTTATCTCACGTAAGTAGGATAGTTGGTTTTGATAACCACGAGAGAGTCTGAAGAAGGGCAGACATGTGAGCTGATCAAAGTTCTATATAACTACAGCTATCTCTGGATGACAAGCATTTGCGCCGCGTATTAAAGGGAGTCGTTATTAGATTATTGCAATAATGCAAACACGGGGGCCAGTTGGTTGATCATTCTGTGGAATACTGCGCTACTTGATATACAGAGACAAATGGAAGACGACACACGAATGAAGCGCAAATTCGTGTGTCGTCTTCCATTTGTCTCTGTATATCAAGTAGCGCAGTATTCCACAGATTATTGCACTCGTTTCGCAAAATCTCCGTGCTTAGAATTCAACTCTTAAACCATACAAGTTCATCACGCCAGCCTCACTCTGGACCCAGCAATGGTCCTGCGTCGATAACTTGTGAGCTGGGTATCAGCCGTTTCCTATTTTCGAACTTATACTTGCCTGGTTTCGTTTGAGCATTCGCAGTCCTTCTGGAATATGGACTTAGGTTAACAGTATTCATCAATTCAGCCAAAATCTTGTTCGGACATGTTTTCTGATCTGAGGCAGAAAATTGCGGCTGGCGTTCTGCTGAAGGTAATTCGTAGAAAAGGTAGCTTTCATAATTTGACATGTTAGACTTCGTCATGTCTATCAAGCAAAGAAACGATGCGGGGATTCGGGAATATTATGTAACTGTCGGCCACATACTATGTCACTATTTAAGTGCAGTCCCCGCTTCTAAACGGTAGACAGGATTCCTCTGGTATGGGCTAAGCTAAAGAGAGAAAGAGGCAAAGTAAAGGAACAAGCAATTCAAGAGATTTTATACTTCCGGTTGAAACGTAAAATGATACACATGACGTTTATTCATATACTGCCGTTAAGGCTAAGCAGGATAATAAATTACCTCACGGGTCTGTTGAGTAGAACAGTTGTTTTTTTAACCTGAACTCTACTGTAGAAAATATCAGTGCTCTCGGATAAAAATGTCCGCTTTTTGTGACACTTGTTTCTTCCCTCACGGGTACCTATGAATCCCGTCAAAATTACTATACCAATGCGCTTTAAAGCGTACATACGCATTACCATCTTGCAACTTAGGCTTTTGGCTTGCCGGATACCCCAGAAGTATTTTCATATAAACAATCAGTTTCTACGCAGATTTTATGTTTGCTCCATGTTTTATAGCCCCATCATGGTAATAAAATGCTCTTTCCACTCCTTCGATTGACTCTGCGAGAAAACCAAGAATAAGCGCGAGACTGAAACGTATTAAAGTACTCGAGGAGTTCTCAGTTTCGATGACCGGCTTTCAAACTGTGTATGTCGATATTTCAGACAGTTATGAAACTACCAAGGTCCTCAGGTATGAGAACGTTAACATTGTAGCCTCTACAATGACTTCTAGGTTAGGAGGAGACTAAAGGAAGACCCCGTGGAAGCAGAGGCCATTGATATGTGGCGAAATGCTGAGCATTTATTGAACTGAGGAAATTAAGGGCGGCTTCAGAAATAATATAAGCTTCACACATATGTCTTTTCAGAAAAAAAAACATTACAATGCATAAATAACGGGAAAAAAATTCGACCCGGCTAAGTACACTGGTAGGCTTGCCACAATTTTGCGGCCTCGATATCGTCACATAGTGCTACACGATCTCCCCCAGTGCTATTTACAGGTTGCTTAAAAAGGCATGGAATGTGAGCTGTTAGGCATCTGTGTCGAAAAGTATACAACAGTTGCATCTTACCGGTACTCACCTATGGGGCTGAAACGGGGAGGTTAACGGAAAAGGTTCTACTTAAGTTGAGGACAACACATAAGGCCATGTAACAGAAAATGGTAGGTACAACGTTGAGATATAAAGCGTGCAGAGTGGTGAAATAATTCAAGTTACTGGTATTCTAGTCAAAATTAAGAATAAGATATGGGCATGGGCAGGACATGTAGTGCGAAGAGAAGATAATCGATGGTCTCTAGGAGCAACCAATTGGATTTTAAGGAAAGGTAAGCGTGTCAGGGGACGGCAGAAAATTAGGTGGGTGGATGAGATAAAGAAATTCGCTGGTGTCAAGTGGATCCAGCTCGCACAGTACCGAGTTAATCGCAAGAAAATAGGAGAGGCCTTTGCCCTACAATGGGCATAGTCCGGCTGCTGCTGCTGATGATGATCTAGGAGAACTAAGGCTTTGGAAACAAAATGTTTCGCAATTGGGCTTGATCCGTGAACCTACATATATGCTATTTATGTGTGGTACTAGCCATAGTGGCAGGGCAGCGATTCTCACTTGGTTTTGAGCAGGAACCATTTTTACGATGTGATGACAATTCCTAGCCATGAGGTGAAATGCGACGCCTAATAATACTGAATGATCCTCTTCGGTTATTCACAAAATGTTTGGCTACAAATAGCAGGGTAGGCTTTCCTAATCACTCGAATTTTCGCTACCTCAGGGCCGCTATTTGCCCACTGTATAGCGCAGCTCTGCTACGTTAAACATTCTCTGAGGGCTCTTTTATTCCTCTTCAAAAAACGCAGTGATTATTCAGTGGCCCCTTGAAGTGCCGATCTGCCCATTTCCTTCCTGTGCATCATTCGAAATGGGTTTGGTTGAAGTTCAGGGCGAAAATGCAGGTTTAGGTATTGCTTCGGCCTGCCACCCTGTACGCAGCACGTCGCGAATGAGCGCCGCCGTCAGTCCAGGTCACACGAGTGGCGTGGATTGCTAGCACTCAGAGCGCAACCATGCAAGCCAGACGAGCGAGATACTTTGAGAAGAGTGGCAGAGGCAAGCTCCAGCTCCCTTATGGCTTCTTTGCTCATCCCGCAGCGTGCGTCAGAACCTGTCGACTCTGCAGCAAGGTCGCCGTCGGTGTGGCTTTTGTACGGAGGCCTCTGGTCATCTTAAGCTCTAGCCCCTAGTCTACATTACCACGACTTAGAACCCGGAGCATTTATGCGCCCACAAAGCGAACGTGTGCCGCCCGGAGCAGGATGCAGGGCCGCTATGGAATCCTTAGCAATGCTGTATATGTGGCATGATTTTGGAAATCCTTCTTTCTTTTTAAAACTAGCGTGAACTGGTTTTGCTTTTCGGGCGTAAAAACTGACTTTCTGAGACCAAGTGTTGCTTTACAGAGCGATCCCTGCAGATCCCAATATTTTGGACAAAGTGGGTCTGCAGGATTAATAAAAGAAGTAATGAAGAAGACAGAATTCTTTATTTTTTTTTCCAAGCCTTCTCTTCTCATTAAAGAATAAAGCTCGCTAACGTCAGTAGCAGAGTACAATCCTTTGCCGTCCTTATCTCTAATGCCGCTTCAGGAAACACTTCGGTTCTGATGCGAGAAAAAAAAAACAATTTTTTATTGGTCGTATTGAGTGCAGACATCTTTCTCGTATTGCACAAAGCGCACATTGCACGTGTCATCGTATTGAGTCCGGCAGTCGTCAGGAATGGAGTCTACCGCAGAGCGGGCCACCAACAGCATACCTACTGCAGACAAGAAAAAAAATAAGGACACCATAGCATCACTCCACTGAAGTAGAGTTTTAAGTAAAGTAGTTAGACGACATTTTACACAGTATAGTTTGGGCGCTTACGGCGAACATATTTTGACCTGTGTTTTGTTTTTTTTTTTGTGATGGTGCATGCTGTGTTACATATACAGCAATGTCGTATGCATTACTAACAAAAAGAACCAAGAAGTCGAAATTTGGTGTCTATACTCCTTTAAGAAGTATTAAGGCTGCTTTGTGTGCGCACATGTTTTATTGTCTCGCCATTTTCGTGCACGCTTTCAGCAATTTCTTGACGTTTGCATCCATGCATATGCATGCATTTTAGTTGGAAACTTTCCTGCAACATATAGTCTATTTATACTTTCAAAACATACGTGATGTCCTTAGCAACGCCTATTGCAGTACCCGGACTTACTGACATTATTTACACTTGGCTATTTGTTCGATATTCTCTTATTTCACCCTGAGAAATATTACGGCTTAGTCATAGAGGTTAAATATTCAGGTACGGAGCGAAGACGCAATTACAGCCTTTATTTTTGGCAGCGAGGAAATGAAACACACCTAAAATTTTAACTTCAAAATGAGTGTTCGCGCCCAAAACGACGGCTTCTTATCATTGCTTTGAAGGTGATTTCTTTTACCGCTTTCAAAAACACATTGCAGATAAGGATATCCGAAATGTAGACAATTTTAGCGCAACTAATGAGCTGAATTCTCGTACAGCGCACTGTAGACGCAGAACTGAACATTGATTATTAGTGGGCAGGCTGTGCCATAGCTGCCGTGCAATATTTTTCGAACAAAACTGTATCGACATAGCAGATCATTGCAACCAACAAAGATGATCTTACGGTCTTGTCCATGGTAAGGAATGATCGCCACCACGCAGCTTTCGTAATTGCTGTAATTGTAGTATGCATTGTAAGTGGTCGATAAATCTGAAAGCAAGTACGAGGTATTGCCTTGAACCGGCATTAGAGAAAATATACTGGATCCAGAAAAAGTTAAGCAGGCTGCAATTTGCACTACAGAAAGACATTGCTCAATAATTAGTATACACACTTTAGAGCAACAACTAATCATGCAATAACTACTCATGCGTAATATCTGTCGCACTTTTCTTTCTGTGGGAACCTGACCTCGCCATAAGGGACGGGAGGATGCTGGCATTGAAACCGGAAAGAGGGGAAGAGGAGCCGTAGTGGAGGGCTGCGGAGTAATTTCGACCGTCTGGAAACCTTTAACGTGCACTGATATCGCACAGCACACGGACGCCTCTCTGCTTCGCCTCTATCGAAACGACGCCGCCGGCGGTCGGCTTCAAAACATAGTACAAAACATAGAACAATTTTTCGCTGTTAAGCATTTCCTCTGACACGGCACGTGTGGCGAGCGAGGCTTAACGGGACTACGCCTACAGCGTAAAGCAAATTTTCTGCAAAAGGAATGGCAATTTTTTGCTTGAACGATAATGTGCGTTTTCTTTTTTTATTGGGAACGTGCTTCAATTTTTTAAAAAGTATGATTCGGTTGTTGCGACCAATTTTAAAAGCCCCGTGGAAAACTTTCATCGCCTCCAGGCCACTGTCGGTTTTCTATAACCTATGCGTGTAAATTCGAGCCCTATTTGAGAAGAAAAACGAAGGTGGCTCGTACTCAATAATGGGAATGTAATGTAAGTGATTTTGTGTATTATTCGCATTTTGGAGTTTTCGTGCGTCATATTTTGTGAATATTTTCCGTTCCTTAGAAATACCATAGATAATGTAGCAGTTGTCAACGTTAAATGCTGCTTCAATCATTAACCATTTCACAGAAAGTTCACCATACATGTTATGGCGAAAAAGATGCCGTCCAGTGGCACGCAGATACAAGACGGCCGAACACCGCCACAGTAATGCTCTTCCCGTGATATACCCTGCGGTGTTTTCACAGCCCTTACCGTATTTCTTGCGTAATACGAACACTTTCGCTTGTAAAGCGATGAAGATGTGAGAGGCAGAGGTACAGTTCTTGTCGAAAGTGCAGAGCCCTGACGGTCTCCTTGTGAGCCGCTTCGTGCGGCTTCTAACGCATTTCCAATGTTCCTAATCCCTTGACGGTAAGATTTTTTTCTGTACCCTTTCCTGTGGGAAGGAGCTCCAGTAGCGCTTAATCAGCTCTAGAATATGGCTCAGAAGTATATTGTCACGTGGTAGTGACCAAGGTCGATGACACAAATGAAGACAGGCTTGATGGTACAGAAATTAACTCTTTATTGGGCTGACTTGCGCCCGCAAAAGAACTAAGCAACTCGGCGGCTGCGATAGCAACAAACGTGTTGGTTGATCGTCGAACAAAGAATGCTCGTCACACTCGTCAACGCTCAATTTAAAGGCTGTACAGAACAATCTAGATGACGTCGCAAACAGCTACCAGCACGGGCTGGAACATTGTGGAAAGACACACGAGTGGCCGGAATCTTCGAGATAGATCTCGGTGCATCTTGCGCTACAACGAAACTGATAAAGGTATGACTCGCGACAATAGTAATATCCCCTGGCTCTACAGTTTTGACAAAGGTTGTACATTATTCAGTACAATGGTACCTTACGTCGGTGAAAGTAAGGGTGTTCTTCTACGTGAGCGTGTCTATTTTGCAAAGTAATTATTGCATATAATGCTTTATCGCTACCGTGGTTGCTGGCATGCCAGCGTTGACGCTGGAAACAAAATATTTGGGGCTACGTTGAGTATCTAGCGCCTCCTTTTCGACAAACGTGGTCGCTCAACTAACAGACGCCGTTATGTTGTCACAGTATGACAAGCCCGGTAGCCACAAATGAAGACATTGACGTGGAACTTCAATAATGTTTTATCGGACTGACTTGATCCTGCAAAAGAACTAAGCAACTCAGGGGAGCCGGTAACAGCCTACGAGCTCATCGGTCGTCAAACTACCAATGCCTGTTGCGCTATAGTGAGCCCTTAACTTAATGTTGGCGTAGGGTCATCTAGAAAAAACTTCGAAAAGTGATTATCACCCCCGCGATTATTCGAGAAATAGACGCGAGTGGCCACAATCATTCGAGATACATCTCGGGGCATCTTGCGCGACAACGAAAATGGTAAAGCTGGGTATCAGCGACACTAAGCTTAAATCAACAAAGAACACAAGACCATTCCACACGCCAGCAAGCGGGCAGTTCAGAAAAAAAAAAAAAAAAAGAAAGGTTACAAGGGTAACGCAGTTTGAGTAAGCGTACAATGATCTGTAAGAATTTCTTTCTGCTGAAGTTGGGCGTATAAAATACTCGCGGTAGCACGTCTACGGACGTATCGTATTCCGACGAGAGCTTGAAGCCGTCACACAGCACTCCAGCCTCATTGTTACCGCTGGGGGTCATCTCAATACAATGCGACATCAGTTTGTCCAGCCAAAACCAAGCGTTGTCACCATTGCGGTGTCATGGGTCACTTCCGCTCTGTTTGCAAGAAACGACGCTCCGCTCCGGTTCGTGAGGTAGACAGCCAAAATCTATCTAACGAAGATATGTTGTGCATTCTGGCTGCGACAACGTCTGCTCGCTCCGCAGTTCACGTCACCGTTTCGATCAGCCGTGCTGACATAACTTTCCTTGTAGATTCGGGATCATCAGTTTCCATTATATTTTCAACAATATTTTGAAGGACAGGTGCTTTTGGTCCCAACAATCCAGCTAGTAGAGTATTCAAAGCAGCCGATTCCAATTCGTGGTTGTTTCTTCGCCAACATTACGTGCAAAGATGTTACAACACGCCTTTTCTAAATTGTAAAACAAGCCATCTCGCTCTTGGGCATTGATACCAACAAAGCACTCGATCTACAGATTGATGCCTAGTCTTTTTAGGGCCTTGAAACATCGCTAATTTCTGATTATAGAAGGGAACGTCACGCAGGACCGTGACCTTCCAGCAGAATTAGTTGAGGGGTTTGGAACTCTTTTTTATCCAGGCATTGGCCTCGCGAAAGGTTTTGTGCACCACGTGAAACCTCGATCCACAGTTCAGCTGGTTATATCGAAAATGAGGCGCATTCCGCTCTCACTGAGACCATTGGTCTCGGCAGAGCTCCGTCGGTTGGAAACACTGGATGTGATAGAGATCGAAGTATCTGAATGAGTGTCACCCATTGTGGTCGCTAAAAAAAAATAGGCAGGTATTCGTGTCTGTGTAGACCTTCCACAGGCAAACAAAGCTCTCGTAGCTGACAGCTTTCCGCTCCTTGATACAAAAGAGCTATTGCATATTCTAGTGGGGGGAACAAATTTTCTAAGCTAGACCTCTCATCCGCCTATTAGCAGGTCCTGGTTTACCCTGAGAGTCGCGATTTGACACCATTTCTAACCCACGCCGGCCTCTTTCATTTCAAACGAGTATGCTTTGGGCTGGCTTCTGCACCTTCTACATTTCAGAGTATGATGTCAAAGCTCCTTCAAGTATGTAAGGGCGCGCTTTTCTACATAGATCAAATTATAGTTTTTGAGAGAGGCCGGCAGGAGTACATAGCTAACCTGCAGCAGAACTTAAGCGCATTGAAGAGGTCGGGCTCAAGCTGAACCGGAAATGTATCATCGATACGCAGGAACTTTCATTTTTGGGTCACAGGACCATAGCAAAAGGTATTGTTCTGCTGAAAGAAAAGGTAGCTTTCATTAAGGATACCCTGGCACCCACCGACGCAGCCGACCTTCGATCTTTCTTCGGGCTGGTCGAGTGCTACTCTAGGTTTGTTCCAAGTTTGCCGACATTGTCGAGGATGCGTCTTCTTCTTCGAAAAGCGCAGTCATTCGTTTTTATTCTAGCGAGGTAGATTCGGAGTTTTCGAAAAGTCAAAGAAACACTTGCGTCCAGCACCGTTTCCAAGCCCGCTTCTGACTGCGGGCTTGGAGCGGTTCTGCAACAGGTGGATGGACAGGAACTGCATGCACACTGTCGTCTTCGCATCTTGAGCGCTTTCATCCTCAGAGAGGCGATATTCAGTAGGAGATCGGGAAGAGCTTGCGTGTGTTTGGGTGCGTTTGAGTGTGCAAGTGGTAGCATGCTTTCCAGTGGGGACGCCACTTTACCCTGCTTACTGACCACTAAGCATTGGTCGAACTGCTTTCTACTCAAGAGCCAGGAAGGGCAGAGCGCCTACGTCAGTACAACTTTACAGGGAAGTACCGGAAGGGGTCGAAAAATAGAGTAGCAGACGCGCTTTCTCGTCTCCTCGCATCACCTTTCCAGGAAGAAGATAATTTGCTGGATGAAGCGGTATCAGTAGCCCATATTTCTTCTTGCAGTACCATTAAGCAGGCTCAGTCGGAAAATAGCACGCTACAACAAATCAAGGCATACATAAAGTCGTCGTGGCCTGCACACAAATCTCTGCCGCGTGAGCTTAAACCATTCTTCAAACTTAGCGATGAAGCTTCAGTGGCGGACAACTTGATGCTGCTTGAAAAACACCTTGTGGTTCCCGCGTCACCTACGGCACGGATAATTATCGCTGCTCACGAAGCTCACCGCGGAATTGTGCGAACAAAAGCGTGGCTTACAGAAAAATATTGGTGGCTAGCCATAGACATTCAAGTCGAGCTAGCTATTCAAACTTGTAGCATATCTCAGACAGCGGACAAAAGCCCGAAAGTGACAGTGGCACCATTAAAGCCGGTCAGCTTCCCAAACAAACCATGGCTGAAGCTGGAAATGGACTTCGTTGTACTGTTTGAGAGAGCGCCACACAATTTCCGATACGCGATCAGACTGGTTGACTACTTTTGTAAGTTACACTTCTGCAACGAAACCACAACACGCAGTCACAAGCTTTTTGGTGTCAGTTTTTGCACGGGAAGACTAGCCAGAAGAAACTGTTTGAGATAACGAGCCACAGTTTTCCTCGCGGGAGTTCGAAGCTTTCCTGCAGGATCGCGGCATCCGCTTCCGGCGTTCATCCATATACTACCCATAAGGAAACGGGCAAGAAAAGCGGTTTAACAGAGTTTGTAGTACCTTCGTATAACAAACAACACTCGAGCAGCATCCCTTGCGCCAGGCGGTCGTCGCACGCCGCATGCCACAACAGCAACTACCCTAGCACTTCTCCTGCATGAACGTCCACTAAGAACTCGACTTGATGTCGTCGGGTACCCGTCGGCAGCTTTTTTGAATGACCCTGTTTAAAAGCTGCACCGTCTACACTAGCGGGTGAAGCGAAAGCAGCAATCTGGTAAATGTTACACAGACGCTCGCAGGGCCGCCAGGAAAACCAGAATTGACGTTGGCAACCTGCTCCCAGTAAAGAAACCTTCAACTACCTTTAAAAGTGACCTGGCGTTCAACTGCCGAAGAAGAGCGATCAGCAAGAAGGGACCGTCGTCTTTTCGCCATGATGACGGAAAAAAGTGAAATGCTTCCAAGTCATCAAGGATGCCACGAGCTTCGGTTGCCCTTTGTGGGTGGGTTTAAAGGAATGGTAGGAATAGTGAAAGCAGCGCACCACCAGCCGAGGAGGTCATCGTGCCAGAAGCAGCAAGCTACCCCGTTCCAGAAGCTGCATACGGGACTTCAGCTATATGGCTGCCGCAAAACAGCTACCTGTAACCCCAGTGAACGGCGGCCAGCCGGAAGTGAGTTCACCTGCCTACAGTGGTTACTCTGAAGCACCGAAATTGCAGCCCAGGGTACAGCCACCAAGGAACCTATGACCTCCAGAACGCTATGGACACCAAGTGTAGGAGACATTGGGCGATTGTCATATTCCCTCAGAAGTGGACAGATATAGACAGGGTTTGATGTTTATTTTGTTGCTTGTTTCCATGTTATTCATTGCATAGTACAAACTCGTTGTATTTACTGTATATAGAGTTCGGTCTACAAACACTAACGTACTACGTTACTAGTTCATGTAAATATTTTTTGTAAGGGAATATATGTTGTATATTTGGTTTTGGTTCTGGTTTGTAATTACTGCCGCCAGAGGCATCAGAGTCAGTTCGTGTATATAAGTAACTGCATGTGGAAATAAAGGGGAGTTGATTGGTTGGGTGCTCGTCAGTCCACGTTCATTCACGTCACCTTGGCCGACACAACACGTAGGCCACTTTTAGCCGAGTTTCTTTCGTTTCGGTTGTCTTTTTCTAATTAATCACTTTGGATTCAAAAGTGGTGTTACAGTGTTTTTGTCACAACGGTCATATTGCTATCCGAACAGGCTGATATAGTAAAAGGCACAGCGACACCATGCGAAAAAAATACGACAGTCTTTGCAAAGTCACGCTTAATAAAGTGGTATGAAATTTGAGCAGCTTTGCAAAAATTCTAAAATGATACATTTTAGTCGGCAATAGCTTATGGTCTTATTGCTTTGTCATGCTGAATTATATATATAATGCCCTTGTCACATGGCCACTGTAAAGGCGTTTGAATAGAATGACACCTCCCCAAAAATAGCTTCATCCACAGACACATCACAGAGTTCGATCGCCTTTACAGAAGTGGCCTTTTCCAAAAGCGGAGGTGACCAATCTCTTTTGTGGCTGGAAAGGCAGCACAGCCTCCAACTTAGTGAACACCAGTGATAATTTTTCAATAAAGTAAGGACTCAAAAGAACATATTTGTGTCACGTTTACCATTATCAGAAAGAGTTTTATGCGTCGCAGAAGGCAAACTAGGCGCAATAATGCACTTTTTCCAAAGCACGCTCGTAAACACTTCGAAGATATCATGTGTGGATGCTAACCGCGAATGCACCTGCGTGCCATACTCCTTAATTTAATGTTTATGAAAACACTGTACATAAATTTACTATAATCAACGTGTAATAACACAAGTATTTGATTTATATGTTGCGATACTTCGGTTTATTCTGATTGGTTTTGTTTCAAGATCTAGCGCCACGCTTTCGATAGCGCCCTCAGAAGGAAACGCTGAAAGACATCGCCAGTGCCGTGTGTCTGGTATGCAAGTTCTTTTAAACGCAAGCCCTTCAACTCTGTAAAAGACAGCTTAGGTGAATGTTTTTGCTAGCTCGTGTAGAAGAAGTGTAAGACGCCAGAGAATCAGCACGAAAAAGTGGTTCAGAGGGATACCGCATTTATTTAGATGGCAACTTCTTCACCTCAGAAATTGCAGATTTTCTTGTCGTAATCCAAAAAGCGAACATTGCATGTGTCTTCGTACTGCTGCTGGCAGTCAGAAGGAATGGAGTCCGCAATCGAGCTGTCTGCCCAAAGCATGCACACTGCAAGATAATGAAAAATGGTGCGGAGGTCTGAAGAAGCTGTATGCAACACCAACTGTTACGCAACAGGATTATGCAATTTCCTAAGAGGCAAACTCCCACAATATCGGCCGGAGAGATAGGCTTTAAGGGCAAAAGCATGCCACTAACACTTGTCATTTTTACGTCTTAATACGGTTTGTTCCCTCTTCACCACCCACCTACACCTCGGGACCGGCCGAAAGAACTTTCTAACAGATTAATGTCCTTCGCCATACTACCCCTAAGGTCTCTAAAAACACTATACCTTGCTTCATTACTGTCTTACTGCCAACGTCTCGTTGTCAACAGCATTACGTCAAGAGCCAGCGGTCAGGTCAGAACGTCTGCATTCTGGTCAGATTAACCAATGACGCTTAAGTTTACTAACCTACAGGCAAAATAGGCAATTCAGCTGGGATTGAGCGAGCAATGTCATAACAATCAAACATTGGAAAAACGAAACACGCATGGACAGCGTAATGATCATGATAAGAACACGGTTGTATTTCCCCCTAAACCCTAATACAGAGAGGCTCACACATATGCATCTCGCCGGATTTTATCGCGGAATATGAGATCTAGATATAGCTCCGACACTAAACTTCAGAGAGTCTGTTTCTGATTTGCTAGTCGCGCTTGCACTCCCGCCCAGAAGGTATTTTTATAATTGATCACTGACTCCCATTAGTTTCAACATCCTTCCAGATAGGTGACCCAAACGAAATAAAAAGAAATACATTTGGCAATAACAAGAAATTACAGCACAACAAGGAACTCCATGAGCGTATCTTCATGGCATTGAAACCAAATGGTTATCAATATTCGCACGTTTCTGTCCACATAGTCACATTCTATTTTACCGCAGTTGGTCACAAAATGAAATGTTGCCTAATAAACAGCCTGAAGGCCGTTTCTCTAGAATGTTTTTTCTACTCATATTATGACGTCATGTCCAATCTTGGATATCCTAAGCTACCAATGTAGCGTCCGCAACCATTACAGTAGTTTTATCACTTGCAGAACTCCTCACAAAAAAAATCAACCTCTGTGAGGCTTTACAAATAGTAAATAATGGCAACTTGAATTAACAGCGCACTGACGGCAAGTGTGCAGCCCTCTTGACGAAATCCTTAATTTGCGATAACTATCCCTGAATTCATATAGATTAGTAAAGGCCCTTGGGATGCATTTCCCATTCGCGTGTTCAGAAACTTGTTAAAACGTTTTGTGCACTGCGGATGTTTGAACTGTGGCTAGCCGTTTCTGACACTCGTATATTCTGAATTTTTCTAATGAATTGTATTTATACATTGCTTCCTCACTCTATTTCCCGACTGAAGAAATGCAGCTCATCTCGGGCGGCCTGGCCTCTTATTTTCGACATTTCTATCAGACGCTTCCAAGTACCTGGTATGTCCTAATGCTGCTTTCTCAACATAGCTCGTATAATGAATACTGTGTTAGCGCTGTATGGCGCTTCATCTTTCACATCGGTGCAAATGCAGCTTCATCTCCATTCTTTTCTTTCGTAGATACTCATGGTCGTCAATTACGGTTGTTTGCTCCGGTGTGCGAATAGGGCTTCAGGCTTGAATAAACCTGGTCCGCCAAGCCCGTCTTTATTTGTGGTGGAGATGCCTCTCGATCCACCCTCTGCCTCATCACCTGCTTCTACCTGGCACTCGATCCAGGTTGCCGCTTGGCCCTTACCACCATCGTCACGACCCAAGGGGGGAACGCCGCTGTTTCGGGTTCTTCCCGGGTTCTTGCCATTCCCAAAAAAATAACTTTTCCTTTCTATACCGTTTTATTTTACCTTTCAATTGGCTCACTTCTCCCCGTGATACTTCTGTGGTACGGGAGAGGGGATCTCTTCACCTCAGACTACATCTGTCCAGGAAAACCAAATTTTAGGGTCCTGGGACCAAAGTTGGGGCATCTCCCCGGAATTTGGAGGTCGCGTTGTGTTAATCGGCCTGACTCAAATTAGGCTGAACACCAAAATAATAAAAAAAAGTTTCAGTTTCTAGGGGCCAATTTTGCAGGTAGCGGATAGATGCTTTGCACAGTTTCAGCAGATATATTCAGTCGTGTCTTTTTTTCTTCCTTGTTTATTGCTGCATGAGCCTCCGAACCCTGTCAATACGTCTTCGAAGAATTTTAGAGGACCAATTTATATGGAACATTTGTCTACCTAGAAACTTTCCGGAAAATAGGACGGCCAACTGTATGGCCAATTTATATAACAAGTAAAATAACACTAGTTTTTTTTTTAATGCTGGAGCAGTTAAGATGACATCCTTGAGTTCAGATGCAGCCTCTATGAGAAAGGGCGGCATAAGTACAGCGGCTGTAGGAGGATGCATTTGTAGGATTGTAGGAGGAGGAGCGATGTAGAAGAAAGTGAGGGAAGCCTCGTTTACGTCCATGATTTGCGAGAGATTAAATCTGAGATATTGGCATTCCTTCATAACTTGTACTGCTAGCTATGCTTTGACAAGCAAATATTTCTTTATTTTCGCGCGTCTTTGCAAATAAATTCCGCAGAATATCTTTTGATTTTGTATTGTGCGACTAGTGCACTCGCAATAAAAGTGTGTGATGTGTTGGCACAAAATTTTAAATTGTAGATGCTGTAATACACAATCTGTGCAATCCGGCCGGACTATGCTTACGTTTTTCTCCATGGTATGGAATGATAGCCACCAAGCAGTTTTCGTAGTTGCTGTAATTATAGTGGGCCGTATAAGGAGTTGAAAAGTCTGAAATAAAGTGAGATATAGGAATCACAATCATGTTCATTCATGGCAATGCATTAAACATTACTTCCTAATTGACGTAACGCAATTAGCGCGTACGAATTATGGGAGCCAATTTGGCTGCCATCTACCAGAAAGACGGTTGATATCAAGAGGCAAAGACGAAATAAAAATTTCCGGGAATAAGTGTAAGGTTTCAACAAGACACAATATCCTTAAATATTAGAAGAAATATATCTGAAGTGATGAGGCAGTCGCAAACGCGAATGAATTGTATGAGTCTGTGAGGTGGACAATAATCCACCATAACGTAAACAAAATATCAACAGAGTGAGAAGTATTACCTTTATTTGTCTACTTGATAAACTCATGCGTTCTTAAGGGAAGTATTCCTGTAGGCAATCTGGAGCCCAACTATGCTGCCGACATAGAGAGCGGACCCGACGTCGCTCCTCAAGGTGACTTTTTGTGGATAATATAAAACTTGTAATTCAAGCAAAAGCAGCAACACTGCTTACCGAGGAGCCTCCGAGCTATATCAGAATACTTGTATGTACTGTCATAGAAACCCAGCTGATTGAATGTGCAAATATAAGAAATAAATTGCTGGAGGCGGTTGGTGTTGCTTTTTGCCTATATTACCTTGAGCCTAGTCTTCGGCTAGGGCATAAAAAAGCACTAAATCAAACCTCTAAGACTTCGAACTGCAAGTCAGTGTCACTTTGTTGCAACCAGATGCCAAATTCGGAGGCCGATGGCACAGGCCTGTTGCCGCCGTCTCCTGTTTCTTTTTCCATCATTGCTCGATCTTCGACGTAATATAGAAAAAAGTTTTTTCTTGTGGTACACAGGTAAAATCTGACAAAAAAAAACACATAACACAGACTCCTAACGAATATTGGCGCCCTAAAAGCTCCCGAGCGTCCGTTTTTTTTATTGTTTGAGAGATTCTAGAATTCTGCTCTACCGTAAAGCCATTGGTTAAAACACTCAATAGGAATGAGTAGCATCGTCGTTAAAGACAGGTTTTGCTTTACGCCGTCAATGTTTTTCTCTGCAAAACGCCATCAGCTTGAGTGCAATATTGAAATATATTCAATGTAGATGGAAGTTGCAGATATATAAGTGCCCAAACGCGGTCACATATAACACGTGTGAGTTGCTGTCGCCGTCTAGTCGTGGTTTCTGTTCGCATTTGGTCATTCTCTGACAAGAACGCTGAACAAGCGTTCTTGCTCCTCATGGTGCACCCTTTTTTCCTGCTTTTGATGTATGTCAGCTTTGAGCTATGTGCTTCAAAGTACTTCCAGAAGGGAAAAATCCGTTAAAATTATCTCGGAGAGGTTAACACCATGCTAATAAAAAATGTGCTTGATTTATACCGAAGGAAGAAAAATGAAAACAGGCACGCACCGTGATCGACGTAAAATGTGAGCTGATCAGGAACACTTCCGGGAGATATATCGAACGTGGCTGTTTTTCTGAAAGGAAAGAGGTAGAAAGATGGCCTTATTTCAATCGTTAATGGGAAATAGTGCAAGAGCATTTTTTCAACCGCTACTTTCTGCAGAAAATGTTTGTAATGCTGGTCTTTTCACAAAATGTCCACATTACGTGTCAATAACGGCAATGAGTTTTGAATCAAAACTCATTTCCGGAAGACCAGCTCTGGTCTGATATAATGGGCGATACCAAAACAATTAGACATTTTGCCTGCTTCTGCGTTTATTGCAGTGCGTACTTTATTAATGATATTCAACAATTATATACGGGGGTATACTATTCTCCCTTTTCAACACCAGCATGTTTCTTGGAAGGCCGAATTCAGTTGTTCTAAACGAGGAGCTTTATTAAGAATACTAAGCAGGAAGGGAACTTAAGATGTTGCCGAAATGGGAGAACGGCTTGGGAAAAGTTTGTGTATCCACCACTACAGCAAAACGTACATTTCTCCAACTGGTGTACATTGAAACAGATTCAATGTTAATTTACATTGGTATAAAATTTCAGAGTTGAGCATCCTTTAAAAGCTGGCCTGTGAGATAATAAAAGCAAGAAGAAATAATGCAATCAAATACCACGCCTAGACCACACTAATTCTGAATGAATATGATCGTCAATTTATGGAATAAACGCGCACGAGGTACGCGTATGCAATAGGGAAAATTGACGCCAACCGAGACCAAAGTCTTCAGCGTCCCTAAAAAAGAAGTCCAAAGTGACGCAAAGTTTATGTACGATATAGGTAAGAACTTGCTTTTCATTTGCATCCGGATCGTTGAATGTCCACACGTATGTAGCCACCATGTGCTCTGGGTCAAAGCGCATGGCGTCCGATATCAGGCACCGGAACTGCGGGTTGCTGCTTGATGTGAAAATAGCAATCACGTGTCGCAGTGAAGCGATAGTCTACACAAAGAAAAGTGAGAAAGTTAGATATAAGAGAGGAGGCCACACGGTGAGGTTCTTCTGAGGCAAATATTTTATTGTATACACTATTTCAGGAGCACAAAATATTTTCTGTATTGCTAGAGAATCATTACATCGCTAGAGAATCTTGCCTTAAGCATTCCGGGCTTAACAAATGGCATGCATTTAGGTTTAACATTGTATATTTTCTAAAGGGAACACCGAGAAGTTTTGTGGCCTTCATAATCTCAACTACTTGGGCATTTGTTTGAACGCAGGGATCGATTTAAACATATTATAACGTATTTTACTGATTTTCGGCTGTTTATAGATGGTCTGCTATCTACTGGGCGAACATGTAATGAGTTGCTTCGTGAAATGGGGCTGCAGGGGATGTTGTGCAGTTACACAGCCGTTGCTTTCCCGGCTGTTGAAAAATAGGTTGCTGCTGTGAGACTAAAATTTCGGTCGTCATTTCCTGTAAAAGCTGGAAGCACGGAACCCAATTTAATTTTAAGGGTCTGCTTCTTTGTTTCATAATGAAATAAAGGGCGGTTTACACTATTATTGCACACGAAACAATTAGAAACAATTACTAAACCAGCACTCGCTCCTCAGTCACGTAGGTGATAGAGATCGAAATAAAACTGTGATGCCTATTGTGCATTCGACCAGCGCGCTTTGAAACACACGCGTGTCTCCAGCCTAACCTTTATAGTTGCAGCCATTCACACGTCAGATCACAGTGGAGCATGCATGTAGTCAGATCGCGCAATTTATGGGCTTTAAAATATATTCGAAACTGTGAGTGTGTATGCTCCTCTCCACTGACTCTATTATGTTTGATGTTCCAGCAGGTTCGAAACATTTAAGTCTATCGCCGAGCTGTAAGCTCGTGAGGCTCTGATCGTGTGTTAAGTGCCACTTTAGAAAAGTCAAAAGCATTTGTAATTTCTCCGCAATATTTGCCGACACTGTCTTTTTTAAGAATGCGCTTTTCTTCGTTTTCAATGCAGCGGCTATCGCCCACATGTTCTGTCAGTGGCTTTCTTTGATAAGATGGAACATTTTTCGTGTACTTTCGTCTTTTGTGTCATCCGTTGAAGCCATTGCATTGATGTCCGTGGGTGAAACGCAAAACACATAAATATATAAAAGTTAAATAGTAGGACAGGTTGAATGAATTTGGTTTAAACATACGTGATTTTGTGCTCCACTATAACGAATGTTACCATTAGATAATTTAACCTTGTTAGATCAGCACTGCACTCGTGCTCTTTCCTGCAGTACAAAATGCCAACAGATTAACGTACTTATTTTCCCAGGAGTTGCAATTTTGCCAGTGCTAATACTCTCACCCAACAAATCACTGCTTTCACGCGCATCCCACAGCGTGGCGTTTCCCTGCAATATGCTTTGTCACCGAGAGATCCCAAGAGAACTGCGTTTATACTTACTAAAGGTAGCATTCGAAAATAATTGTACAGTAGCAGTGGGTGTAAAACCACAAACGCACAAAACGTTTCTTTAACACCACCGCGTTGAATCAATAATTAGGGATTACTCAATTGAGGCAAAGTACATGTACTAAAATACCCCTCCCGGCGGCCGTTTTTCGATTACGGTGAAAGGCAAGATGCTGTGTACTGTACGGTTTTAGTGCACAATAAAAATCGCAGATGGTCGAAACTTCCGGAGCCTTGCACTACAGCGACTTCGTATAGCCTGAGTTGCTTTGGGAAGCTAAAGACAATAAACCAAACAGAACTGGGCTTTTTTTTACAGTGGCGGCATTTTTATTTCGTCACAAATGTTAAACTGACCTCGCACTTCCTCAAGCATTGCCCGTTTTCTAAGTTTGCACGCCTCCGTTCTGACATCTCTCTTTCTATTCCTATATAAGCTGTCACATAAATGATATAAAATAAATAAAAACGAGCGTTCGTCCTTTCTACCTTGCCTCCTGAGTTCGTCAGGATTCAACACGCAAAGTGGGCAGCAAGAAATACTTCTCAGCTACGTATTTGCAACAGAACGTTTTGGCAGCCTCTTTTCCAGCTACACGTGACCTGCACAATAGCGGAAAAAATACGACGTTTACCACGAGCTTTACAAAGTTCTGCAATAGTGGATTATTGGTCGACGTGATTGAGATAAATATCAAACCTGCTACATGGGTTTCGAAAAGTACCACCTCTATCGATCCTGCTTGGCGCTATGACTCTGAAAGGGAAGTCTTGGATATGGCTGGCTTTTAGGCGAGTGCGCAGTTGTTACACTTTGTCGGCCAATGTCATTACCGTTCAGAAATATTCGCCACTTGGGAAATTAAAGTACCAGTTGTCGAAATGTAACCACAAAAAGACAAATAAGCTGGTGGGAATAATAAAACCAGTAACGTTTTTGGCAATGTCCCTTCATTATAATTTTTGAGAGCGCACTGAATGAAGACATTTTTAACGCCTTACTGCAGTTTTCTGCTTTATTTTATAAGAGAAATCACATGTTCGTCCTATTTTACATTTACCGCAAAAGTTTAGGTTTAAAGCTCTCTCTTGCAATTTTGATGTTATAAACCTACTTTCTCATCTTACCTTGAATGCTTGTATGGCGTCATGAGGATGTTTCGAATTCAAGGTGGCGACAACAGCTAAAGCAGGAATCAAGAAAGCCACGAGCCTCTGCAAGTGCATTTTGGAGCAGTATAGAATGAAGAATACTCTGAGGAATTTTCCTTGTGAGTTTCTGGTCGGCGTTTTTATATCCATGCACTCGGATATTAACTTCCCGGCACTCACGATGCCCTTCTGATAGCACTACGCGCGGATCCTGCATCGTACGGCAACACAGCATCCGCCAGTATCTTGCTGGCTGCAGGCTGCGCAGCCGACTGCGTAATACTTTACCGGACTTGTTTGAATAGAAATCGGATGGGAAAACTACCGGATGGGAGTGACAGAAGATTACGTGCATTGTGTTTGGAGGAAAGCAGAACTGCGAGCCTTCTACAGATTTTGAACGTTACTAGTGATCACTGGGTCAATTTTGACTATGTCTGGCAGTTTAAGCCACTGTAGGGGGCTGTTCACGCAGCTTTTTCAAAGATGGTAGCGGCGTTTTACAGCTAGCAACCGTGATGGGCATCTCCATCGTGCCATAAGTTTACCCTTCATCATTCGGATCTGCCTGACTACGCTCATAGTGGGGCAAGTGCTCCCCCCTGTCCAATTATGCTCGAGTATGCTGGTTGCCACAGCCTGTATCAACTAAATTTCCTCATCCCCTCAGTTCACTTCTACTCCTGTAACAATATGGTCAGTCTCCTGATCTACTCAGGACGCTTCTTCTATCTTAGCGTCCATCTATTATTTTCCTTTCCGTAGCTGCCTGATGCAGTCTAAATTCAAGTGGAACCATTTTCGATAGCCTCCACACTTTTACATCATGAGTAAGTAGCGGTATGGTACGGCTGTTGCACTCTCTTCCCTTTAAGGGATACTGGTAAGCTGGCGTTCAGGATTTGACGCTGCTTACCAAATGGATTTCACCTCAAACATATTTTCTTTGCCTTAGTTCTCCTGTCATCTCTCCGGCCTTGAGTTTATATCCATTTGACTTTCATACTTTTCTAGAATATTGAAATGTTGAAGTGGTACGATTGTGGCACCGATCATCAGCTTCTTGTTGCCAAAATTAAGCTTCGATTGAGGAAAACGCAGAAAACTAGAAGGCCTTTCAGGTATGATCTGGATCAAATTCCATTAGAATATGCTGTGGAAGTGAGGAATCGATTTCAAGAATTAGATCTAGAAGACAGAGAGCCCGAAGAGATGTGGACTGATGTTCGTGATATAATACAAGAAGTTGCTACTAAGGTAGTTCCAAAGCAAAAGAAATTCAAGAAAGCAAACTAGTTATCTCAAGAGGCTTTGCAAATAGCTGAGGAAAGGAGGATGGCAAAATTTATGGGGGAAAGAGAGAGGTACAAGGTTCTCAATGCGGATTTTCAGAAAATAGCAAGGAGAGATAAGAATGCCTTCCTGAACATACAGTGCCAAGCAGTCGAGGACAACATCCAATTAAGGAACACAAGAGCTCTGTATAAGACAATCAAAGATATTGTTACGTAACACGTGATATTGTTACGTAACACAATATCACGTAACAATATCAAAGGAAGCTTCTGTGCTAAGCTGGGCGTGATAAAGGACAAACGAGGCAAGGACCTCACTGAAGCCTCAGAGATAACGAAGAGGTGGCAGGAATACACAGAAGAACTGTACAAGAAGGACCCGAATGTGCAAACCCAACATAAGACGGTTGTGATTACTGATCTCGAGCCGGGCATCCTGAAGAGTGAAATTGAATGGGCCTTAGCCAGCCTTGCTAAGAACAAAGCTAGCGGAATTGATGGTATTCCAGCTGAGTTGCTTCAAAACCTCAACCACGACGCTGTTAACACACTGCATACATTATGTCAAAAGATTTGGACAACCCTGCAGTGGCCACAGGATTGGAGGAGGTCAGTTTACATCCCCATTCCAAAGAAAGGCAGTGCCAAAGATTGTTCAACTACCGCACGATTGCGCTTATTTCTCATGCTAGCAAGGTGATGTTAAAAATCCTGCAAGGTAGGCTGCAGCAGTATGTGGATCGGGAGCTTCCGGACGTGCAAGATGGGTTTCGCAAGGACAGAGGAACTAGAGACCAAATTGCCAACCTTCGCTGGATCATGGAAAAAGCAAGAGAGTTCCAGAAACCCATTTACTTCTGCTTTATTGATTATGCGAAAGCGTTTGACTGCGTAGATCACAGCAGATTGTGGCAAGCTCTCCAAGAGATGGGAGTTCCAATTCACCTCATCTGTCTCCTCAGGAACCTTTATGAAGGGCAAGAGGCCACAGTCAGAACTGGGCATGGTCTTACTGATTGGTTTCCGATTGAGAAATGAGTGAGGCAAGGCTGCATACTGTCGCCCTGCCTATTTAACCTATATGCAGAGTGCATCATGAGGAAGGCCGGTCTGGACGAGTCTTCAGCTGGAGTGAAGATTGCTGGAAAACGTATCAACAACCTTAGATATGCGGATGATACCACTTTAATGGCAGAAAGTGAAGTAGAACTCATGAGACTTCTGATGCGCGTACAAGAAGAGAGTGAGAAGTTTGGGCTTAAACTGAACAATAAAAAGACAAAGATCATGGCGTCTTGCTATATCAAGTCCTGGAGCATCAATGGACAAGAAGTGGAAGCTGTGACAGATTTTCTCTTCTTGGGCTCCAAGATTACCTCGGAAGGAGACTGTAGCCATAAAATTAGGAGACGCCTGCTTCTGGGAAAGAGAACAGTGGTTAGCCTTGACCGCCTAGTAAAGAGCAGAGACATTAGTCTGCCAACCAAGATCCGTATAACTCGTGCTATGGTCTTTCCATTTGTGATGTATGGGTGCGGGAGTTGGACTGTGAAAAAGGCTGACCGCCGAAGAATTGACGCGTTTGAATTGTGGTGCTGGCGAAGACTCTTGAGAGTTGCTTGGACTGCCAGAAGATCAAATCAGTCAATATTGCCGACCATAAACCCTGACTGCTCATTGGAGGGTCAAATTCTAAAGTTAAAGCTCAGCTACTTTGGTCATCTGATGAGAAGAGAGGAGTCGCTGGAGAAAGATTTGATGTTGGGAAAGGTTGAGGGTCGCCGGAGAAGGGGTAGGCAGCGAACGCGATGGTTAAATGGCATCCTCGAGGCACTGCAGATGAAGTTCTGGAAACGAAACACGTTTCCATCTTTCCTGCTTCAGCTGTGTACAAACGTACAAACATATTTTCCCGCTTATTTTTATTGCCATTTCAGCAATAAAAAAAATAGGCAATCACGCAGGAGATTTTATACAGAATATACCGTTATTAAATCCTACCTTGGAGCTAATCAGTCAGTTACCTTTAAACTAGATCTAGTGTCCTAGTGATATATTTGCCGGATTTGCGTCAGGGTTTCGTTTTTAGGGATCCGTCTTGAGGAAGATGAAATGAGATAGAAGCTAATTTAGCGTCAGATGCGAGGTGACCCAAGGATCGGCGGTAACAAATTCGAGAACCGTCCTGTGTGGAAAACAGCGCAATTCAGAAATTTCAAACTTACGTGGAGAAGACAGGAAGAAACGAGAGACAAAAAAAAACGCGGCCAGGAAGCGTAGTGCGTGTCCGCGCTTTGTTTTTGTCTTTGTGCCCCTCTTTGTGCTGAGTGTATTGCACAGCTATGAAATGGCTTAATCTGAAAACTCACTTCCCTAATTTCATGTCTTATTGGTTACGCTAATTTAGCGGTTTCGTTCAGTGAAGATTGCGTAGTACGCGCCTTCTCATAAAAAGGAGCCAACCAGGAACAGTCGTTCCGATTCGTGATTCGGGCGGCGCAAATAATACAAACATCAAGATGCTACAAAATAGAATCAGCCAGATCCGAACTATTAAAGCTCGATCTTATACATTCATGCCAGAAAAAGAGTACAATCCAGTCATTTGCGAGATAGTAAAGTGTTGTTCTTCCCTTTTGCGGCACGCGCCGCGGTAGGTTAGCGGTCAAAGCAGTGTTATGCTATCACAGTCTAAGATAAGAAAGCAGCATTAGTTGGTGGCTGCATGTCGTTCCGAATTGGATGCTGTGAATCATCAGCAATGATTTCTGCTGTGCCTCTATTTTCTGCGCTTAAGATTGTTGCTGTCCTTCAGGACTGCTTTGCTGTAGCCGGCTTCAGCGTTGGACGTTCAAAGGTGTAGAATGTATGCACGTCAGAATTAGGTATCACGCCTAAGTATGAAATATGGTTTTTAGTGAAAACCTCCTGATTGAATTCGGGACTCACGTGGTGGTGGCTCGGAAACTTGGGCCATTGCTTCGAGAGTCAGCAAACCTTAGCATGGCCAACGTAACCGGCCAGTATCGTTTCCACCGGCCGAAGATGCTCTTACGCTGGCGCTTCTATGAGCAACGCCGCGACCGATATCGGTGGTCTACTAGAAGGCCACACTGGCTGCGAGTAGAAAAGCAAGCCCTCTGCGTTCTCCGGTTCTGTACCTCCGGGTGAATTGAAAGCTTCTACGAAGATGTAGAATCAGCAATGCGAAAAGTAAAGACGCAGTATACTGGACTAATGGGCGACTTCAATGCCAAGGTAAAGAAAAAGCAGGCAGGAGACAAGGCAGTAGGTGACTATGGCATTGGTTCTAGGAATTGCAGGGGGGAGGTACTAGTTGATTTTGCAGAGCGCATTAACTTACGAATCATGAATACCTTCTTCAATAAACGGAAGAACCGGAAATGGACATGGAAAAGTCCTAACGGGGAGACTAAAAATGAAATCGACTTCCTAATGTGTTCAACCCCCGCCATTTTACAAGATGTAGAAGTAATCGGGAAAGTGCGATGCAGTGACCACAGGATGGTTAGGTTCCGAGTTAGCCTAAATCTGAGGAAGGAACGCAACAGATTAGTAAGAAAGAAACCCATCAATGAATTAGCGGTGAGGGGGAGGGCAGAAGAGTTCAGGATCTCGTTACAGAATAGGTATTCAGCTCTAACCGAGGATGGCGACATTACCATAGAAGCAAGGAATAATAATTTCAGAGATATCATTACTGAGTGCGCGGTAGAAGTAGGCGGTAGGATAGTTAGAGAGGATGCCGGTAAGCTGTCTAAAGAGACCAAAGATTTGATTAAGAAACGCCAGAGTATGAAAGCTTCCAATCCAACAGACTAGATCGAATTGGCCGAGATATCAAAGCTAATCAATAAGCGCAAGGTGGCCGATATAAGTAAGTATAACATGGAGAAAATTGAGCATGGTGTAAAGAACGGGGAAGCCTTAAAGCGGTAAAGAAGAAATTGGGCATAGGCAAAAACCAGATGTATGCGATAAGTGACAAGGCGGGCAACGTCATTACGAATATGGACAAGATAGTCAAAGTAGCCGAGGAGTTCTATACAGATCTCTACAGTACCCAAAGTAGTCAGGACCGTAATGAGATTGGCGGTAGAGAAAAACAGTCAGACGTTCCATCAGTGACGAAGGACGAGGTCAAGAAAGCCTTAGAAACTATGAAAAGGGGGAAATCAGCTGGAGAGGATCAGATAACTACGGATTTGCTGAAGGACGGGGGGGATATCGTGCTAGAAAAACTGGCCACCCTGTATACGCAGTGCCTGGTGTTATCGACGGTACCGGAACCATGAAAAAATGCAAACATTATCCTCATTCATAAGAAAGGGTAATCTAAGGACCTTAAAAATTACAGACCAATCAGCTTACTGTCTGTTACGTATAAGGTATTTAATAAGGTAATCGCTAATAGAATCAGGGCAACCTTAGACTGCAATCAAGAAAAGGATCAAGCAGGGTTTCAGAAACCGTACTCTACTATCCATCATATCCATACCATAAATCAGGTGATAGAAAAATGCTCGAATTATAACCAGCCCTTACACATAGCATTTATTGATTACGAAAAAGCGTTTGACTCACTTGAAACCTCGGCGGTGATGCAGGCATTGCGAAATCAGGGGGTAGACGAGCCGTACGTGAAAGTGCTGGAAGATATATATAGTGGCTGCACAGCAACCACAGTTCTGCATAAAGAAACTAACAAAATTTCGATAAAGAAAGGTGTTAGGCAAGTAGACACAATCTCGCCAGTACTATTCACAGCTTGCTTAGAGGAAGTATTCAGAGACTTCGAATGGGAGCAGTTAGGGATAAGGGTAGATAGAGAATACCTCAGTAATCTGCGATTTGCTGATGGCATTGCCTTGCTAAGCAACTCGGGGGATGAACTGCAAATATTGATTGATGACCTAGACAGGAAAAGTAGAAAGGTAGGCTTGAAAATCAATATGCAGAAGACTAAGGTAATGTTCAACAGCCTCGGGCAGGAACAGCAGTTTACATTTGGTAGCGAAGTACTGGAAGTAGTAGGGGAATATGTCTATTAGGACAGGTAGTAACCGCAGATCCGGATCATGAAAAGGAAATAACAAGAAGAATAAGATTGGGATGGAGCGCATTTGGCAAGCACTCGCAGATTATGACTAGCAGCTTACCGGTATCGCTCAAGAGGAAAGTATACAACAGTTGCATCTTGCCTGTACTCACCTATGGGGCTGAAACGTGGAGGCTAACCAAGAGAGTTGTACTTAAGTTGAGGAAAGAAAAATGGTAGGGGTAACATTAAGAGATAGGAAGCGTGCACAATGGGTCAGAGAAATAACTCAAGTTACCGACATTCTAGTGGAAATCAAGAAGAAGAAATGGACATTGGCAGGACATGTAGTGCGAAGATAGGATAACCGATGGTCACTGAATGTAACAAACTGGATTCCAAGGGAAGGAAAGCGTAGCAGGGGGCGGCATAAAGTTAGGTGGGCGGATGAGATTAAGAAGTTCGCAGGGGTCAAGTGGATGCAACTAGCACAGAACCGGGTTAAGTGGAGAAATATGGGAGGGGCCTTCGCCCTGCAGTGGGTATAGTCAGGCTGATGATGGTGATGATGATGATTGTTCGATGATTGAAGGCTGTCAAAATCAAGTATGAGCAAAGTTGTCATGTTTTCTTAATGGGTAATGAGATTTTAAATGCCGCTCGGTCAAAATAAACATTAGGGAGCCTAATAAGTTGGATTAGTCGCCTTTCACTTTTCTGAATGTTAAAATGGCCCGGTGTACAGGATCGCTAGCAATATCTTACTTATGGTACAATATGATAGAATAAACGGATTGTTAGTTTACTGCCCCCAAAGTATGAGCGAAAGTGATTTGTGAGCATTCTTCCTTATTAAAAAATGAAAATCTAGGCTTAACTGCAATGTATACGGTCTGAAAGTTTGGGGATAAGATCTTGTTCAATACGATCGGAAAACAAACTGATTAGTATCTATAATACATTTCCCATTTTTGCCTTATAAAATCTACATGTTGTGCTCCTTGCTGTAATACCCATTTTCACAGGTCGCACTGACGTCTTTCTGAAAGTGATTAAAATAAAATGCATAAACCAAGCAGACAGAAGTCATGAACAACATCTCAGAATCGAAGCGCGTATACCTGAGCGGGTAAATGGACGAGTTGATGTGGTCTATCTCCACCTTCGCCTAGAATCATCATAAACCGGACTATAACCGTTGCAAGGCGAATGCCTCTCCCGTATTCCTCCACTTAACCCGGCCCAGTGCTAGCTGCATCCACTTGACCCCTAAGAAGTTCTTAACTTCATCCGCCTATCTACTTTTTTTCCGGCCCCTGCTACGCTTCCATTCCCTTGGAATTGAATTTGGCAACATTAGGACAATCGGTTATCTACTCTTCGAATTCTTCCTGTCTGTACCTATTTCTTCTTGTTTATTTTGACCAGAATATGTCTTTTTCTCGAGTTATTTCTCTGACCCTATTTTCCTATCTTTAGCTTTAGACCTACCGTTTTCTTCGCCCAGCGTCTATTTCAAAATTAAGGCCGAGCATAGCTTGTATTTGGTCGATGCAGACAATTGAAGAGCTAAATGCCAATTTGTGCCATAATTACCGTACTACAACCACAGGCTACCGAGCTATTAGAGTCAGTCGCGAAGACTATTAGGGTGTGAACCAAATGCAAACGTTACCTGCACACATACAGAGACCACAAAAATAAAGCCTAAGTACCAAGAAAAATTAGCTGGTTTAACAATATTTCCTTCGAACATCACTCAGTAGTCTTCCAAGTGCTCTCGACCAGAAACGTTGCAGTTATCCAACCGTTATTCTCTCTGCTTGAAATTTCTCTGGAACTGTTCAAGCTGAACATTCGGGTGTGTCTCCTGCAAAGTTGTTTTCATTTTGAGTATGGGTGTCGAGACAAGTTGAATATCTCAGGAAAGTCAAATACCTGCTCAAAGACAAGCCTGTGCGTGCCGGAGACTTGCCATCATTAAGACACTGCCTATCTGGTCTCCACAATGCCGGGCGTTTTCATTGCGTTTAACGTGTCAGTGACGCCAAATCTATCGAGGTAAAATTGCTATTAACCTCTTGCTATTTCTTTGCTATTTCCTCTCTATTCCTCTCGTGCTGAAAAAAAAAAGAAAGTTCATTCATTAGCAGATTTTACCTAGTTTTTCTTTCGTAATTGGACTCTATAAATTCGACGTCTTCAATTTTTGGACGCCATAGCACCTACATTCTTCATTCGTAATGACATTAGAAGGAAAGTTTGGTCACTTTCCATCTGTTATGTCCTTACGTGACCTGGAATACGTGTTTGTTTTATGTCTGCGGGAATAAACCCTTTCCGATAGATCACAATATGTTGTCATTAATGGTCTAGCTTACATCCCATTCTCAGATACTACTTCCGGTCTACACCAGGGGTCAGTTTTCTGGCCATTGTTGTTTTTAATTTATATCAATGATATTGCCGAGAGCAGTTCTTGCGAAATCCGCTTGTATGCCGACGACTGCGTCGTGTACAGACTGATAGTCACCCAACTTGATGTTCGCCCCCTGCAGCAAAACCTTGGTTTGGTTTTGTGGGGTTTAATGGGCCAAACGGGTCAGGCTATGAGAGACGCCGTAGTGGAGGACTCCGGAAATTTCGACCCCCTGGGGTTCCTTAACGTGCACTGACATCGCACAGCACACGGGCGCCTTGCTTTTCGCCTCCATCGAAAAGCGGCCGCCGAGGCCGGTATTCGATCCCGCGTCCTCGGGAACAGTAGTCGAGCACCGTAACCACTGCGCCACCCCATCGGAGCGAGCAGCACAATCTAGACACCATCCATCAACGGAGCATCAAGTGGGAAATGACGCTGAATTCAAATAAATGTAAACATGTTGTTTTTACACGGAAAAGCTACCTTATAAACTCTGTGTACTGTTTAAATTATACTCCTTTGGAAATTGTTTCTGAATTAAACAACCTCGGTGTGTATTTTAGGCAGCACCTTACATAGAAAACCCACATTAACTATGAATAGGCAAAGCATGTATAATGTTAAATTTATTCCGGCGTATTTTCTATAAAACCTCATCAAATATAAAAGAGTTGTTCTACCTCACACAAATTAGACCTATTCTTGAGTTCTGGCGCGGTGTGGGATCCATGTAAGATTACATTATCGGAAGGTTTAGAACGCGTACTGAACCGTGCAGCCCGTTTGCCGCCTGTGGTTACGACTTTCGACACAGCGTTTCAGCAATAAAGGAATCTTTTGGCTGGGAACTTCTCCATAATTGGCGCATGCGCAGTAAACTAGAAATCTTCTATCACATCTATTTCAGTATAACCGGAATTTATAAAACTCTATATGTCCAGCTGCCACATTTTGTTTCTGCACGTTGCGATCAGGCTGTCAAGGTGCCAGAAATCAAATGCCAACCTAACGTTTATCAGAGCTTTTCCTTTCCGCAGGTCACATCTGTTTGAAACAAACTCCCCACAAATGTCGTGGACTGCACATCTGCGGAAGCGTTTTGTGCTTTTATTCATAGAATATCACACAATCTTAACTTTGTATCATTTAATGTAAGTGCGCGTGTGCTTGCTTTTGCTGTATTTCATGTCTGTTCCATGAGTTGTTTGAATATCTCATCACCTGAGTATAGTAATTGTAATGCTTGATTTCGTTGTACGTCTCCTTTGCAATAATGCCTTCGGGCTCTGTAGGTATCTGTTAATAAATAAATAAACAAAATTCGCATCATTGCGTCTTTTGCTCTGCCAAACTGTCCAAATGCACTCGCATCAGCTTTACAGTCTCATGTGTTGCATCTCGAATATTGTTAATCATGCAGCATAAAGGTTGTTGACATTTTCAAGAATGTGTTCGTAGTTTTTCGCAACTTTCGCCACGTTCGCAATCTTCCGACTTGTCGAAGGTTGCCCAGAAGCAAGATATTCCTCAGCCTTCACATACTCCCATTTTATTTTCCGTCTAAACAGTTTGGGAATTAGTGTCCGACTGATTGCTTATATTTTCAGAGCCCGTAAGAAGCACTTCACAATCTTTTGGGCCACTATGTCTCAACGTAAACGGAAAACGAAAATTCATATTCGCTACTCAGTGCAGTCAGACATCGCAAATTACACACAACTTTCTACAGCAATGTCCCCTTTCTCAACTGACTCTCCAAGTAGGGTATTACAGGGTGTTCAAGCTAAATTTAGCCAAAGGCTAAAAAATGAAACATTTGAGGTGGGCTAGAGAAACCACTTGTATAGAGCTGCCAGTCATCTGGAGCACCACAGTAAATTTTTGTTTTGCATTTAACTAATTAGTAGTTCAGATACTTTTCTAATTTACTAACTATTGCCTTTCGACAAGAAATGTATTTGCTGAGTTGGAGAGCACCTTACAAAAACCCAACTCCATTTATTTTCGATAAAAAAAGAAACCATCACGTGTATCTTTTTTTTTTTCCAAACTCTGAAAAAATCCCTCAAAATACAAAAATGTCACTTGACTGGCGCATTCATGCGTCACGATTGTGGAGTTCTCAACCTAGGCTTCAGTGCATGGAATCAGATGCGGCCTTTGGCTCTTCGCCCGCTTCAGGCAGTCGGCGCACGTGACGGTGGAAGTCGCAGCGAGCTCCTCACTCTGGCTGCAACTATCGCCAACATATTAGCATCGCGCTCGGACTGAGATGTCGAGTCATGGCCGCAACTAACTTCGTTCACTCAAGCCATTGAGGGCACCAGAATCGTGGCGCACGAATGCGTTTGTAACGCGATACTTTTGTATCTTTTGTATTTTTGTATCTTCCAAGCTAGATGCGGAAGACTGGATGGACCTCTTCGACCGCTTGGCAGACGTCAATCGAGTGCAACAACGCTAGGCAAGACGGGACACGTGAAGGACAAACACCGCGCTTGTGTCTGTCCTTCACGTATCCCGTCTTGCCTAGCGCTGTTTTAATCGATTCGTCAACATGTACCAACCAGCCCGTATTCGCCCTCTTCTGACAGAATTCAGTGCCTGGAACGACGCTGCGAAATTCAGGCAGGCCTACTTTGCTCTTCAAGTACCTGCCCAAATCTGGTTCGAAAATGATGAGACTTGTTTGAAGGATTGGGAGACATTCAAAGCGGAGTTTTTGACGGAATTTTCAAATTCCATTCGAAAAGAGAGAGCCCAGGCCATCCTCCATTAAAAACGGCAGTTCCCAAAGGAGCCCGTATTCGCCTACGTTGATGAAATGGAACGCCTTTTCCGTCGGTAAGTTCAAGTCAAAATATTTTCTGTGAAACCCACCCCATCCCATTACCTATTTTTTATTTCATCGCGATAATGCAGTATATGTCAATGACCCAATGAGAACTCAACTTGAAAAAAAAAATTACAGTTGCCAAAGAAAAGAAATGGAAGCTGTTTATTTCCTGCGCGGGCACAGCGGGGAGCATGTCCTCTAGCTTGTTCTCCATTATGTTTACCTCATCGAACGCTCGCCGCATATAACACTCTAGTGGGGGCCCGCTCACTTCATAGCGTTCAGTACGCAGTACTATAAAAGAAGAAGATGATGTCCAATTTCTCCTATTGATTAGCAGCGGATACAAGTGGTAAGATAAGCGAGGACAAAATTGACAATTGTACACTTGACACTTGAGCATTGTCTGTCCGTGGACTATGCTGTTTTGATGTTAAAGAAATGTGACACAGCACAATATCGTGTTGCAAAATTGGACGCGAAAATGATACCCTTGCTGTGCTATTACCGGATATATTTTTATAATATGTACCTTTATTTCATGTACCTTTGTACAGAATCCGCCCCCCCCCCCCTTTTTTTTACCCACATAAAAAAAAACTTTGTTTTCTGCGTTGGAACAGCAGGAAACATGTCTCTCAGCTGGTTCCCATAGTGTTTACTTCGTTTTTCAGTCACAAATTGCGTCCCAGTATCGGCGAAAAATCTCAGCTGTTTCAGCGGTTTCAGCGGTTTAGATCAGAGAGGTAATATAGAATTTACTCTTTTTGATTTGCCGTGGATGCAAGTGGCAAGAAGAGATAGACGAAATTGACAATTGAATGCAACTCCCAGGCATTGTGTGTCCACGTATTATAAAGCCTGAATGTCAAAAAACAACATCAAATAGCATTGTATCAGGCTTTATTGCGTGGGCTACGCTTTTCATGTTCTACGGAAATGAGACATCACTGGAGCCGAGTACGAAGTCTGGCTCGGAAACGACATCAAATCGATACCTATCACTTTACATGTTTACATTGCTATTCTGAATCTGTCACAGCCTTCCAAATATTGATAACAGAAAGAAAGAAAATATGCTAACTGCGAAAACGAATTCAAACCTATAAGGCGAAAGGATGGGAATTATAATAACTTTGAGGACAATGTTCAGTAGCTGAAATGAGTACAGCAATTGACGTTTTCAGCCTCATGAATTGACTGACGAGCCACACAAAAACTTGAAACAAATGCCTTAGAGATGAGGCATTTGGAAGCTGACCTTATGAGCATAAAAGAGGGGCAGAGTAGAATATATCAGGTTATTCTTGAAGCTCCCCTGGCCTAAGATGGGCTTGTTCAACACTGCAGTCATCTTGTTCCTCATTGCCTTTGTAGCCGCGCTGTTAAAAGCGAAACATGCTCATGAGCCGATACGAGCATTCAAGGTAAGTCATCGTAACAATATAACTCCTCCTTAGTCGACTAATGCTCTCGAACGGAATTAGCAACAATAGCTGTCGCAATGGGGTGATATACAGACCAAAAAGGGAAGATATACATTGTTTCCGAAAAGTGAATTTGAAGTTGATTCAAAAAATGAACTTAATGTTGTTGTTTTTTTCTTCTACTTTCTGCTAGTTTAAATGATAAAATACGTCTATGTAGGTTGCACATGCAGCAGCCCCGTGTTCAGTTGCCAATATCCAATATATCGTGCTGTTGAAGTTGTTTTTTTCTGCAATACGCTCTGCTGGAACTAAAACGAACCCCTCTGGTCACTTCATTCACATGTCGGTTCCTCAAAAATGGGGGAATTTACGTATCGACTAGAAGCGACATTACTAAATATTTGCACGTACCCCTCAAAGCACAACATCACTCAGCGCATGCAGATAAGGTATCGCACATCAGGTGAACTTACATGGAGTGTTTTCGCGTACTATTCGTCAAGTGTTTCTTGGTGTAACGGCGGCGCTCAGTTCGGGGCCGAAAATCAGGCACGCAGGCCACTAAAAAGAATCAAGGCCGCGCTGCGTACGCTCGCTGCGTCGTAGTATGTGGGTAGAGCGAGCATAATCATTACAAATTGCTCACTCCGCAACCTTCCTCGATACGATAGGCGCACTTATGCACGATCTGTTCACTTGCTTCCATCCGCAGTTTAATTTCCGTTTTCGCGATATGGTCGCACTGTAAAAACCATTCGGTACCGTGCTTGGTGTACCTGCGACATCTTCAGTTTCACAAGGCCAAGCAGCAGGAATCAAAAGCTCAAAGTTGTGGGGCCCTGCTCCACAGACGAGGCAGCGCAGCTCGCCAGCCATATTTGAAGGGCGCGCCGCTTCCCGGCAATCCCTGTGCATTGCCTCACTTCGTCTTTCCTTCTCCCGCCGACGGGATAACCGGTCCCGGCGCGGGGGCTATAAAAGGCAGCGCACGCCGCATGGCGGAAGTAGAATGGTGGCGAAGGCTGGGCCCAAAAGCGGTTCAGCGGTAGCGCAGCATAGCCACAGGTCGAGGGCCAACCACTCAGATTAAGAAATTGTACTACTACAAAATAAAAAGTATCAATGAACATAACAAGAATAGACATTTTCATAACTTCGCTTGTGAATGAGGTAAGGTATTTTATAAATACATTCTCAATTTTTGTTTTAATCTTGCAAGACACTTATGGCCCCACCCCCGTGATGTCGCATCGGTCAGGAGGCGCTGCCAGAGGTAGCCAAGGACAGGAGATAACGAAGCTGACGAAGCACGAAACTGTTTCTTATCGCTGTCTGCTGCTCGTCGGTCGGCTGTGGTGCGGGCCTTGGAGCGCCCGGGAAAGCGTAATTTAGTTCGTAAGTCTGAAAATGTCCCTTTTGCAAAGATTTCGACGTCCTGTCGCCGTTTGGTGAGATTTAATATCCCCCTGCAACCGTGTTTTTTTGGTTTCGTCCTTTCGCCGTGCGGGCAGTGCGAAGTCTTTTTGCAGCAGTGTATTGCGCTTAGCGTTTTATCGCAAGATGAGCCCGCACAAAGTGAGGAAGCGATGCTCTGTGGCACGTTGCGACAGCGTGGACTCAACCGTCGGTGTCTTACCGCTTCCCGGCTGACTTACACCGGTGAGCAGATCTGGAGGTTGCACATAGACTCAATGTATGCTCTAATGCTCCTGTGTTAAGCACGTTTGTTGATTCTAAAGCTGTCTGGACTGGTGCAACCTTGAAATTGCCTTGAAAACTGCTGTATACTTTCTGCCGAAGAATTTAAATGTGAAGAGTGATCCCAATGCTCTATTCTCCACGTATGTTTTGATGCACCTACTAATTCATGACATTTTTATTTCAATTGCAGCTGTCATAGCTTTGTTTTCTGTACATGCATGTTTCTTATCTGGTGATGTTTTGTGGCAGGCTCATCAAGCCTTTTCCATGCCTCGGCTGTGATCATTGAGATGATTAGCCCGCTTAAACAGCGCTACTGTTTGTGCTGTCTGCGACACGTATTTTTATTGTTGTGATTTGTTGCTGTATTGTATTGGTTGATGCAATAAACCATGGATATGAAAACCATAATGGTTCACTTGGTACACTCTGTTGCGAACTGGGCACAACTTCCCCGTTGCACCAGTGTTTCTGGACGGCACCTTACTGTGCTGAGGGACAAAGTAAATGGCCAAAGTACTTGCATGACGTGCAGCAGTATTTGTGTTATAGAATTTGCATGCGTGGTCTCTATTTGGAAGTGTTGCTGCCTTTCTATGCCGCCACCTTTGCCAACCACTTTCATTGTGCTGGAGCAACTGCTTATAAACAAGGGCGTAAACAACAGAAACTCGAGTTCTTTTAGATGGAAAAGGCTGGCGTGCGCTGAAGGGCAACAATCTTCAAAAGATGCAGGCTCGTCAGTGAAACGCGGCGGTATTTTTTGTTTTCTTTTTTTAAAAAACTTGTTTATAATTCGCGCCAAAGTGAACGTATGCGTGACGTCATTTGACGTCATGGCCCCCCAATTTTTATTGGTCGCTGGAGCCCATGAGCCGCCATGTTTTGTACGTATGGGCGTCTATGGAGCCTTCGCTACCATAGTACATATACCTTGCACGCCGTCGCCTTTCGTTCTTCTTCGCCAGATAGCCTTGAGTACGGGTGCTCCTGCTGCCAGCTCCCGACCACGACCCCGTGATCTGCGGACCTGCCTTGAGGTACATGCCTGATCATCGTCATCATCATCATCATCAGCCTGACTATACCCACTGCAGGGCGAAGGCCTCTCTCATATTTCTGATTAACCCGGCTCTGTGCTACCTGCATCCACTTGACCTCTGCGAACATCTTAACCTCATCCGCCCACCTAACTTTCTGCCGCCACCTGCTACGCTTTCCTTCCCTTGGAATCCAGTTTGTTACCATAAGCGACCATCGGTTATCCTTTCTTCGCACTACATGTCCTGATCTGTGAGAGATAAAAACGTTTGTTTCACGTCAAAGCAGGAAGCTGGGCTAGTTGGTTGGAATCTATTTGAAGTTTAAGACTAGCGCTTAAGACGAAGACACAGAAAAAAAGGGACACACAGGACAAGCGCTAAACATTAACTGAAATTTTTACTTCGACAGAACACACATAAATACAAGTTCGGTGGGAGGTGCGCACGCAACACTGAAATAAAAGTCAACAAATCTAGCTGATCTTTTTCACACACGTGGCAAACGCTTTTCAAGATATAAAGTTTTCTTTTTCGAGAGGGCGAGAGAAGGCGAGCTAACACAATTATCACCTTCCCTGTGAATGTGGAAGGCCTCGCAAATCTCTCGCTTTAATCTAGTGCCACCCCTGCCGAGTACACACGTGGCTTCAAATGCTGGCTTGCACCCGCAACGCTTGCAATCTTAGTCTTAAACTTCAATTGGTTTGTTTCGCGGCCTGCTGTGTGTGTGTGTGTGTGTGTGTGTGTGTGTGTGTGTGTGTGTGTGTGTGTGTGTGTGTGTGTGTGTGTGTGTGTGTGTGTGTGTGTGTGTGTGTGTGTGTGTGTGTGTGTGTGTGTGTGTGTGTGTGTGTGTGTGTGTGTGTGTGTGTGTGTGTGTGTGTGTGTGTGTGTGTGTGTGTGTGTGTGTGTGTGTGTGTGTGTGTGTGTGTGTGTGTGTGTGTGTGTGTGTGTGTGTGTGTGTGTGTGTGTGTGTGTGTGTGTGTGTGTGTGTGTGTGTGTGTGTGTGTGTGTGTGTGTGTGTGTGTGTGTGTGTGTGTGTGTGTGTGTGTGTGTGTGTGTGTGTGTGTGTGTGTGTGTGTGTGTGTGTGTGTGTGTGTGTGTGTGTGTGTGTGTGTGTGTGTGTGTGTGTGTGTGTGTGTGTGTGTGTGTGTGTGTGTGTGTGTGTGTGTGTGTGTGTGTGTGTGTGTGTGTGTGTGTGTGTGTGTGTGTGTGTGTGTGTGTGTGTGTGTGTGTGTGTGTGTGTGTGTGTGTGTGTGTGTGTGTGTGTGTGTGTGTGTGTGTGTGTGTGTGTGTGTGTGTGTGTGTGTGTGTGTGTGTGTGTGTGTGTGTGTGTGTGTGTGTGTGTGTGTGTGTGTGTGTGTGTGTGTGTGTGTGTGTGTGTGTGTGTGTGTGTGTGTGTGTGTGTGTGTGTGTGTGTGTGTGTGTGTGTGTGTGTGTGTGTGTGTGTGTGTGTGTGTGTGTGTGTGTGTGTGTGTGTGTGTGTGTGTGTGTGTGTGTGTGTGTGTGTGTGTGTGTGTGTGTGTGTGTGTGTGTGTGTGTGTGTGTGTGTGTGTGTGTGTGTGTGTGTGTGTGTGTGTGTGTGTGTGTGTGTGTGTGTGTGTGTGTGTGTGTGTGTGTGTGTGTGTGTGTGTGTGTGTGTGTGTGTGTGTGTGTGTGTGTGTGTGTGTGTGTGTGTGTGTGTGTGTGTGTGTGTGTGTGTGTGTGTGTGTGTGTGTGTGTGTGTGTGTGTGTGTGTGTGTGTGTGTGTGTGTGTGTGTGTGTGTGTGTGTGTGTGTGTGTGTGTGTGTGTGTGTGTGTGTGTGTGTGTGTGTGTGTGTGTGTGTGTGTGTGTGTGTGTGTGTGTGTGTGTGTGTGTGTGTGTGTGTGTGTGTGTGTGTGTGTGTGTGTGTGTGTGTGTGTGTGTGTGTGTGTGTGTGTGTGTGTGTGTGTGTGTGTGTGTGTCTTGTGTCTTGTGTCTTGTGTCTTGTGTCTCCCCAGAGCAGAGGAATCGCCAACCAAGTGGTGTCTGTTGACCAGAATTGGACTTTCACAGCAGCCTCCAGTGTGGTCTACCTTTTCTTTAAGGCACGGACAGAATTGTGAAGAATTGAAAACGGTAAGAAGTTGAGTTTTCCGCAAGGCAACAAATTGAAACGACTAAACTTGCCTGGCGCATCCTCGTTTTTCCCAGAATTACCAGCTTTACAACGTGGGAGATACATCTGAATTTTGTGCATAGGCTGCACACTGCCTTCTATGACACTAACAACTTCAGCCTTCGTCTTCAAGGCATTGAAGGCCTGCACATATCTCGAAAGAAGCACGCCTCCTTTTCGCGGCATTGAGGCCTTTTCTTTCCCTGGAAGAAAGAGTACAATTGCGAGGCATATATTGGGTTGTTGCGCATATATGATTCGCGTTGCGGGTGGTCGGCCCGTGTGAAGGCACCCACAGCAACGGCAGGCGGGACCATATGCTTAGGCTATGTCTATTTTGATGTGGGTACCCTAAAGCCCAACTTTCTGGCAATAAGTACGGGCGACGTCTGCTACGCTTCCATGATGTGCAATATCCCACACTATCCAAGCAATAATTTTCAAATTTCATCCCGAGTTTCGCTGGTTGTTGATTTTCTTAATATTTATCGCTCTGATTTGGCAGAGCACTGGTCAGTACACACGCTTTCATTGTGTTCTCACTAACGGTGGCCTTCTTTTCTTGCGGCTTCATTTACTTCTCCTGTTTCGCCAGTTTTCTGGGCGCCAAAACGTCGGAGAATAGTCCTTGGCAGGTCCTAACTTATTCTTACCATTCCGATATCGAGCAACACGCAACTCCAGCCACCTCGTCAACATCTTTCCCACGTAATACTAGAAGCAGATGAGTGCATGGTTTCTTGCGACGTAGTCTCGCTCTTTATCAACGTTCTCGTGCCTCTGCTGTCTCCTCAGCGAAACAAGAGCTCGAGGCGGACGCTGACCTCGGTGCCAGGACAAGCTTGAACTTAAAAAAAACTTTGCCCGCTCTAGGAGTTTTGCCTGAAAAGCACGGCTTTGTCCTTCAAAGGTAAATTACACAAACAAGCAAGCGGCATGGCTATGGGCGCCGCGATCTGAGTCACTGCTGCAAATCTAACGATGGAGGCAATTGCAGAGAAATTTCTCCATTCATTCCAAGAAAAGCCAAAGGTTTTCGTTCGGTATGTCGATGACTGCTTTTTCATGCTAAAAAGAATGATAAGTTGGAAACTTCCTTGCGCAACTTAATACGGTTGAGCCCTCTATCTCCGCGCACTTTAGAACGGGAAAAGGACAATCAGTTACCATTCCTTGACGTCCTGATTTCAAGACAAGGGGCAGACCTAAAATTCAGTGTACAGGAAGCTTACTCATACCAGACACTACTTAAATTTCAATTCAAGACACCCTGCTAAGCAGAAGACATCTGTCGTCTCCTCTCTTCTGATGAGAGCTGAGTACATTTGCTCCTCCGAGGCGGAGAGGAAAGCGGATGACGCCATCGTTTTCGCCGATCTGAGGAAAAATGGCTACACACGCGCCTTTATTCAACATGCTTTCCGCTGTCGGGCTCGCAGGACGAGAGGGTCTGTCAGCACGGAAACGACGAAGCGCACTCGCATTATGCTCCCATACGTGGCGGGCGTCAGTGAGGCGCTGGTACGCATCGTGCGAAAACACGTCTGTGCGTCTCACAAACCTGCCTTAACGGTCGGCCGTATTCTACCGCTATCAAAAGACCGCATGCCTAGAGAAAAACAACCTGGCGTTCTTATAAAAATTCCGAGCTCCGAATGCCCAGCCCTCTATATCGGCGAAACAAAAAAATATCTCCGTCAACGAGTATTACAGCACAAAAATGACGTCCGGCAAAGGAACTTAGAAAACAACCCCCTCGCCGAGCACTTCGAACACGCCGACCACAAAATCGCCTTTGAGGAGATGAGTGTCCTTGCCGTGGAAACTAATCCATTTAAAAGACGACGCCTCGAGTCTTAGTTCATCTGGCTGACATCAGCGGCAGTGAATAGGAAACCGGGGACGCTGCACTCCGCGAGGAACCGAGTTGGCCTGAAACGTCGAGTTTTAACAAATATTTTTGGTTGGTAATAGTGTTCCTCAAACTTCTGTAGTACAGTCACAAAGCACGAGGGAGATTGACATTGGGATTTGTAGAACAAGTGATGTTAGAAATATTTAGCAAGGCAAGCGATTTGATTCCGGTAAATAACTTTGCATGGCAGCGAGTAAGTGCCACAGAGATCGTGGTTCTTCTTTCTCTTTTTCTGAGAACTCCTCTAGTGACATATCACTTGGTTGCTCCAGCGCCAACGCCGACGCGGCTCTACCGCCGAACGGGACCAGATAGAGCAGCGCTGTAAAGGCATATATCGGCTCAGATGTGAGAACATCGTACTCTCAACAAAACCAAGAACACATAATAAACTAGACTGATTTCCGCTGGTCGGCCTCGAGCTGACCCTTGCTATTTTTGTTTACTGATTTCCGAAACTGCTGAACTTTCCGAAACTGTTTTCCGAAACTGTTGAACTTTTTTCCACAGATATTTGAAACATTGGAGAAAAGCTGAAGAACAAATGTGAGCCGAATTTATTCCAGGAAATGCTTCAATTTCGATAACCAATTAATATTTTACAAATGCTTTTCCGAATGCTTTCACTAAATTACTTTCTGTATACTGGCTTTCAGAAAGGTTGTCAGAGTGGGGACGATAAGATGCGTTTTGACATAGTGGCTAGCGCACAAGGAAGACTCACATGTAGGAACGGGGACAGGACACACGCTAAATGTCTCAACCGTTGCAATAGATGGCTACTTGTCGAGCACTGCAAAAAATGCGCCCACCAACCTACCTGTACCGCAGCCGTAGGGAAGATGAGTACAAGGGAGGGCAGGGAAATCCTTGAGGCCCTTTGCATTAAACAGGCGGGATAAGAATGCGTGAGCAAGGTCTCTGTCGCGCTAATAAAGAATGGAAATTTCAAGAATGGCATACAGGCTACAAAAGAGATTATAAATTTATCTCACTTTTGTTACTCACTGCACAGCAGCTGTTGTTTCACCTTAGCCTTCTTTACTTTTTGGCAGGTATTAAGCTACTTTTCCTAAGCGATCTCCCATTTTTTCTGTCTTTCGGCCTGCAGATGTGTTTGCGTCAAGGGATTTGGTGGGTTCAGGTGTTATTTATTCTTTCGCCGATTTCTTTTCCCATTTCTTCCTACAATCAGATCTTATCGTTTCATGAGTTGTTGTGGTCTTAGTTGTTTTTATTGCTTCACGTTTGTACTAATTATGTGATATTGTCTGTTTTAGCCAATGTTCCCTCGGCCTGCCTTTACACAGGCTGGTTATAGCTTTTACGTTGCCTTTTGCTGTTTGTTCGCCACCCCCGCCGATTTTTTTTTAACATTTTCAGGTTCATTTTCACTTTTGCATTTCAGGCCCTATCAGTTTAAGCACGTCAGCGCTTTTTGTTAACGAAACTTTCTTGGGTGGCTTCGCTATCACGCTTGACGCAACTGCAACTGAAAGCAGCGCCAGCAGGGCAAGTTAAGGAGGAAAATGGATGATAAAAAAGGACTGCGTATAAATGCTTCTTTTCCAGAGTAAAAGAATTACTGTGCAAGTTAAGGAGGAAAATGGATGATAAAAAAGGACTGCGTATAAATGCTTCTTTTCCAGAGTAAAAGAATTACTGTGTATAAATGCGTCTTTTCCGAAGTAAAATTTCATATGCACTAGCATGTGTCCTGTCCTCCTTTTTACGTGGATGTCTTCCTTGTGCGCTAGCCACTATGTGAGAACCTGTACACCAACATACCCCAATTGAGAGCATTGCCTGAAAACATTCATATATACTCAAAACTATGGTGAGATGAAGTTGCATTTCGTGAGGGACTGCATTGAGCCAGGGGATTTCATGAGACATCTTAAAATCTGTCATCATCATCATTATCATCACCAGCCTGACTATACCCACTGCAGGGCGAAGGCTTCTCCCATATTTCTCCACTTAGCCCGGTTCTGTGCTAGCTGCATCCACTTGACCCCTGCGAAATTCTTAACCTCATCCGCCCACCTAACTTTCTGCTGCCCCCTGCTACGCTTTCCTTCCCTTGGAATCCAGTTTGTTACCCTCAGCGACCATCGGTTATCCTCTCTTCCCACTACATGTCCTGCCCATGTCCATTTCTTCTTCTTAATTTCTACTAGAATGTCGGTAACTTGAGTTATTTCTCTGACCCACTCTGCACGCTTCCTATCTCTTAATGTTACTCCTACCATTCTTCGTTCCATAGCCCTCTGGGTTGTCCTCAGCTTAAGTAGAACTCTCTTGGTTAGCCTCCACGTTTCAGCCCGATAGGTGAGTACAAGCAAGATGCAACTGTTGTATACTTTCCTCTTGAGCGATACCGGTAAGCTGCTAGTCATAATCTGTGAGTGCTTACCAAATGCGCTCCATTCCAATCTTATTGTTCTTGTTATTTCCTTTTCATGGTCCGGATCTGCGGTTACTACCTGCCCTAAGTCGCTTCCGTTCAACAATAAACATTAGTGTGGCTCCCCCATGACTAATGAGCAAAATAGTGACTATCCTACGCTGAACCGTTCAGAGAAAAAGAGGTACACGTCAAAGCACCTTCGGAAATTTCTTCCTCGTGAGTATGTTTGGTGTGGTCTGGTTCATAGATCCCTACCAGTCATAGCGACTCAAGCTATGCAGAAATTCGTAGAAGAAGGCTCCAAAATTTCAACTACATAGGGTTCTTGACGTGCACTTACGTCGTTCTATATACGGGAGGCTTGCTTTTATCTCCATCGAATAGTTAGCGTCACATCCGTGTTCGAACCCGCTTCCTTTGGGGCCGTAAGTCACCAGCCCACTCACTCAGCCACCGCGAAGAACACCATATTAAAGTAAAGGTTGGTCAGGGGAGAAAGTCGAAGAATGGAATTGTTCTCTTTATTTGTTTGTGTCTGCTTTGCTGGCCTTCGGTGTGTCCGGAATTCTGTCAGAAATAACAGGTAGGGGGATTGTAGTCATTTGAGCGACTACTTGTTGTCTTCGAGAATCATGTCAGCTCCTTTCTCGGCAATCATAAATGTGGCCGCATTCAGGTTCCCCGTCACAATGTCAGGCATCACAGAGGCGTCCACAACACGGAGTGCGCTCACACCGCCACGGACCCTGCACGACAAGTGACGAGTTCGGGATTTTAAAGCGTGTAAATGGCCGTCGCAAAACATAATGCATTGTTATAATCTGGCAAGGCTCCAAATATTCGCAGTGATTCTGAAGAAAATGAGCCTAATGTAAGGATTTGTGAACGGTGCTTTCGGAAGGCGTACAAATTCATTCATTTCGTTCACGACAACGACTAAGCAGTAATAGTATCAGCTGGACTGTTTTACCTAACAATATTAACACATGCATTTGTCCTGAAAATGACGCGGTTGTTTGTCGAGCTACGCCACCCTGTAAAAAGTAATCTCCCCATCTCTTATGCGCGAATCTATCTTTCCCGCGCTCTATACATGCTCAACAAACTTGAGTTCGACTTGTTTATGTCAAGTAGAATATCGCTAAAGAAAGATAGGAATAATGTTCGTACTTAGTTTATTTTCATGTTCGCGCTACACTCTCGTATTTATGTCTTTAAATTATTCTAAATTTATCACGAACCTTTTCTTGACCTGCAAATTTTAAGTATTAGGAGAATATGCGTCTTAATTCTGAAGTACAGAACACAAAGCGTTGAGAAATAGGAAGGGCGATCATGAAGCCTGATGTGAAAAAGTTGCGAAAGGAGTTGTTCTTACCCACAGTGGTTACCATCGCACTTGTGGTTGGAATCCGGTGGAGCGAAGCGATCAGTCAGTTTGTGTGATTAGACACGTATTAACACTAACCATCTCCCTACGTTCGTTTGATTTTGCGAATTCACGTTGCCCAGTAGGAATTTTCCTTAACTAAACACTTTTTAAAGGTGTTTTTGGGAAGCAACAGATACATATGGCTTGCCTAAATATAACTAATGGCTTGCCTTTTCTGCACCGTGTCTATGTGCTGCTGCCATAATTTGAGACAACCAGTAATCTAAAGAAAGTTCATTGTTCAATTGTCGATATAAAAAGTTATTCCGACGTTTTGAATACCTGACTACATGACAGCGGAAATATTTCTTATTAATACATCACTTCCTTCTGTGCTTGTTTGTAACTTGTACATGACTTCTTGAGTATGTCGCATTATATATCCGTGTGAATATTGTATATTTCTGCGAAGAAAGAGGTCAGAGGACGGAAATCATGCAGAACTTTATGTAGAAATGCACAAGGGCTCATGGGAAGAATCAGTGTTTTTGTATATCCCTGTTAAAGATAAAATATATGCACAAGTTTTGATGTTCAACTTGTAGAGTTTGGTACAGCATAATCTCAAGTCCAACCCAGGAGCCTAAGAGAAGAAATAGATCATTAGTTCTTTTCACAACACTTGTGAAATAACTGTTTCATTTAAGATGTCTGACGGAGCGGTGGGTGGGCCCTTAATCATGAGCTGGTGGAGGGGAAGGTCGATGATGCTCCTACTATAAAGTTGCTTGATTTCCATCTAAAAGCCCTCTAAAAACCATCTAAAAGCCATCTAAAAGTCCATCTAAAAACGACGCACATAAAACACGAAAACACAGAGAAAAACAGAACGGCAAAGAGAGCGCCGTTTTAGTTTGATCACAACCAACTGGCCTAGCTTTCTACTTTACTGATCCCCGCAAGTCTTTGCATCCTGTTTAACCGCACACCTATTTCCGCTTTTTCGTGCATTTCGGGACGGTGAACGTAGGTTGCTTTTTACTGGGTATAACTTACGGTTATGTAGGCAGGTGTTTCGCGGAGCTTTTAGGAAATGCGATAGGTGCGGAGGGATGAATGAGGCTGGCTGTAAGTGTGTCGGCATCATCCCAGCTCGAGTTCTGCGCTATAGAGATGCCTAGTGATTAGTGTTTCAGGTGCGGGGAGCAATTACAGAGTCTTGACGCAGTTACCGCTTATATTTTGCCTAGTGCCACTGTTACGGATGTCGTAGTTACACAACAACCGATAAGTAAATCTTTAAGAATACAGCAGCAAGAGTTGAACTCCCAGGTAGAGTGTTAATATAACCTATTAAGCACATCAATGGCTTGAAATTTATTATAGAGAGTTTTTCATAGATTAGCTTTACCAATCACCTTGTTACAGTGACTTTGCTTTTGTTTTCCACATCAATGGTCTCTGCTAATCTTTGTTTTTTCGTCTCACTAAATATATATTATCTAAAGTTTCTTGTTCTTAGTGATGAACAGACAGCCTTCCACCAAAACTCTCAGCGTAACAGTATGTTACACTACATTTTTCAAGCATAAAGCTATAGAATGCGTGTTAAGGTATTATACGTTCCAGTTTTATTAACGACTTGATTCTTTAATGCATTGAGTTCAACGGAATTACCGGAGCTCCACTTCACTCTGTCTTGTGCATGGTGTTGTTGTTGAGGTGGTGCCCTTAGATAATGCCCAACAACAACAACAACACTGGTGTCAGTGCATAGTGTGAGCGCTGGACAGCGCTTCATCTTTCACACCTGGGCTCATGCAGCTTTATCTTCATTCTTCTGTTTTGTACATACCCGTCGCGATACCTTAGGGTTGTTCGTTTCGGTGCGCGAGTCGAGCGGCAGGTCTAAATAAGCCTGATCCGCCAAGTCCAGATTCACAATGTTTTACCTGTTCTTTAAAGATATTATAAAATATTCACCCTTACTAAACATTCGATAGGAAAGGTATTTTACTGTTCATGATAACATTTGACCATGGAAAACGATCAAGGCAATGTGCAAAATATTATTTAAAAACTAAAACCATTTCTAACAATAGGTCATGACCCGCGATGTCATGCATTACTCTCATGAACAACCTCTACGTCATGGAAAGCAAGCATTTTGATGATTCGCTGTATCAGAGAAGCGAGAAGCATGGAAACGTCTCGACTCTTAAATTTGTCTAATTCTCCTTTATCAATCCAAAAGAGAAATTTTGGTGGCAAGCTACTTCTCTGACGCTGACTGCATGTGTGCCAGTTATAAATGTGAGCTGCTTTTCACTGCATATTCATGTCTGATCAAATAAGATAATGGTAACTAAGCAGCCTGCACAAAAATTCTCTAACATATTTTCATAGACCTCTTCTGACCATTTCTTTAGTGTAGGCATCTCTCACTACTGACGTTTTTAGAGAGTGAAATATATTGCGTGAACATATGGCTGCCAAATAAATGGCCTACTTATACTATGCAAATTTAGCTGCATGATTCTTCTGCTGACTGAGCATCTACAAATATACATATACATAGTAAGAGAGCACAGAAAACATTTAGCTATCTTATACACTCAGAAATGATAATAAAAGCCAGCAATAAATAAAAGCCAAAGCAATACATAGGGCAAACTGAAACTTCCTTTCGTTTACGCTTCAGCAAACATGAGGCTCATTGCACATCTCTCCCCAACCATACGCTTTCCAAAAACGTCAGCATTCCCGGCCACTCATTCGACATAATAAGAGTAACCATTTTGCAGTTAGGTTTTAGAACGCATCATGACAGCGAAACCCGTGAATCATATCTAATATATAAATTTGATACTATTTCCGCAGGTTTAAACGAAAGTCCTGGTGCGCTGTCCTTTTTGTCGCGCTGACTAATTGGCTTTTGACATGTGTGTTCGCATTTGCATCTTTGGAGTTTTTCTTTTGTACCTTTCATTATCATTACTGATTGTATCTAAACAGCGAAGTGTGTTTTGTGGTCTGTTACGAACCATATTTCTTGATGGATTCTGGCTTTTATTATCATTTCTGATTGTATAAAAATAGCTAAGTGTGTTCTGTGGTCTGTTACTAGCCATATTTCTTGATATATGCTGGCTTAAAAGCCTCTTTCCAACTTCAGATGTGTTCACTCCGACGAAGGCCGGACCCAGGCCGGAACGTCAGTATTAAAGTGTTTTTCGCCGTGACCATCTTCAGTTTATATATGTATATATATTCTTGGCGCGATGCAAACCTTACTTATTGCTATATTTGCTGTTCGATTGCATCTCACCTCAGCCTTGGATCCAATACGGCATTTCTTCCGGAGCCCATGGGGTTTGTGCAGCACTGATGCCACGATGTCGGTGACAGGTACCTCGCTAGGCATTTCATGTAATTATGGCTCCATATTTCGTCGTTTTTACACGGTGGGAAATGAATGTCCCACGGCTTGGTTCCTAGTGTGCCGAAGGCCTTAGTACGCATCATGCGGATGCTTTGCTCCATTCCCGCAGAAACATTATTTGCTTAGGTTCAGTGTCCTACATGACGTCCCGAAAAGTACTTGCTAAACAATTGGCTGTCTGACAAATATATGCGAATAATTTATAAAAAAGGATGAACTGAGGAAGAGCTTTAGTCGTTTGATATCGCGGGCATCACTTTTCTCGTGTCTTGGAGTTTTGATGTCTCTTCAATGCATACAAGGGGTCGCTAAAGTGAAACCCCCGTCCTGCCAATTAGGTGGATCATATTCAATTCTCGAACTAAAGGCAAATTATAAGACGCACAAGTCAGGTAGGCTTCGAGACATTGTTTTCGGTATTTCTCTGTGAGCACATATACACTGGATTCTATTATCTTCACAAATAGGCTGCAAGTTTGCAGTGCGAGTGATGCGTAGTCGAATCCTAAAAGCGTGCATTTTGAACAATGTGGCTAAAAGTGGCCAAGATCTCGATGTTTCTTTTCATGTAAGTTTTGTCATCACGGCGACAGTAACTATAGCCGCGTGCAGATCCTGGGCACAACTGGCATAAATGTAACGATAAATTTCTTCGCGCAAGGTCAATACAGCCTCCATTATAATGGGAGCACGATTACAGCATGAGCCGCGAAAATACGCTTGAAGAAGTTTCCCATCTCCGGTAGATAGGCAGATCGTGACGAGTACGCAGACTCAGCAGAAGAGCTAGCTTCCGCAGTGTTGCCACCCTTAATCCCCTCCCAATCAAACGGGCGCACAAAGAAAACAAAGCATGCACACCTATGTGCCAGTCAGCAGAAAATGGCTGAAACTTGCATACAGCAGCCCGTACGTCGGGCCTCGGTCTGTAAGAAATGTTCCTGAATCTCTGAAGTTCATTTATTTTACCACGGGTCACAATATAAAATTAGTAAATAGCAAGGGCCATTCTGAGAAAATTAAAGCGATTGGCATCACTGAATGTACCCATATTTCTGAAGCGCTGTGAAAGTGATAGAATCCATATCAATACCAGGCTGTGCAGGCAGCACACAATGGAAGTTGTAATTGGTGAAAGAGATATTTAAGCAGCTTTTACGAGGCAAAAAAAATCATATGCTTCACGAAACTTCTAAGTATTAAGAAAGGAAGAAAGGCTGCACTACGTAATTTCTAATCCTGTAGTTGAACGGACGTAGCTAGGCCTTTTTCGTAATGAAAAATTGACGTCCCAAATGTACGACACGCATACTAGCAGTTGCATAATTGGAATCAGTCAGATCGGTTCACATGGCCTTGTATCGCACAATGGGCAAAAAAAGTCAGCTTGAAATATGCCTACAACGCATAAAAACTTGCTCATTTTATGCAGCCGTCGTTGTGAGCTTTAGCGATGTCATCACTAGAGAGGCGAAGTTAGTGTGCTGAATTTACTGTCCCTACGGTGTCAAATAAACATGTTTTGGTCTTCCTAGCATATATGTTTGTTGTGTTTCATCTACCATATAAATGGAGTCTTCTTTCCAATGCCGCTCATGTGGACTAACCGCTTACAAAACACAGGGTCCCTGAAACTGTCCCTATTATCATTTTTTTTTTTCTGAAGCCATTTGACCTCGTTTGAATATATTTGGGCAGGGTCGAACCGGTTCAAGTCGGAACGGAATGTGTCTCCGGAGCCGGTTCAACACTCTGCGTGTGAACTGTGCTGCACAACTTACAGCACGACGTAAGGATAAAAACTTTCAATGGACGTCTTTGGTTTACCTTGTGCCGCCGTCTCTAAGTCGTCAGGGTGCGTGTAGTAGCGTGGGTCCAAGATAGGCGGGTCCATGTAATTCTTGCTTCGAAGCTTGATGAAACCTCTACTTTTTAGGCGATTGAGAACCACTGCCAAATGAAAGGCGTTGCTACCTCGTTTAGGCTTGAAATAGGAATCGTAGATCTGCGAGATAAGAAGTTAGAATCTTCAAACTCTTGTACCCTTTGACATATAGCCCTAGCAGAGTGTTATCGAAAGTAGAGAACACATTAGTGAATTAGAGGGTCTATAGGAGCACCTAATGGCAACAACGAATATAGGAACATGGTAATGCGACTCAGGCTGTGCCGGACGACGCGTAGTGGAAGGCTCTGGAAATTTCAATCATCTTGGGTTGTTTAGCGTTCATTGACATGGTATTGTACACATGTGCATAGCTTCTAGTTTTCATCACAAAGCGGTCGCCGCGGCGGGCTTTGATTCCGTATCCTCGAGGTAATCAGTTTATAGCACTGTTTCCACTGAGCCACCACGGCTTGGCTCCTGAATGAATTCAGCCAATTATTGCCTCAATAACATTACTAGACATTTTGACTAGAGCATTTCGACATTTACGTCATGTTGGAGAGGTTATTTACAGTTGTGTATCAAATATTGAATATGAAAACGGAACTTTGCAATTCTTTGCCTAAATTTTTTTATCATGCCATATGACGTCTAACTGTCCTTCCTGGAACTGGTTTTATTTAGAAAAGCAAAAATATAAACCAAATATTTTTGGTTTATAGGTAAGCATATACGTTTCGATTTATAACATATCCTTGTCCGCGCTTTAAAATCGGTGCTACAAATCACGGCCTCGTTCGATCTATGAATCAGTAACCCTTACACCAAACAAGGGAGTTTATAGGAGCCCCAAGCTTCATGCTTTATTTTATAGTCTTTAGACGCTTTTGCATGATGCGTACTGCAAGCAGTTACGTCAGCAGTGCGTTGCGCGTGGAGCTTATCTCCTGGTACCTAACACGTAGCTATTGAGGGAGCCGAGCCTTAATCGCCTACTAGCGTGGCAGATCAGATAGATCACCGACAAGAGCACTCGAAGACCTTTAAGAACATTGTTGCTAGCGGAAGCAAAAGTGGAGTTTCTTTTAAGTGAAGCAAGCCGAAAGCGTCAATGTCTAGGTGATCCATACACGCTACATGAGAGTGGCGAGATTAGAGAGCGGCGCGAGGGCATATAGTCTGGACCTGGAAAACCGGAGCTCATGCCATCAGAAGACACGACAGAGGCATACTGCGATGGTACAAAGCAGAAATATTACAGCGCATTAAACCGCGACCTATTCGGCAGCTGAATTGATGACCTGCATTGGCTTTGAAACTGCCGGTAATGTTTTGTAGCTACCCCTGATTCGATTAAGAGTTGTCATTTAACTAACAGCTGAACACGCCCGAACGGGCCGTTAGAATGTGTCGAGTGGCAGCTTATTTGTAACTGAACAACTTTAGGTATTTTATTGGCTTTGTCATGTCTTATGCACCGCCAGTTAGCAATCCTGCTTGGCCAGTTGACAGCTAGTTAAAGACTGCTGTCATTAGCGAAGGTATAATTAACGTTACTTCAAATTTCAGAACATAACCAATGAATAACAACCACTCGAGTTCACCTAGGCCAAAAACGGGATTAAAAAGAGTGGCTGTGTTTTCAAACGCACCAGCGGAAAGCTAGCAGTGACGGGCATGCTTTCCTTATCTGTTAACATCACGACCATCGTTCCACAGCCTCAAGTAACCCCATTAACTGCAGGAACTTCACAAAATTTTCCACTTTCCTTTATTCTTTTGCATTTCTACAGCTCACAATACAACACTGGACATACACTGTGACTGCTTTTGCGTTATTACCTTGTGTGAAGGAATACAACTTCGTCCGATCACCCCACGTATTTCGCTTACCGCACGCAGTACGATCGTAGGGTAGACGCTTATGCCGCATCTAAGCACGTGCCAAACCATCTCTATTTGCTATTTATCCACGTGTTTTAAAGCCAGCGATGGCACCAGAGGTATGGCCAGTGAAAGTGTGATCATCGCCGTAGCTCTGATAATATGACACAAGTGTAAAAAGGTAAGACATGACTCACGTCCTGGCGAATTCCTTGATCCAATATGAACCGCTCCCCTTCAACGCTTGCACCTGAGATGCTGAGCAACAAAAGTTGGACGTCTGGGTATTCGCGAGGAGCGAAAGATGTGTTAACAAAGCCGACAGCCTCGATACCGGCAGGCAGAGAGAGGGGACCTGCACATGCAGACAGGATGAACACCTCTTGAAACTGCACCATCAATTTCTTGATTCTTTGATTTATTTCTTCACTTATTTCAAAAGAAACTTAGCCCTTATGAGCTGTTCTAGGATGGGAACCAACGAAATACTGAAAGTAAAACGAAAACATCTTCCATGGTAGACGTTAAGCATCGAAAGTAGTTAACAGCAACACCAATGATTTTTTAAGTCCAGCGTTTCGAGACTGAGTTGGTCTTTTCTCGAGGGCTTTAGGAGTGACTGAGAAACCGAGAATCAGAAGTGGTATGTAGCCTCTGTTTTCCTTTTGTTACCACTTGATTCAAGCCTTATGCATAGGGGACCATTCCTTGAACTATGTCTGTGGACGCCTTTATGTGTTGTATACTCCACAACATGGTGTGATGTTCTTTAACGTACTTTTTTGACGAAACTTGTGTGCTTAGCAGAATCGTGGTATTCGGCTAGAGTGTTGTGCATGGTTTTCATTGTCCAGATATTATCCTTGTGTCGAACGAAATCCCGACTGCATCTTTTGTCTAGACAGTGTGAGATCCCTCGTATTCGTATAAGCAAATTGTGTACATCACGCAGGGTTGCTTTTCTATAGAGACAATATTTCGTACCGTCTTGTTGTTGAAATCGTTTTATGGGCAGCACTGATAGTGTGTTCCTAAGTATTCCTGCCAAGGCCCATTTATGTCAATTACGTAGAGAAGCACAACGCTCATGGTTTCGGTCATGGCTAAAATGCTTCTAACTTGCGGGCCTGTAGGCAACAAACGCGATGAATAAAATCACACATGTAGCCATTCAACTTTTGATCGCCGAGCATGGCAGTCTCTTCCTTTTTCTCCCCGCTTCAGACAAGCAAATGAACTTGGCTCTCCTCAAGATAGCCAAGAGATGGTGGAGGCGTCATGGTTGATGCGATGATGGGAATTAAAGGTTAAGTATTAACCAGTATGTTTAGGCTTCTTAAAAACAAAATACTTTAAGTATTTGCGTTGTCTCTTTTAAGGGATGGCGGTGAATCGCAGAACGTTCTGCTTTTATAGGTACACAGTGAATTCTAGGGAACTCACAGTTTCAGACGCTCCAAGAAGTTTCCACTTACGCAGTGGTCAATATAGCCGCTGAGAACTAACTTTTTAGAAATGACGGCATTGCTTTTCTTTTGAACGACCTACATCGCCAAGTTCAGTGCATTCACCGAGATAGGGCTACTATAGTCGGGGTCTCTGTTTTTCCTTATGGAGGAAAAAATGTACGCGTCAGGCAAAGCTTCACGAATCGGCATTGTATGTTAGCATTGTGCTTATGTTGACGCGACCGGCCGTCTTGGGAACTTTTCTCTAGTTACGTGAATTACGGCCACAGCAACGTAGGTGAAAAAGTAGACGACGTCGAAAGACACTATTCCCTCACGAGCTTTTAGTTGCATGGGGGTAGAAGCGTCCAACGAAGTGGAAGTTTCGCGCATTGCAGTGTTTTGCCTGCCAGAACGCAGGGGACTCGGTGACAGCAGGTAGACGGTGCCCTTTGATTGCATCACCAGGATTGCAAATGTTTTTATCTTGAAGAAATGCCTGGCCTGAGTCATTCAACAAATGAGGAGTAAGTAGGCGCTTCTTGATTCCAGGTAAAGATGCCTGTCAATGGTTTGCGTTTGGTCTAAAACTAAATATTCAGATCATTTTTAATTTCTCATATCCTGAACAATTAAGTAGCGTTCTCCCCTAACATTCGCGATCCTGGTGGTTGAGCACCACAGTTGAATTTTTTCGGTCCGTCGGGAGAATCACGAAGTCCTTGACTTTAGAAAAATTCTGGAGGGCTAATATTTTTCGTCAAAAAGGGTACTGCGGTGACTTTGCTTGGCAACGTGCGTAAGGCTCTGCTCCTTTTTTTGCTGAACGTGTTTGTGCGCGGAATTCTTAACATGCTAATATCGTCCTCCATGGCTGCCATTGGCTCTGAGAGAAGGGTTTCTTTGAAGTAGCTGGAACTGAATCCGTGGCCTTTCAATAGAGCTCAAACTTTGCCAGCTGACAGAAATTGTAGTGAAATATTGGTTTTGAAATCACAGGCGTCACAATATGTCCTACGTGCTTTGTGTTTTGCTTTATTTTCCTGAGAAGGTGAATGTGTTTTCTTCAGCTGTGGTGGAGGAGGAACTTCCTGCGGATGAGCAGACGAAGTGGACGCATCCGTTAATGTTCTGATTCCAAACATACGAACAGGTCGCAGTACTCTCCCCTCAGACCTACTATATGAAAATGGTATGAGTGGATGGCTTGTTCTGGGCATCATAAGCATACGTCTGCTTAATCCTTTACTACTTCCGCCTCAAGACATCATAGCGCTCATCTATTCTCGAGTGTACCAACAATCGTTCGGCCTGAGCGACGATGTACCTGCCTTCCGTTAAGTCTACGAGGCACTAAACTTGAGTCTTTGTGGAAGAATGTGAAGGTCTCGACGAGCCTTGGTCAATTTAGGAGTTTTTTTTTTTATCAAATCAAACCAAATTATTCAGCATCGTTGACGCTGAAGAGCACAGTCAAAAGACAGTTAGTGCCTTGACAAGGACTGTGCCCTCTTGTACAAAGCAATGGTAGCCCACACACTTCGACAAATAATTTGTCAATGAAACAAATGAAAAAGAAATATAATATAGAAGCACACCCTTCATAAGTATATGAAATATACATTAAAAATGAGAAGTGCAGCACATTTAACATCGTCTTCAACACACCTTTAGGCAGCATACAAAAAGAAACACATGTATACAAAATCATCCCAATATATATTCACAATGCCATTTAACAAAATACAAACATTTGCGAGGATAATGTTAAGCTATGTACTATATGAAGTAATTATGATGATGAATGTTTAATGTTCCGGTTTAACATGTTGGGAATTTGATAATGAGGCATTTGCTTGCCATAATTAGTACGAGAAAAAGGTATGCAGCTTTCCAAGATGCATCATGATTCACTCATTCTAGTTGTGTAAGTATTAGCTCTCTTTGTCAATTCTGCAAGTACATTAAAAAAAATTGTTTATTGTCCTGGTGTGCGTACGATAGCATTGTATTAATATTTTATTATATATTTTTACGGCTGTCATAATTTCGAGTGAACGAAATATAGGTTCGGTATGTGTGTTGTATGGTACGCCAGCAATATTGCGAAACGCTTTCTTTCGTAATTTTTGCAATTTAGCGATGTTTGCAAATGTGGTGGTACCCCGTATTAGGTGGCTGTAATTTATAAGATGACAAAGAAATAGTGGGTTGTAAAAATAGCTTCTTAACCGCGACGGACAATAAATAGCGAACTTTGGATAGAACGCCGCTGGTCCTCAAAAGTCCTCGAAAGTTTGGAACACAGATTATTAACAAGAACATCCTATGACTGCAAGGATTTTTATTGATGAAACTATCTCTAGAGGGGTACGCCCAAGCAGGGAATTTGGTTTTGCGGCCACGACTTTATTATTAACCCTGAATAAGTCTGATTTGGTCTTCGTTGTGTCTATTGACAACAAATATGCTCTGCTCCAGTGAAATAGCCTTTCAAGAGCTGCATTCATGTTTATAGTTTTTTTCTGAGAGAGCGGTAGCTGTAAAGAATAAGCTCACATCATCTGCATAGATAATACATGTGGCAGTATCACTAGTTTGCACAATGTCATTTATGTAGAGGTTGAATAAAAGCGGGACTAGGATGTTTCCTTAAGGAACGCCCGAGAAAATAGGCTTTTTTCGGACAAGCAATTATGGATAGCAGCTCTTTGGTGGCGATGTCTCAAGTAACTTGTGAGCAACGTGACAACTTTTCCTGATCAGTTATATACCTCAGTGGTTAAGGCACACTGCTACTGTACTGAAGTATCGGGGTTCGATCTTGAGCAGTTTTAGTCCGTTCCGGTGGTTTACGTTTTTTTTTTCGGTATGAAAGTACTATAAGTACTGCTCAGTAATTGGTCAGTCATAAGCTCCATCACTCTGTCTGTTGACTGGAGAACTTAAAGGTGCCAAGGACAGGCTTGCGGGTCGGATCCGTTATACCGAACTTAGTTTAAATTACGTACCCGAGTCACGTGGTTGTGACATCGACGGCCCAAACAATATCGGAGAACATTTTTGGCCGATGCCGGCGAAAGTATATAAGTGCTTTCACACTAATACCCACCTAGGTTTCACCAAAGCTTGCTGACACATGCTGCTGCGTCTTTTGAACTATCTTTTCCGCGACAAAAAAGCAAAGTTAGCTTAGACGAAGCCGCTTTCAAGGCAACATTCTTCATTTTAATATTCCGCATACTAGTCGCCTTCTCGCATCTTGTTCTTCTGAAGCGATAGCCTATAACACTCCGCGAATGATAACGGCCCTTACAAGAGAAAGACAAGTCCACTAGTCATAAGACGGGCTATTGAACTGCGCCACTTCATCGCATCTTGTTCAAGTTCCTTGACTGTAGAAGAAAGTCTAATATGAGCTCAAAGCGTATCCCTGGCGTCGCATGTAGTGAAAGGGAAAGTAGATTGGAAACATAACATGTAAGGTAGCGGTTTGTCGAGGTAAGAACACTTCTGTATAGAAACCATAAAATTTGCACTCTTTTTCATGGTCGAGAGAACGAGCATGTTCTATCGATTGACCTCGTGGTTGTGAATAAGCGGAATCTTGGTATACTTTGTAGTAGCCGCTTAGCATAATCTAGAGGCGTGTCTCAAAGGCAATAGGAAAGCACAACAAAGCATGCGTAGCGTCTTAATTAAAGGCAACAAAGTTAAACTTTGGACACCACATCATTCGTAGGCTTCCACTCGCTGCTTTGGAATTAGCCCCAGCCGAAGGATTGCGCCATGGCTCTGCCGCAGCCCACGTTTGCGCTCGCGGGTGCGCGAATTATTCCAGAATGGTCGCACTCCCGCTTCGTGCACGTGTTACGAAGGAAGTGGGCGCAGCGCTCCGGCGGCAGGAGCAAGCGTGGGCACTGTCCCGTCGCGCCTGGCTTCGCTCACGGCGAGACTGGGAAGGCAGTGTTGTTATTGCATGCGCTTTCTCAACGGTACGCATAGCCACTAAACGACAAAAGGTTTAGCAATTATTTTATCTTCTCCAAAAATTACCCTTCTGCTGGTCTCTACACTGAGGTCTAAACTCTGATAAGGGTCACTAAAAGCATTTATGTGTTTAATGAAAACTTTTATATGAAAGCACTTTCGTCCTACACAATATGTATGCATAAACATTGAATACATGTAACAAGAATGAAAACCTATGGGCGCAGGTTGTGTGCACTACTTCACAATTGCGACCTGCATCAACTTTTCGGCAGCACGCAAACTGATCAGCTTAAATCATATTTTTCGAATATTTTAAAAAATGTGTTTTATGTGTCAGAAGTGTTATGCCACTTTCATTTACCTTCGTGCAATGCCTGCGAGGTATTATCACGGCAAGATATCTGCCCTTGCTGCCGGTACCTTGTATAACAAGGCGATGCAACTAGGGAGCATGAATGGTTCTCGCGAATTTCTTAGCCTCCACCTGACCGCATTCCTTAGCAACTTGTGTGCCTGATCACATTCTCCTTTAACCAGTCAATATTAGTAGTTATGCTATGAGAATACGAGCGCATGCTCGCAAAACATACTGTCTTTTAACGAAAGTGTGTTTATTTGATTAGCACCATCAGTAATAATTACGGCATTTGATAACTTAGATGTATATTTTATCAAAAAGCTTGAAGTAACTTGGTGAACGAGATTGTTGTTTATTAATTGACGCCAATCGTTCTCCTGGACTCAGGTGCTTCACTGATTTTCAGCCCCTGAAAAATATCTCTGTACGCACCTTTGTTGAAGAGGGCGTACTCGAAGGCCGCTTTGGCTGACTGCGGCCAGATCTCAACATTTGAAGTAGTCGTAGCTGCCATTCCCAGAAGGAATAAGTGGTCTTGAAGGTTCTCACCCACTGGAAGGTCAGCCACCACCGGGATCTACGCAAATTTTTACAGTAATTTCAAGACAGAATTTGTTCGAGAAAGTCCTTACTTACTGACCTGAAAACAGTTATGCGCAACAGAGACCACTTCAAAAACAAACTCACACAGGCTCTCACTTTACACTTTTCTTTTGTGGAAGGTCAGAGGTTATAAGCTTAAATTACGGCACGTAAATAGAAGAATGATAGTAAAAATGATTAATAGGCGTTGATTACTCAGGAAGCGTGAACAAATGCGCAGGCAAGAAGATGCATAGCTTACCAAATGCCAAATCAGATTGGTCAGGAACCGATTAGCGTTTCTCATTCGGGCTGTATGTTTATTGTCGTCGTGCATGTCAGTATGCGCTTATGTTTAAAAATGTGTGCACAAAACCACCACAGAAGATTTATTGGGACACTTACTGAACATATCAGACAAAGATGAAAAGCAACAAGCCTTGCTTTATTTCCATTCCCTCGATGTCCGAGGTCTTTTACTTCGATCACGAAGCTTCACCGAGGGGCAGAAACATGTGATGGAGGAAATGTAGTCGGATTGAAACATGTCCACTGTCCCCTAGGGGGCTGCGACAATGGGCACAGAAGTGCGCGAAGGATTAGGCTTTGCAAGGGTCTGAAGTTTCCTTGTATTGCTATTTGCAATGCATTCAAAACATTTCCTCTGACCGTGTACATGTATATAAGATAAATTATGGAAGGAAGTCGATTACATTGATGAAGTTTTAGTGAGCTAAGGGTAAGATTTAGAGTCAGCCAAAATACCTTATTTTTACTAGCCTTGGCCGCTGCAAGTGGTAGATGGCAGGCGATTAGGACCCCAATTCGCCGTTTTCATCGATATTCATCAGGTGCTTGCGAGATTACATGGTGGTGTGCTGATTGGTCGGCAAACTGTGGAACGTTGTGACACCACGTGTCAGGATCGAATTGACAGGAGCTCTCAAATTTTACAGCTCTTTTAAAAAGAAAGCTTTACTGTCCACGTCCAGCCAAGGTCAACGGCTCTCGATATTTAATCTTAGGAGCGGCACCGTGCTTCTTTGCACGTGCTTCACACATCTGCCAAACTTTATTCGTACCGGTATATATCTCCACAATTATAAAACATTGCCTCACACAATGGCACACAGCCTTCCAGTCATCTGCCTACCCTTTCCTTCAGCCGCCACCGCTTCCCATCTGACTTGATTTCTGGGATATCCTACTTTAAAAATATCCTCGCCACATTCATGTCGTCTAGACGAGGCTGTGGTGTCCTTGGGGTTCTCAGCCAAATAGGAGGCGCGCGCTGTGACCAATGTTTCAGCTCTTGGTAGGGCTTTTTTGTTGTTAATTTTAATGTGCAGTTCGATTTACATCATCTCCCCTCTCCCAAATCAACCATGAGTTAATAAGTATCAGGAACATTTCTGCATTTTTAAACTTTATAACGGCTCTTTTTTTGTTATGAATCTTGGCAGTCCAAATTTGTAACTTTTTTTCTACTATATGAAGCCATGTGACAAAAAAACTTCTGTTGCTTTTTTTTGCGTATGTTCCCCTTCTCAGTTTGTTCTAGCCATTATACGCATGTGAGTAACCAGTTCTGTTTATTTTCCTATGCTCTTTCTTCGACAGCTTAATGTTCATCTCGTTTTTCATTACATCATTGAGATGGCAAGGAGTACTAGCGACGTTACTGTGTTCACTTCCAGATTGTTCTAACCTGTTCATGTTGAGCTTTAGTTCTCTTTTCCTCCAGTTCTTTTTATATGTATTCAAATTTTATCAAGTTATTTCTTAAAGGTGTTGGGACATCATTGTTTAAGGCTATAAAAAGCATGCATAGTGTTCCTCTACAAGCAAGGTCACCTACGGCCGAGTACTGGACACAACAAATCATCAACAAATATATTATTCTGCTCCAAAGTGTCGTTAAATGCTCTTTATCCCGATTGAGACCGGCCGCTACACCCATAATTATTGACGCATGAAGCTCAGAACAATATGAGTATAAATGCTAGTGGTGTCCCGGCACAGCAGCGTGACATACTTTCAGTGACGCAGCAATGTACGACACAGGCCAGCCGCTGGTCCGCTGCATCGCCGGGCGAAAGGGGGGCCGGCAGCATAGCCGCTGATGCACCGGCATCGGCGCCCGATAGAAATATTCTCGGCGATGAGAGTATGATCCCACTAGCTTCTGTTTGTATTTTATTTGAAATGAAAATAGGCGAAACAAGACTGCATTTGTTATGCTGAGGCTCCGATACCCAGCATAAGAGAAAAACAAAAATGCAGCATTTCGGCATACTTAACGGTTTAACTTGTTTGAGCATTTATCACGAGGCTTTTCAACTACGCATAAATTGTGCAACCAAAGCTAAATAACAGCAAATAAAAAATATTGATCTGTAGCCTTCTCGTTGTTCTTTTCTATTTAGAAGCAGCAGTCTACAACATTTAGGATTGGCACAAATTTTCAAATTATTTAAGGGCATCATTCTCTATTCTTTTTGCCTCTTTTCCATGCCTCCGTAAAAAACGAGAAAGAACAGTATTTTTTTTTTTTTTTCAATTGTAGCTTTTGTTTTTCTAGCCCTTCCATCTCTACTCACAAGTGAAATGCTTAGTGACGGAAAGAAGTACAATTTATAATATCTAGACGTGTGCATGCGAGCGGGGTAGCATAAGAAAACACACAAGCAAAACAAAATTGCAAACTGGCACATGCCGTCACCGATAACGGCGACTGCGAAAGGCAGCTTCTCTTCAAACAACTGCACGGAGAGATTAATGACGCACTCCGGTCCATTCATGTAAAGATATTCAGACACGTCTCGGGTTAGCCTGTCTGGGTGACGCAGCAAGAGCAGAGTTTGATCGAAGATATGTTGGCATAATGACTTCTGTTTCTTTTTGGAATTATCTCCTCCACTTTCCCATACATGGCGCAACGTTTAGACAAACGAGTTCCAGCCGCGTCACTTAAAAACAAAAAGGGCCCAATGTCCGCCTCACTATAATGCAAAGGTCCCTGAGCACATTTTGCGCGAAAGGGAGAACCTTCTACAGTAGAACCCCACCCCTCTGGCTGCGGTGCAACCGCGATGTAATTTAACGCTACAAAGAGAGTTGGGATTGTATTATACATCAAAAATGGTATTGTGCTTAGGTCAAAAGCGGCCCCTAAAATTGGCAACTTACCCCCAACTTATCGAGGTCTGCCTTGGGGCCAACTCCGGAGAGTAGAAGGAGCTGGACGCTTCCGATGGTGCCCCCCGAAAGGATAACCTCACGATTTGCCCGAACAGTTCTCTCTTCGCCATTTCTCACAAACTTGACACCTACGGCTCGCTTGTTTTCAAACACAACCTGCGAGGATAATGGAAAACCAGATTCTTTCCTTCAGTTGAAACGAATCAAACGGGACTCTAAAGAGCAGTGCTGTTGAGGCAGAATCATGTCGCATAACGAATTGGCAATTTTTAGCATAGATAAATCTGTGATGATCCAGCAAGGAGGAGGAGGACGAAGATGAGGGGGAGAAAATGCAGGGAGGTTAACCGGTAAAAGAAACCGGTTTGCTACCACAGCAAACTGTGAACAGAAAGACAGAGGCATATATTTTGCTCTATACACAAGGAGGATGGAAGGGCGAGAGGGGGGAGGAGAGGCTTCGTGGCCAGGAAGTCGTAAAATTTTCATTTGGTCTTGTGTATTTTCTTTCTTTTTTTCTCCCGGGAATGCCTGTTTAAAAGGGTGAAGGCTTGACATCTAAACTCGTGACAAGTTCCACTCACACGGAAAATATTAAATCCACCCAACATTTGATGAATCAAATATAAGGATATGTTGCGTTATTTAGTATTTCGCAGTCATTTTGGGTAACTCATTCTTTCGGAGGCCGCAAGGCTAATGCTACAAAGAAAAGAACAGCGTTGGTGCCTTACTGCTATCATGTGAACTGCGCTGTCAAAACAGGCACGGCACAGAGAAGAAAGATCTTGAGTGAAAAGAAGATTTCGCGTTCGTCGCAGATCAAGGCTAATCGAAATCGCAAGCGTCATGCCTTGATAGGTAAGTGAGTGTCAAGAAGTTCTTACTGTCGCTCCTCTTAGAATCGTGATCAAAGCCTTCCTAAAATATAACTGCACGGGCGCTTTTTGTCGCGTCAACAATCTGTCTACTTTCATTCTTTTATGTTCGCATTATAAGGCTCCTAGCCAGCCTATCTTGGCATTCCACCATTTCTGAAGCGCTCTCAAAAAATTCTGCCCCGCTGTGTTTCTTATCAGATAAATCTGCAATTGCTAATCCTTTCCTCAAAACAAGCACGAAAAGTAACCTGCCTTATATGCAGTTTCATTATGTAACTCGCACTTCAATTTGCTTTGCCGCGTCCTCCTTTTTGTTTTCTTTTACTGGTCATGGATCACAGGCCATTTCCAAGGAAGCATTTTTCAATGTTTACCCTCTTGTCTTCAGGCCCAAGTCGTTAAGTTTCTTCTTCCCAACGATAAACGCATACTGCTCTGCTCAGGCGAAAACAAAACGTTGTCAAAACGTTGGCTACCAACAGAGGCTGCCCTCAACCTTTTTCGGATTTCTTTGACTAACTTAGCACAAGTGACACAAGAACAGGCACTCTCATGTCATTTCTCCTTCGCCCCTCGGGACTTATATACCACCTAAATAATAAGCGAAATATGTGTGCGTTACCGAATATTTTTCAAGATGCCCACCTGCGTCGCTCTGCTCAGCAAGGACAGATGAAGATTCCTGCGGCGCTTCTTGTATACAGGAGTGATGAAGCTTTTGGCAGAGCTATAGCGCCGGCCCCTGAGCACATTGGCCTGCATTCTCGAAACCCCTGCGCATTGGAGTGAAACGTCTGTTTCGCCGATTTTATTAAGTGCTTAGTTTAAATGGATCTCGCTTTTACAATAGAGGTGTGATCCTGGTAGCATGAATCAAAAAGATAGACAGTAGTAAAATTTCTCTCTTTGAATTCAATAATCTCAAGAGAGTTTCACGATAGCTTAGAAAGGCATATATAGACTGCAGAATTTCTAACACACGACAATACTAGTCTGCATTTGTGATTGTAACCTGTCAGGGTAAACGAGGGTCGTCATTGAAAGGGAACGAAACGATTTCTACCGCACAAATCGTCTGATACACAGCTATATGGCGTGAGTTACTAATAGTGGTTAAATGACGCGTATGGCGGCTAACCTTGCATTGCTAAAGCTCATTTTCACTCTCGGCGGCTGCCATCCGTACAATTATGCACGGCTCAAACTCGCTCATCATAATCCCATCGACAATGCTGCCCAACAGGATATGCTCTGGTAGGAGATTACGAACTTGGTCAAATAATAATAACAAAAACATTAGGCCCGACTGTCTTTGCCAGAGGCCTTAACCAAAAATTTACATTCGTTTCTTTCTTCTTGCCCCGCTGGGGTGGTGCAGTGGTAAGACGCCCGACTACTGTGCCGGAGTTCCCGGGTTCGAACCCGACCTCGGCGGCTGCGTTTCGATGGAGGCGAAACGAAGTGGCGTCCGTGTGCTGTGCGATGTCAGCGCACGTTAAAGATCCCCAGGTGGTCGAAATTACTCCGTAGCCCTCCACTACGGCTCCCCTTTCTCTCTTTTCACTTTCATTCCCACCTCCCTCCCTTCCCTTACGGCGCGGTTCGGGTGTCCACAGAGCAAGTGTGACAGTTACTGCGCCTTTCCCTTCCTGTGAACCAATTTAACTTTAACTATTCTTTCTTCTTCGCCATGAACGTGTCTTCGAAGAATCCACGCGGTGCATCCAGATGATTTTGGAGAACTCTCTTAAAGGCTACGCGATATCTTAGGGATTCCTTGGGATCATCACATAGGAATAAAATCTTTCTTGTCAAAATTTTAAAGCATCTTGGCTGCTCTGTAAAGTCTCTACAGGTAGCCAAAACTTGACAAAACTACGGCTTTGCTGCTCTTTACCTATGGAAATGAATGTGTAGAAAGAAGGCAAAGTAACACGAGAATACCTCAACTGTAGCCGCAAACTGCTGGTACGATTGCAATATTTTGAAAATAAAAAATAGAGCTAAGTGCTAGAGATTTGAATTTTTCTAACAAAGCCCACAAACATTTTTTTTATTCAAGTGGCATGCCATAATGATTATGAAAAAAGGGGAAAGTGAAATTCTAGTTTTCCGTCGTCCAGCATGCAGACTTCGATTCCCTTGTTATGCTTGCCTGCTCTTGTATTTATTCGGGACTGCCCTAGAAACACTTAAGGACCACCTTTTTTACCGAACCGGAGCTTACAGTTCACTTACAAAGCGAAAAATCAAAATATAGGTGTCGTCATTCTGCAAGTTGGCGACATGCGTCTGCACTAATCCGCTGGCGCCTGTACAATACTGCTGGCTACACCTTCGGTCACACCACAGTAATAGCGGTCCGCACATTTCCCTATAGTTTTGTAAATGTGGTTGAACTAGGAAGAAATACTTTAGATCTCAGCTTTTGAAGGCAAAACACGCCTAGAAAAAGCATCGCTGATGCTTGGGTAGCATGCCTGAAACGCGGGGGAGGATCAGAGCTCTTATTTCATTGCTCGGTGATCTATTCTTTTTTATCTTAAGCAACATCGTGAAGTACACCAATATGAACAACAAATATTTTTTGCTATCACAGCGAAAATGCTAATAGTATTCTAGACAAAAATATGTTTCGTGTAATGAGTAGCCTAAAATAAAAAAAAAATATTGATTACCGGTCAGACAAGCTACAAGCTATTTAACATGGTTCTTTGCCGGGAGTCTGCGAACATTCACTGTGCAGTTAAAGGCACCAGTTTACCTGAATATTAAAATGCTAAAATACGGTGGCATCCTTAACTGAAACTCCATCAATATCCACACGTTTTCCGCTGCTTGTTTCGAGAATAACAAGTGGAAATCAAATTTGCTAGTCATGACCAATCGAATTAACCTGTTAAAAGCGCACATTCATCATCATCAGCCTGACTATACCAACGGCAGAGCGAAGGCCTCTCCCATATTCCTCCAATTAACCCAGGCCTGGGCTAGCCTCGTCCACTTTACTCCTGCAAACTTTTTAAACTCATCCGCCCACCTAACTTTCTTCCGCCCCCTGCTTCGAATTCCTTTACTTGGAATCCAATCTGTTACCCTAAGCGACCATCGGTTGTCCTTCCACGCAATGCATGTCCTGCCCATGGCCATTTCTTCTTCTTGATTTCTACTAGAATGTCAGTAACTTGAGTTCTTTCTCTGACCCACTCTGCACGCTTCCTATCTCTTTATGTTACCCGTACTGTTTTTCGTTTCATAGCGCTCTGGGTTGTCCTCAACTTAAGTAGAACCTTCTTCGTTAGCCTCCACGTTTCAGCCCCATAGGTGAGTACAGGTAAGATGCAACTGTTGTATACGTTCCTCTTGAGCGATACTGGTAGGCTGCTAGACATAATCTGTGAGTGCTTGCCAAATGCACTACATCCCAATGTTATTCTTGTTATTTCTTTTTCATGGTCAGGATTTGCGGTTACTACATGTTCAAAGTAGAAATATTCGCCTACTACTTCCAGTACTTCGGCTTCGCTACCTAGCGTAAACTGCTGTTCTTTCCCGAGTCTTCTGCATATTGATTTTCAAGCCGACCTTCTACTTTTCCTGTCTAGGCCACCAATCATTATTTGCGGTTCATCCCCCGAGTTACTTAGCCAGGCAATGTCATCAGCAAATCAAAGATTACTGAGGTATTCTCCATCTACCCTTATCTCTAACTGCTCCCATCCCAAGTCTCTGAATACTTCCTCTAAGCAAGCTGTGAATAGTACTGAGGAGATCGTGCCACCTTGTCTAACACCTTTCTATGTAGGAGTTTTGTTATTTTCTTTATGCAGAACTATGGTTGCTGTGCAGCCGCTATACACACACACACACACACACACACACACACACACACACACACACACACACACACACACACACACACACACACACACACACACACACACACACACACACACACACAC
>NC_139353.1:7030125-7160125 GCF_055883805.1 Amblyomma maculatum | reverse complement strand
ACTGCGATCCTGAAGGATGCTTTCAATGATTGCTCGTGATAGGTTGATGGTAAGATCGTTGTGACTTTCCATCAACCTAAACATTACCTCTGCGATGCCATCGACATAGTTGATACAAGTGAAAACTTGAGTGGTCACAATGACATGGGCCGAAACTCAAGTGCCTTTATATCCGTGGTGCCTAGCTACATTACTTGGCTTGCTTTATGTAGTTTCTGCAAAGTTTTCTCACAAGACGGTCGTGGTGTCTACGGGCTACCAGTATTGTTGCTGCACGAAGTGTTTGTAAATTCCTCTTCCTTCGTCACAGTAATAAAACTCCAAACTTCTTGGTACAGATGGGTCTAGTCATTGCACCAATGACATCACTATTTTTACCACCAACCGCTGCTTTGTTTGCTGAAAATCAAGGAACCCCTTGTGAGAAACGCTGTGTAAATGTGCACCTGAAATACTTCAGCGCTACAAAGTGAATTATGTATGTGGTTAACAACAGCTACTTTGAAGAAAAGAGGAAATGTGGAATGGTGAGTAATGTTGGCATCAATGATGAGTTGCTGCTGAGCAGATAGAAGAGAGCACCTATGCAGCACCATCTAGGTTATGCATGTCGAACTTGTAGCATTTGTACGCAATCCGGCATGGAATATTTTGTCACAGTAAAAGTATAACTATTTCCCCTGATACTATGTAGCTGAATCAGAAGACGTATACCATACACGTATTTTGTGAGATTCGCGGAATGCATATCAGGAACACGAGTAGACGAGAAGACGTATTGGCTCGTTTTTGAAACTCCATGGTGAAGAGAACGTAAGATAATCCGTATACATACAAGAGAAGAAGAAGACAGCCAAAGCGCGATGGTGCGGCTACAATACTCAGCAATCGCATACTTCTCTGCGTCCTTTTCGTGTGTGCTTGTCTTCTTTTTCGCGCTGCAGTTATGTGGAAGCTTAAACAACAACGGAGTGTGTTGTTTAACATTCTAGCAGCGAATAACTAACCCTCTGGAATTCTTTCATTTTCTGCACCGTAAAAACCTAATGACGACGATTTGAAGTCAATAGAACTGTCACTGCTATGCATTTATCTTTGGGGCTGTAGAATGCCACCCACACACACCCACACAGTCTGTTCACAGCCGAACAGACTGTTTCCTCAAACACCATATCCAGAGTGAATTTGCACGAGGCATAACTTTTGGCAAAGAAGTACTCACAGGTCATCTGACAGCAAGACATCTACCAGTGTGCGCCTGATGATGTACACGAGAAATACCCTCTGTCTTTTCCAGCTCGCAAACGCAATCCGCTGGGCACCTTTGTTGTATACCGCACAAGTTTCGGTATCGCTTTCCATACAGCCAGTGCTGTCATCATCAAAACTTTTCTTTCTCTATTCTCTCGAGCTCACACGCTAACAGTCTCTGTCGTAAATAAACTGTCTACCCTGAGCTGCCGTCTGCGCCTGTTCGTTCCCTCCGTCTGGATACTGGACACCACAAAATGGCGGTGAGGACTCAAGCATAGTGTTCTTTTCCAAGAACTGTACTTTAACTATACTTTCGGAATTATGTCGGGTGGATCGATCTCGCCGCCCCCACCATCCCTTACAGAAGAGCAGCTGCAGCTTGCTACTGCTGCAGACCAGCTATTGCAAAAGGTTGTAGGGTATGTCACAAAAGGATGGCCGCCGAAAACGTCTGTGACACCTGATGCCCTTTCTTACTTTGACGTGGGAGAGGAACTGTCTCAGGTGGATGGCTTGTTGCTCCTAAGGAAAAATATTGTAATCTCTGATGTGCTTAACACTACGCTTGTCAGCTTCGCACAGGAAGACCACCCTGGCATATTAAGAAGAAAGCAAAGGCTGCGTGACCTCTATAGGTGGCTCCGAATGGACAAACAAGTTGGAGAGGTTATAACTCACTGTCACATTTTGCAGACACTGGATAAGTTTGATAAACCATATTTCGCACCTTTGCTACCTGTGACATTCCTAGACAAACCATGGCAAAAGCTCGCGATGGACATTGTAATTGTAGGTCCTTTTGAATGGGACCTTCCAAATGTCGATACATAATAACCCTGATTGATCACCACTCGAAGTGGCTTGAAATTGCATTTGCACAGGCAGTGTCACAAACTGCCGCCTTTACGGTCAGAAGAGGCGCGGGATCCCCTTTATGGTTACCCGTCGTCCCTCTATGAGGTTTGAGAACACATTTAAAAGTTAGGCCGGTCAACCCGTGAAGTACGTGTGTCGGTGTGTGATCGAGGAATAAGTTCAAAAAGGTCACTTTCTTTTACAATCAATTGAATGTTTATAATTAGTAGTCCAGATTACACTGCATAATTATAGAGTAGAATAAAAGAAATAAAACGCCACTACAAGATATTGATAAAAGACGACTACTTAAATGACAAGAAGAAAACCCGACAATGAACAAAACGCTGCCATAAAAATAGACTATAAGGATAATAAAGCACGTATCCCAGATATAATAAGTATGGGCAAAAGCCACACAGAAAACACAGCTAAAAATATTACTAAGTCAGGTAAAGGTTAACAAAAGCGAAAATAATGTTCGATTGAACAGCAATCTGTGGCGAAATGGAATTCTCACGGCTTTCTTGCTAGTTGAGGCGTCGAATGCTGGGTTGTTCGGTAGCGGCGGCCGTACAGGTGAAGAGAACGATGCGCCGATCGCTGGCCCGATGAAACATAGCTTTCCCGGAGCGGCCGTGAGAGAGGCCCGGAAGGCTGAATCTTCCCAGAGCGCACTGGCGCGAGCGTGCTGCTGTATGCATTTTTATGCTCTCGGCTGTCTACGCAGTGCCCGCATCAAGGATGTGCGGTCACTGCCCCATCGGCGTGTTGAAGCCTGCTCAGAGGAACAGCGAAGTCCCGTGAGTTTCGCTCTATATCTGAGGTAGAAGGTCCGCAACTTCCGTTGTATACGTGAAGCAGCTTCTGACAGGCAGGAACGTCGCATACTGTTGTCGAGTTCCTGAAAGGGGTGTTCAGCCACGATGGTCTCTCGGACGAAAATGTAATGGACAGTGGACCGCAGTTCTAGTCTCAAACGTTCGAGGAATTTTTGCCCGAGAAGAGCATCATACATCTCTGCTCTTCAGTGTGCTGCCCCCAGGGAAACACTGCAATAGAAAGATTCAACATGGTTCTCAAAGATTGGATACAAATGGCGAGATTGGAGAAATGCCCATTGCAAACTTCCTTGCTTGCCTACCTCGGCCCATATAGGCCGACTCCGCACGCGACGACTGGCTTGTCACCTGCGAAGCTCCTACACGGTTGTCAACCCAAAACACGGCTCAGTATTGCTGGAATACCCCCTGGGAGCGACGTACACTCCACGTACGTGTTGAAGCCATTTCGCGAGAGGGCCCAAGCGAAGCAGTCATACAACCAATTTTATACGGATACCCAACATCTCGAAACGATGGCCTTGTTCGGGTAAAAATTCCCACAGCCCGAGGCAAGGCACCGCTTTCATACATGAGCCCATTTAAACTAGTCAGAAAAAGCGGCCGAAATTCCTTTCTCCTAAGTCACGGTTGCATCTGGAATGCATCTAAATTCGCTTTCGTATCAGAAAACAGCTCAGACTCTACACCGCCCTGGGCGCTTCCTCCAAACAATGAGCCAACTACTTCTGGAGATGGCGCTTAACCAGCTCCAGCTGAAACGACATCTGAACCTCTGTCTACTTCTTCAAGGGTTGAAGCAAGTTCAACTCCTCCGCAAAACAACGACACAGGACAAGCGCAGCGTCAAAGTGCAAGAGAGCGTCACCCACCTAGCAGACTTCGACACTGACTGTACTGTTTCGGTTCTCGTGTATACTGTGTTTTTACGTGTGTTTTACATTTTTTAAGCGGGAGGTTATGTTGTATCCTGCACAAGTTTAGGTTTCGCTTTTCATACAGCCAGTGCTATCATCATCAGCCCATTTCTCTCTCTCTTCTCTCGAACTCATACGCTCATATTCTCTGTCGTAAACAGTCTACCCTGAGCTTGCGTCTGCGCCTGTTCGTTCCCTCCGTCCAGATACCGGACGTCACAACCTTGGCCGGTCTTTTCAAGGCGCAAGTAAAAACACTGGCTTAGAGTATTATCTATTTATTTATGGCGCTGAGTTTGCCACACGGCATAAAAGGTGGTGGTAGAGTCACAGGAATGTGTGGAGTGCAGCCATGTGCAAGAAGTCACACAAACTGCGTGCATAAATGTTGTTTGTTGTCCATAAGTGGAAATGAGAGTCATTACTTGGTGAAAGTCCAGCTTTTTGTAGAATGGTGTTGCGCATATGCGAAGTTCCTGGGCATGTCCATATTAGATGCCGTACAGTGGTGTCGCAAGCCGGTTCTTCGCAGTGTGGGCATTTGTAGGGAACTGGAATAGTAGTACTTTGCCACAGGTGTCGAAAGGCGGGCGTAAGAGCCACTCCGACCCTCAGCCGTCTCAGAGATAGCTCCTCCACCCTTGTTAGATTGGGGGGAAGGGGGTACGTACACGGGGGAATTAGAGCACGTGTACGCTGCCTGAGAGATGCTGATGATGTCAAATGGGTCAGGAGTGGATCCGGACCTCTGAGCCAGTAGCGGTGTACGCATGTATATATACATGTATATATGTATATAGTATTGTACATGTCTCGTTATTGTGCTCTAGTGTTTGTAGCATGCTTATGTATTTCATCCCCATTTGTAATGTATGTACACTCTGTGTATGTACGGATGATGGCGCCAGTTACGCTATATATAATGTGTATATATACGGCGCCAGTGGGGGCAGTTGTGATATAACTGGCTTAGAGTAGCAGTGTAGTTTTCAACTGGGAAGAGGGCAGGTCTTAACCTTAACTTCTGCTAAGGGAAAATAAGGTTGCATATTCGCACGAATAAAAAGCGCAGGACAACAGACACGGAGAAAGAGCGGCAAACACAAGCGCCGACCATTGTAAACTGAATTGGTTTATTTGTCAGTGCACTACGAAAACAGATCTCGCTTCACCGCCGTTTGTTGAATTAATATTGTAATTTCTATTAGTTTTATCACTGCATAGCTCACCCGCAATTACAGCGATTAAGCGGGATCTAATCAGCGCTCGTGTAGTCTGTTTCTTCATGCTCACCTGTTGCGCTGCATTTCCTCTCTACGGTGAGTTAAGCTGCAACGAATAACGAGAACTGAATAAAAACAGAAGCTTTCAGCTCAGCTACGGTACTACGCTGCCGCTGTTGGAGAAAGAGAAATTTGAAAGGAACCCAGGTAGACTGTGTCTAGTCCTTGCATATGGGTTTGCACTTGTGTGTGTTTTTGGCACAATACACTCCAGACGCACCTACACGCGGAACGCCTACTGCGCTCAGAACACCATTTGCTGCTTTTTCAAGTTGTTCATTGTGTGTGCGCGTCTGTACGATTGACAGCTTCCGGTTAGATGGTTGTCTTATATGTTAGCGATCGCTTGGAATTCGACAGATATCTATGCCCGATCGCATTGAAGCTGTAAATAGAGCGTCAGCTGAACTAGCCAATTTTTTTTTTACGTTTTCAGGTCTGATCCTAAGTGCCGGATTGTGCGCTCCTGGATAAGATAAGCGTTGGTGTCAGTCCCTTGCACGTGCTGTTTATAATACATAAAGGTCGCGAGACTATAACGATAGAGAGAACTGCATTTCAACGTCTCCTGACAACGTAGGGATTGCTTTTAATTTGTGCGTAAGGTTATTATCAAGGTAGACCTGCTTCCTTACCCAAGCACCTGGGCCATTCTAGCTTTTTAAACCGCAAACAATAACTATACGGCTCACATGATCAACCTACTTTTGCATATCAATATAGTTGCGAGAAAATCGAACTCGCCATTTTCATAAGTGTCATGTACATAGGGATTATTCTTATCTTTGAGACGAACTCAGCATCGTTCCCTTTGAAAATAATGGAGGGTTAATGCTAATAGGGAAGAGAGTAGCTGATATTTACAGACTCTCTGCTTGAGTTAGAGCGAAGTTCGCTACTTGTAGGCAGGCATATTTCGCCACAAGTATTAGAATATTTGCTGGCAACGTAATAAGATATTTGAAATATACTCACTATGCTTGGGGTGTTTACTGTACAGATCGCAGAATTTAGACCTCGTTATTGACAGTTTTTACACTGTGCCACAAACCTTTCAAATTCCTGATAAGTTCACGGCAGGAATTTTCTGCTATAAAGCTAGCTAAGTTAGCTGTTTAGGGTACCGAACGGTGAAGGTAGAAACAATGGATTTTCGATGAAAACATACAGCCACAAAACGGTGAAGCCAGAGCGGTCATTTGAAATCAACATATAGTTTATAGCATTCCTGAGCTGTCAATACCAATTTACTAATCAGCAGCTGGCATTTAGAATAATACTTAAAAAGAAAATGCTGTAATATACATGGGTGATTGTTGCTTTTTTCTGAAGTATAAACATTAACGAAAACCATAACACTATAAGCCCGCTTTCAGCCGGCAAGAAACCAATCACCTTCGTATTTATTCTCGCTATCTTCAATTAAAAAAAAAGGAAATGTGAAGAAAGAAAATATAACAAATATAACAAGGACATACATGCAAACACGGTTTGCACAGAAACGGCTTAAAAAGCTATTAGTAAAACGAGCTTTTGGGCAAGTTGGTTACTTTGCTTTCACATAACTACAGCGCAAAAAAAAAAAAAAAAAACGTGCACTACGGAAGGAAAAACCACACTACAGGGACAATCGCTGCACTCAGAACTGATTTTATTTCACCAACGCATGGGAAATATAAAGTTTCCGCCGCGGATGCGGGCACAGGAAAGAAAGGAGGGACACGTGCCACCGTCACGTGCCATATCAAGCTTGGTGGGGACAATGTTTAATGGGGCTACGCCCCACGTGCACAAAAACGACAGCTACCTTATGATTCTGCACACTTTAAAATAAAAAATGAAACATAAGGATCTTGGGCCTCGAATCTGCACTAGATAAATCGTGCCAACATGAAATGGAGGACAACTTTGATGGCCAGTTGGCAAGAATTTTGGACTCGGGCTACCCTCAGTCAGTCGTGACGGCTGCTGCCGAGACTATCCCGAGAAATTTGAAGAAGAGCGCTACGACAACGAAACAAGGAAAGTTGAGCGCACCATGCGTCCAGAAGTTACCTCCTACCTGCATACAGTCTCGCATAAAGGGAAGAAAGTAACGAACAGGTTTGGGGAGCCGCTCGTTTTTTCGGCTCAGGTAAAGCTCGGCCAATATGTACTAAGGAGTCCACTAAGGAGCCCACTAAAGTGGATGCGGGAAATAATCATGGCAATCCTCACATACAGTTCCATGTCAGGGGTGGTATATGAAATTCTACTGTTATGCAGAAAAGCCTATACCGGCGAGTCTGGCAGATGTGTCAACTATCGGTTGAGGAACCGTGAAGGAAATTTAGAGAACGACGAATATGTGAACTTGGTTAAACATTGCAGATCTTTTCAGGAATGTCCGCCGCATTTTGATGGTGCAAGAACTCTAGGCAAAAGCAAAAATCAAACTGCGTGTGAACTACTGGAAGCTTATCATATAGAGAAAAGGGGCGATTATTGCGTAAGCGATACTTCAATTCACTTGTACAAAGCCGAATATCAACTTTTCTTTGCCACTCGATAAGACATGTCACATGGTGTGAAAACGTTTATCTTGAGGAGGGCACGTGTCCTTATTTCTTTCCTGTGCGCGCATCCGCGGCGGAATCTTTATATTTCCCACGCTTTGGAGAAATAAAATCAGTTGTAAGTGGAGCGACTGCCCGTGTCTTGTGTTTTTTTCCTTCCTTTGTGCTCGTCTTTTTTTCGCGCTGCAGTTATGTGGAAGCTTACACAGTTAGTTTTTTATGCAAACCATACTAGAGCACAATGGGCCTTCAAATGGTTTTTTTAGAAGCAAATGCCGAAAGGCTTTTCGTACCGGTTTCCTAACTAAGAAGAACACAGGCGCAGAAGCTTTAATTTTTTTCGCATTTTTATACTTTACGTTTTGTCTAAGGCAGCGATACGTTTTGTATCCGAGAGTTCATTTCTTATCCCCTTTCGTGCATACATAGGTATCTTCACCGGATACATGAAATATTTTTCATTTCTTACTAGCACCTCCTGTCTACCCTGCCAGTATGTTTAAAGTAAAACAAAAAAAATGAAATTCATATATATGAAGACAGAGCATCTTCATGCATACCTATGATGTAGTCGTAAGCGCTGTTGAGATCCTTCGTATTGTAGCTCGAAAGCAGAGGGCTGTACTCAAGATGCAACAGGGAGATGACTGAGGCAAGCAAGAAGAGCGGCCACTTGGGAATCAAGAAACGGACGTAGAGCGGCGGCGGCATGTTAGGACTGCGAATCTTGGTGAAGGTAAAAATCGATACCACCGCAGACTATGAGTAAGTGAAAGAAAATAAAAAAATACATCTCCAGCCCAGACGAGAATAGGTTCGGTACGAAAATGAGTGATGCCAGGCAGAAGAATAGCGCACTAATATAGGGACAAGCAGTGAATAGGGCTCACGCACTTGTGATTTCGCCCCGTTCAATCAGGACGAGAAAATGAAAGCGGAAGCCTGCTCGTTCATGACCGAGACCTATCGGTGGACGTCGAAGCAGACATGATCGAGTATCCCAATATGGAGAATACCTTAATATAAACTGAACTATTTCCTAGCCTTGTTTGCGAGAAATAAAACAAAAAAATTGTCCTGTACACGCAGGTGTTCGTTTTATTACGGAGAGCAGCAGAGAGAAGCAATCTAATGACAGCAGTAGTTGTCGGCTCGCCGAGGGGAGGATATATCTTCCTGTCCGTAATGTATATTTTTCTACGAGCTATCAAATAGGTCTTACCCTCTTCGATTCGTATATTAAAGGCCTAGAAAATTACCGCCTCAATACAGCCTTGAGGTTTTGTGCCTGCGTGCCTAGTTTATTTAAAGAAAGTTTATCAGTTTTTTTAAATCTTCAGTGCTAAAGGTGAGCACTGAAATCGCCATCTTGCTGCCTGGGAACGCCTTATTTCATTTGACGTTTTAGTGGCTATAGTATAGGACATCTCAAGACGAAGCACGTTAGGTAGAGTTTATTAGCGCTCGGCTGTATGAACTCGTGGTCACAATTTGAGCATCTTGTTTCGATTGTGCACAGAAGTAAGCTGGATAATGGTTCCACAAAAAAGTTCCGACATTGAATGTAAAAATCTAAGCGCGTTCAAAACAGCCAATTTCCCTGCTTTTCTTCAGACTACAGTGCTCATAGCGTACAGAAATAAATAAAATAACAAAAATTGTACTCAAGGTACGGTGTCGTGAAAAAGCGATATGGCACTATAGTGTAGGCACTGCATCGTTCGCTCCTTGACTAACTCGTGTGCATTAAAGAACTTTAAACCTGAGCAGCGGGGGCGCTCCACTCAGAGTGTGAGCGGGAGAACGTCCCTAAAAATGGACGGCGATGCTTCGCAACGTGGTGTTGCAATAAAGAGTGAATTCCCGCTGCATGCAATCAAAGATCGGACAGACCGGCTGTTGGGATACTTCAGCCAAGACGATGGATTCAACACCGGGAAAGAATTGATATGTCAGGTATTTAACTATACCGACATTATATAATCCCGCGCTAACGTGTATACAGCTTCTACCGGTTTAGTACTCAAGGGAGCGCCTTTTGTTTTCATCTGAGATTGGGCGCGAAGTTTTACGACATGGCCACGGAAGAGGGCAGCAACAGCCCAGAATGTAGCCAGCGTCCCAAGAACGCTGCCTAGAAAGGGATTATGCGGGAGAAAAGAAACGCTGACCACTTATTCATGTGCAGATTTGGGCTATATATTTGATAAATGGCAGCCTGAGTACGAAAACGGCTGGTATTTACGCGCCAGTAGAAAAAAGCAACTAGTTTACCCATGAAGGCCGATTCACACGACGGACAGAATCGCTAAAGCCCGAGAACGGACGAGCAGCACTTCCCCCGACGTCACTGATTCCGCATAGTCCGCAGACCGCACCGCCTCCGCAAGGAGAGGAGCACCGAGGGATTCTGCGAGCAATGAGTGGCTGACTAAATTAACAAAGTTATGCCCACCAGATTAGAGCGCCAATTCGCGTAAGATGATTGGCTGTATGGGCAAAAAGTCTTAAATAGCCAATCCCTTTCTGTATGGGACGACGGCTGTTGCGACGCGCATCTTTCACTCCCTCTTCTTTGTCTACCCGCGGGGTCTCTCCTCCAGAAGGAGGCAAAACCAACTGTTGCGACTAGTTACAGAGCGAGCAGGAACTAGATATTGTGGCGGTGCAGGAGACCAAAATCGAGAGTCAAGACCAGACCGACAGTATGGTGCGCCCTTTCAGCAGTCGATATGATGTTTTCGTGTGTCATGAGGTAGGGACTTCGGCAGGTTGTATGCTTTTGATTCGCCAATCGTTGGGTGAAGTTGTGAAAAGCGTTTTGACCACTGATAGCGGCTGTTGGATTATCTGTGACATCACATTAGCTGGTTTGAATTGGCGCATTATCTGTATTTACGCGCACACTTATCCAGATGAGAGGCGAAAACTTTTTGAGAATATTGGCTATTACTGTGACGCAGAACGTGTGGTAATTTTACTTGGGGATTTCAACTGGGTATGCACGTCCCGAGACAAGGCTTACGACTTTCCGAAATGCGAGTACTGCCTGTTTGAGCGACATAATTGAGCAATGCCATCTTGATGATGTGGGCGATTGCATCGGAAACGCTACTGGAGTGCTTTTCACTCATTTCCAGGAAACAATCCATGCACATTTAGATAGGGCATACGTATCTGCCGAACTAATACCATACTGCTGTGAATACCGCGTACAACCAGTGCCGTTTAGTGACCGCTGTCTGGTTGTATTTGGGATTGGAAAAAGAAACGGAAAACGAAACAAATTTGTATGGGAAAACTGGAAACTTAATGAGAGGCTTCTGAAAAATGATAGTTTTGTGGGACAAGCAGTGTTAGCTTTAAATGAGATGCAAATTGCCAGTAATGAATCTCAAGGGGAAAAATGGTAAAGATTTAAAAGGAAATAAAGATGAATGCCATTGAACGACCGCGTGCTATAAGACAGCAAGAAAAGGTAAAAGAAAAGGCGCTTAGAAACGACCTCACGTTTCTACTGTCGCAAGTGCAAGCAGCCAGGCTCGTGCATGAAAGAAATCCGCTCCGTCAGCAGAAATTGGAGGCAATAGATACGGAGAGGTATCAAGGTGCGATGGTGAGGGCGAGGGCAAAGCGCCTGTTAGCGGGCGAAATGCCCAAAAAACGTGCTCTTGGATTAGAAAAGAAGCACGCCAGCAAGAATGACATATCAAAAATAGAAGGGAACGGTGTAGTCTATTCAGATAAATCAAATATAGAGAGGGACTTTCATGAATATACTACAGCTGACGTTTTAGTCACACAGAAGGGTAAATAGAACAATTCAAGTCCAGTTTCCTCTCTCTTAGGCCAAGGCTGAATAACGAAACAAAAAAAAAAAACGTTTAGAGCTGCCAATCTCCGAAGGAGAAGTAAATAAAGCCATAGAAGACCTCAACCCTGGAAAGTCTCCAGGACCAGACGGGCTTGCAGCCGCCGTTTATCAGGAATTCAAAGACCATTTCGCCCCAGTTTTGACTACATTATTTAATGAGGTCTATGACAAGGATATTCTTCCCCCGTCTTTTCTAACAGCCCATACAATTTTAATACCAAAAAACGTTGACGAAGCCAAGCTTCAACAAGTTACCCCTTACAGAAAAATATCCCTGACGAACACAAATAAAATCTTCATGAATATTCTAGCTAAAAGGCTTCAAACTGTAATGGAAGAATTAGTAGGACCGCATAAGACCTGCGGCTTTAAAGGTCGAACCATATATACTAATATTCACAAGGCACGGTCTGTGCTGGAGTGTTGCGACGCCTTGCATGAGAGCGTTGCCATGCTCCAGCTTGACCTAGAGAAAGCCTTCGACAAGGTGCCGCATTATGTCTTGTTATCAGTTTTAGAGCATGAAAATGTGGGCTCAGTTGTTTGCAAAGGAGTCGCAATGGCGTACAGAGGGTGCACGATGCGCATGATAGTAAATAAGATGGTGGGTGAGCGCATTCATGTGCAACGCTCTTTACGTCAAGGGTGCCCCCTGTCGCCATTTCTTTTCTGCTTGTATATTGAACCATTTGTCTGAGCATTATCGTGAACAGCAGTGTCCGAGGTTTTCGTTTGCATGCAGTAGAGGTACGCATACTCGCGTATACCGATGAAATTGCCGTCTTCTGTACCGACTACGAAAGCATTCGCAGTGTTGTCAAATTGGTGATGGACAACTGTTCTGTGAGTGGTAGTGCTGTGAACTGGAATAAGTGTCTGTGTTTCTGGCATTGAGAGTGGCTCACAACCCCTGCGAATTTTGTGAACATGCCTTGGGTAACAGCCCCAGTGAAATATTTAGGAGTGTGACTGGAAAACTACAGAGACAGTGAGTCATATCGGAACCAGCAGGTTTTAGAAGCACGTGAGAAGGCCGACAGACTAAAAGGAAACGGTTTGTCTATGTTTGCACGTGCTACGATTTGTAATTTATTTTTTGTTACCAAGATATGGTACGTGTTACAAGTACTGCATTGTTCTCGGGTGAATGTGCAGAGATTTCACCGTGTGTTCCCCAGTTTTGTGTGGGGAAGTACTTGGGAGCGCACCCACCGAACCAGCTTGTTTCATCGCGTCCGCTCTGGAGGAGTTGGTTTGGCGCATTTGTATTTGCGCCAAGTTGTCAACCGTTTTATGTTCTTTCGTGATAAAAAGGACCCATTTTTATGAACTTTGTATCCTTCTACTGATTTTTATCTGTTTTATGCCGTCATTGCACTCGCCACCGCCTCGGTGGTGGTGGGCGACGGCTGTTGCGGCGCGCGTCTTTCTCTCCCTCTTCTTTTTTCTTTCTTGTCTATTTTCTCTTCTGTCCGCACGAGGCAGCGAAGGTGGCTCAGCTACAGAGCCAGTACAAGCCCAAGAATGAAACGCAAAGCAGTCGATGAAGTTGCTTATGTAGACGCATCATGCGGACGACATGGAGCAGCTGTCTCGGCAGTAGTAAACGGAGAAGGTGCACCTAAAATTGCGGCTTCAACACGCACCCGTGACATTAGTACAGCTGAAGAGGTCGCAATAGCGCTCGCATGCACTGGTACACAGGCCAAAACTATAATCAGCGACAGCAAAACGGCTGTCTGGAATTTTGCAAAAGGACGGATCTCAGAGGAGGCCAAAAAGATTCTTCTCACAAATCCCATTACTAGAACCATATCCATCATATGGATACCAGCACACGAATCTGTCCCTGGCAACGAAGCTGCGCACCTGCTGGCCAGAGATCTCTACCACCGGGCTGCGGTAGAACAGCCCGAATGCAAGGGAATTAAAGATTGCGCTATCACATACAATGAGATCACAGAATCTTACAAATTAGATCGAAAAGTATACCCTCCCCCAGATCGGTCTCTCACTAACAATGAAGCATGCATCTGGAGGCGATTACAAGCCGATAACTACATCTGCCCTGTCTGGGTTTTTTAACATAGACCGGGGAGGAAGAAGATTCTAAATGTAAAAATTGCGGACAAAAAGGCACGCTAGATCATATAATATGGCAATGCGCCGATTCCCCAGGCGCCGGCATTAACATTGATAGTAGAGAAGCCTGGGAGGTTTGGCTGCGGAGCGGAGATCCCACCGTTCAGCGGCACGCGACCCGCCTGGAGGCTGAGGCCGTGAAGAGTGCTTGTAACCTCCCCTGACCTCAGCCTGCGGGGCCCGCCTGACCCGCTCCCCGGCCTGCGTGCCGGAGGCGGGAAATGAAGGGCTCCTTTTCGGTGGAAATAAAATTTTCATTCATTCATTCACAAGGCCCGTGCATTTTCTTTTCCTTCTTCCTATAGCCACAACAACAACAGAAGAGAAAATAGAGAAGAAAGGAAAAAGAAGAGGGAGAGAAAGACGGGCGCCGCAACAACAGCCATCGTCCACCACCGAAGTTGTGGCGGGTGCAATGACGGCCTACAACAGATAAAATTCGGTGGCTAGCTAGCCCCCGCCGCAAGCGGCGTTGACCTACCGTCACAACCCCGTAGGGCCAGTAACTGCCACCCTTCACCAACTCCCCCCCCCCCCCCCCCCCCCCGATATCAGTGCACGGTGCAGATCCCCAGGTGATCGAAATTACTTCGAAACCCTCGACTAGGGCACCTCTTTCTCTTTGTTCTTTCACTTCCACCTTCCTCCCTTCCCTTACGGTGTGGTTCAAGTGCCCACAAAACGTGTGACAGATACCGCGCCTTCCTTTCCTGTGATTGGTTTGCAGTTTTATTTGCGGAGTTTGACCTCCCAAAGCGACTCAGGCTATGAGCGACGCCGTAGTGGAGGACTCCGGAACTTTCGACCACCTGCGGTTTTTTAACGTGCACTGACATCGCACAGTACACAGGCGCCTTGCTTTTCGCCTCCACCGAAAAGCGGCCGCCGAGGCGAGGATTCGATCCCGCATCTGTGGGAACAGTAGTCGAGAGCCGTAACCACTGCGCTATCCCGCAATATTGTTATTACCTTGTCCTGGTTAGGTGTAGGTGTCCATCATTCCGCGATTTCCACCCAAAATTATGAAGCAACTTCCTTTCCCCAAAACCTAACTTAAAAAAATAAAATGAAAAAACTCTGATTGCAGATTTGCAGTCGCTACCGTTTCGGTGGTAGACGACGGCAGTTGGGACGCGCGTCTTTGTCCCCTCTTCTTTTTCTTTTTTTGTCTATCTTCTCTTCTGTCTGCGTAAGGGAGCGGAGGTGGCTTAGCTACAGAGTCAGTAGAACACCCGTGCATTTTCTTTTCCTTCTTCCTTCAGTCGCAACAACAAAACTCTGATTGAAAAGGCGGTTATCAGAGGCTATCGCTGCAACATTCACAGTTTTCGCTTTATCACTATGTTCAAGCAATGCATAACACCCCCCTCCCCCCCCCCCCCCCCCCCCCCCCACTGATTTCTATTCCCTGTTGTTCCCGACAACTATTCGAAAAGCCTGATAAAACAGTTCGACAGAGTAGAGTTATAGTTTCCATTTCCTAAAAAGAAGTTTCTGTCGTAAATTGCGCTGACAAACTCTCTCCGGTACATTCTGACTGCTGTACATGTGGCGACATAGGAACGTGCAGTTCTCTTAATTTTCGTCTTTTAACCAAGAAGGTGTGAAAAGAGGATGAATTACGGGCAACATTTTTATTGGGCGCTCCTGGGTCTGCGAAAGAACGGCAACCTTGTGCTCTGAGTCATAAAATACAAATTGTCAAAACACACACCATGAATGTCTCGCTGAATCGTATGGGGTGCTTTTGTTTTGTTTTTACTTTTTTACTTTCTTTCTTGCAAGCAGTATTAAAACTGTACTACAACAATTATGTTTTTAATGAGTTCTTTCCTCTCATTCGGTGTCCTTTCTACTTCCACATTTTAAAGAATGAAAGACTATGCAAGAGACCCTACATGCAAAAATGCCATTTTCTTGCATGCTTTCGAGGAAGAGTATATGCTTGGGACTCGTTTCCCACAAAACAGGGGCATTTTCTTCGTTCGTTATTCATACCGAAAAACGCCCATTGCTTAGTTCCCTTACTATATCAATGCAGGTCATAAATAACGTTGGTAGGTTGGCTTATTAGAGCCGTAAATTTTCTTTACAATGCTTATTGTTGAAGAAATATTTTACTGCTGCGCTACAAAAACATAAAAATGGCTTCTTAATGTCCCTGTATCGTCAAAGGCAGGAATGCATACTGTCTTTGATAGCTTTTAGAATCCAGTGTTCAAAAGGGGAGCGGAGATAGAACCCACGTCCTCATGTTCAAAATTATGCGCCCTTATCACTGAGCCGCAGCGGCAGAGTGCTCATGTCAAAATGAACTGTAATGAGAGTAAGACATATGAATTCGGAAAAGCCAGTGTAATGAGTCATCTTTATTTGTTGTCCTCCAAGATCATAGCGGCTCCCTTCTCTGCGATCATGAATGTCGGTGCGTTCAGGTTGCCAGAAGTGATGTCGGGCATAATCGAGGCGTCCACGACGCGAAGTGCACTGATGTTTCCTCGTACCCTGGAACAAGTTGAATCAAACATGGCCATGGATTGACTCCTGCCTTGTACTTCTGGACCGACAATGGATTAGCCCAAAGACATGGCATGTAAATGAAAGTTATCTCGTGTAGCTAGAGAAAGCGAATACAAGTACACTTGTCGAAACATTGGCTCGACCTGTGAACTCAGGCTTCCTCCCTTTAACCTTGTTCAGGGCTCCTTCATACCGTGTAAGCCAACTTCTTTCTCTCGTTCTACCTAGAGGGGAGTTACAATTTCTCTCAGCGTTCGGAGCTTCAGATCAGATTCTATATTATATTAAAGGGAACGTTTGCGAAAGTGGTCACTTTAAAAGGGACCAACAAATTACAATAAAGTATCTTTCGTTGCCTTCTACATTCGTGTATTTAAATACGAGCATAAAAATGATTGCCATATCGTTTGATGCAAAATGCAGTTAACTTTTGGACCAAGGTGAAGTTCTTATCCCGAGATTTCGGGCTCAATCGTCGTGCAGCTCAGCCACTGTCCCAGTGCTTCGCATATTAATGTGTGAGTAATGAGTCTAATTCCACTTAAAAGCATATAGAGCACTTTTCTTCAAAACGTCTCCGTCCGACCACAAATACCTTTGCTATCTTTACGCCCGAAATACCACGTCCAAATTTGAATAAAACTGGGGTGCAAACTTGAAGCGATGTAAAATCAAAACAGACAGCACGCAGAAAGATAGACAGGAGAGGCGCGAATTGCAATGGTTTATTCACAGTGGATTGAAGAGAATATAACGCAAAGGAATCGAGATGCAGAGGAGGAACCAAAGCATGCGCGCAAGTGTTAACCAATCTGATCAGAGCACAGAACATAACCACGCACGTGTCTAACCGCGTTTTATCTAAAAATAACATTTCACAATCACAACCTTTTTCATGAATATAGCAGGCCTCACACAGTTCCCGGGATATCTTATCCCTGCTCCTTAAGAGTTTTATTTTCTTCAGATTTGCGTCGGTACAAGTTCCTAGGACAGAACAAGATAGCCGCACGGAAAGTTAGACAACTCCTGTCTATCTTTCTATGTGCTGCCTAATTCGGCGCTACATCCGTTGAAGTGAACATGCACCAACTGCCCCCCCCCCCCTCCCCCCCCCCGCAAAATGTCGAAGATATTTCACTACACAATCTATTTGACCACGGGCAGAAAACGTTTTACCTCCAAGTATATATGGGCCACACCAAAAACGTCACCCCTGGACCCCACAAATTCGACTTCGTCCGAATTAGACCGAAATTTCTTTCCAACCTAAGTTTACTATTGCCAACTGAGAGTTCAAAGTTTGTTGGACCATTTCCAAAATTTCTCATGTGTACACATTATCAGCCCGTGGTAGGTTACGTGCACCCTCGGAATATTTGGCACTTGAGTAAATTTTTTCGTGCACGTTTGGCTGCAAACGCCCTCGCTTTGCCCTCGCTTTTCAGCTAGTCTAGAGCGGAAGTAAATGCAAGAAACGTGTGCCACGTTTTGGCGTGATTTTTTGCATACTTCAAGGTCTCACCTCAGTCTGGAGTCCAAGACAGCTTTGGGACCCGCCCCCATTGGGTTAGTGCAGCATGGGTGCCAACCCGTCGGAGACAGGTGCCTGGCCATACACTGCATGTACTCAGTGCTCCAAATGGCATGTCTTCTACAAGGCGGCAGATGCACGTTCCATGGTTGGGTGCCCAAAGCAGAGAAGGCCTTAGTCTTCAGGATGCGGAGGCCCTGAGACAAGGCTGCGAAAGAGTTTTGTTAATGCGAACGTTATTGCCTCGATCCTTTGTAGAAAGGTCATATTGACACGTTCATCGCTCCAATATATTGCTTCCATTTTTCTGCTCTTTATTACTCATCCGCCAATTCCTAAGTCGCGACCGTTCGCTTGACTATATTTAAGTAAGCTCAATGAGAAAACTAGAAGAGACACGAAATTCCTTGTTCACTGAAAATCACTTCCCTCTCGTTGCTTACTGATGGGCAAAGTGACATTAATTGTAGGCTTCCAATTCATCAGCGTGGCATCCACTTAGTGGCTGCGGGTGCTCTGAGGCGTTGCCCGTTCCAACATTTTACTTACCCATACTGAGACGTGAAATTAAAGATATGCAACTTCTTTGTTCTTACAAGTACAACCACGTATAGATCACGCAAGTGCCATGCAGGTTCGTCCCCATCGTTTCTATGCTGGCCTTTAATGTTTCTTCCATCGCAACGTACAGATAATATTTAGAATAAAATCCACCATGCTTTCATACAGAGATAACGATACGGTATTCTAACATGTTTGTTTTCAGAGTGCACAATATTTACAAGACATAGATATGGTTCACTGAAACACTTATTCTTAGCGCGATCTGCACAGCGTGTCACCGTAGCTCTCTGCAAATAACGCTATGTTGTTTCATTTCGCGGAGCAGTGGAATGAATCTGAAATCTGCGCCTGCTACCTGTCGGAACTGCGTGCTTTCCACAAGATTCAAAGAAGCGTGGTCACCTTCCAGAAAACCTAGTACATGAATCCAGTTTTGAGACCGTGTTTTTAAAGAGCGGTTTTTGGTCATAATGCACTGTGTTTATAAAAAAACTGCGTTTAGTTATTTCGCCGGGCCTGGGCCGGGTTCACACTTTTATATTTGTGGGCCTGAGTCGAGCTCGAGTTTAAATCTGCCGCCCCGGGTCGCTGTTCGACCCTTACACAGAGGGCTATGACGGGATTCTGATTTATTATTAAAGAGTAAATTAACGCGAGGCGTTATTGTAGCGACATGGATGACACAAACTGAGCTTAGAAGTTGAGAAAATTTTTAAATATTCCTGATTATTTATTGTCTTATTACCCCGTCCCGGTGACACAGATGTTAAGAAGCTCGACTACTGAAACGGTGAGCCTGCGGTTTGATCCTTACCGCAGCGACCACGTTTCTATTGAGGCGGCAAGCTTGATACCCGTCAGTGTGGGGTGTCAATGCACGTTGAAAAAACACCATGTGACGGAAATGGTCCTAAGCCCACAACTACAGTGTTCCGCTTAGCCTGAGTCGCCTTGCGATGTACGCAAGCATTTTTTCTTTTTCGTCCCTATGAACGGCGAGAAGTTTGGCCATGAACTCAAAACACGAATCCCTGTTCGTTACAAAATGTCATTGAACAGAATGATAGGATGCTTTGATGTTTAAACTTCGCGGAGAGTTAATTATCACTAAGAATTTTGAAAGGACACACAGTTTATTATGCGTGTATACAACACTTCACTTGGCTGTTGGAACCTCCACGTTTCTTTATGTTACCTCTGCGTATATGAAACATCATTGTTCAAAGCACTCACCGGGCGAATACGCCTCATTATCCTTTCCGTTTGAGTTCTTAAAGACTGTAGCCAATTTAGCTAATTTGGTGAAATGCGAAGTATTTGTTCAAGCTCGTCAAATTTAATTTCACTTTGGGGTGTATATAACTGTCTCAAAATCAGGCTTCAGGAGAAGTTCAGTGAAATCATCGAACCTTAGTGGTCGCGCGGTGCGCACTATGAAGTGAAGCGCATTTTAAAGAGGGCAGTGCGATAGCAGTGTCTTTGGACCCATTGCGCTGGATAGAAGTAAATAAAAACGACGACATACCATGCAAAGCGCGAGCGCGGAAGAGAGAGAAATAGAAGATTGGAAAGTCAGGAAGGCTCACCAGGTGATTCGTGATAGACTACCCTACAAGTGAGGAAGGAGGAAAGGAAAGAAAGAAAAAGAAAAGACAAAGGGGCAACGAAATGGGTTTTTCATGTGTCGATAGACCACTCTGATAAAGGGAGAGAAAGCACACACTTAAAGTGTATAGTCGGAAACTCAATAGCGAGTCATTTAAGAACAGCAGGAGCGCCTTCACCGCTTTCCTTTGTTGTGAAGGTTCTGCCCAAGGCCCCAGAATGTTTGTAAGAGGCGAGGCTCCGAGTGGCGGAGTGTAGCAGCCAAGAAGGCACGCTCTCGCTCAAACCGAGGGCCTTAACAAAGTATGCGTCCAATCGTTTTGCCACAGCCGCACAGCTCACACGTTGGAGAGTATGTCCATCTCAAAGCATCCCCTAAAGTCTGATGAAAAAGCTAGGTGATTAGGAGCCGCGATGGCTATGAGGTTTCTACTTGCTTCCCTCAAGAAATCCATGGGCCGGAATCCACTCCAACAAATCGTTTTTCTTTTTTCTGAGAAGGTCGAAGTTGGAGGCTTCCGACATAACTGGTGGTTTTTAAATTTATTTTGCAACGTAGTTCTTTTACACTAAAAACCATTTTCTTAAACTATTACGTTGATTTAGGGTTCTTTGTGGCCAGTTTTTTTTAGTTTGTGTAGTATGAGTCTATTCGTTCCCTGCGACCAATGTATAACAGGCGTTATTGCGAAAACAGGCCCGGGCCGTGCTCGAGCCTTTGAGTGAGGGGCTTCATAAGGAGTTTTATGGGCCGGGCCATGCTTAGTAGAGCGCCTACCTAGCGAGCGCTTGCCATGCACGGGCTAGAAGCCACGGGCCCATGCCCGGATCCCGGGCCAGTCTCGAGGCTCTTATTAAGGCCTGTGTAATGCGCTACCCCCCATCCACTAGGACACATCACTGACTCTCTCACACACACACACTCTCTCTACTCCATCTCAACCTCCCTCTTCCGAATTCCGCGAAGTGACATGCGCTGAGCTTGGCAGGTGGCAAGCGACCAATGGCGCTTAGCCTGCTCCCCTTAAGCTTGGAATTTAACTATAGGCCGCAATAGCGTTAACGATTTCTCATAATCTCAACGCTACCATCCACCGCACTGTAGCAGATGTCTGCATTCCAGATGCCTATGGCAGGTTGTGGAAGGCCGAACAGAGCCTTGCTCTCCATGTTGGCCATGCCAACGGTGACAGGGTAGCATCATGTGCTACCCTACAGCTGCCTACCGATCACGCCAATGCCAACGCCGACGGTGACACAGCTCAGGCCAGGGATGGTCGCCTCAAAGCGGTGCTCTAAAAGGTGCGATGTCACAACTTATGTCTGATGAAAATGAATTATTAATTAAGCAGCAGAAATATTTATACATTCTCGTGAAGAATGAGCGTATCTATTTATCCATTGTCTCTACAGCGGAAACGAAAAGAGGAGAAAGAGGTCTTGAGTCGATAAGGTAGGTAAGATTGACACTGTTGCCCATCAAGTGCGGGCAGGCGCTGATCAAATCCTGCCCGCACTTGATGGGCGACAGTGTCAACATACAGATTGAGAGATTGAAACGAAGCGGATATCCGAGGAGCATGCACATATCTGCGGCTGGAAGCTGTTTGAAGAATATGCGACCCCGAACAATAGAACGTAAAAAGAGTGAAAAGAGAAGATAGGTTGTTGTCCTGCCCTACGTACACGGCATATCACACAGTCTTAAGAAGATAGCCAGCAGATTTGAAATTAGGGTCGTGCTGTCTGCACCGAACACTGTTAAAGAGTATGTGCAGGAAGGTGAATGAAAAGAGCGAGACTAAGGAAGGATACGGAGTACTGCACAGGGAACGCATTGCATTGTCAAATGCCGCACAGGTGGCGTGTACAAGATCCCCCTGACATGTGAGAAGGCCTATGTGAGGCAAACAGGCCGATGCATCAATGAAAGGCTAAGGGAACACAGAAATTCGTGTGCCTCATTGGCTGTTCCAGGAAACCTGGCGACCCATTGCTCTCGTTGTAAAACGGAAGACGATCAACAGGACTTGAGGGACACACATTGTGTACCAAGGTTCACCGAAACCAAGGTGCTGGCAGGCGCAAAAGACAGTTTTAAAAGACAGATTATTGAAGCATTCAAGATGATTACGGGGGAAGAAGGGGAATGCGTGAGTGTTTCGTCGGTGGCGCTCAACAGCAAGGAGGTGATACTTCTCCGTTCGGAGAATGTGACAAGAAGTTCGACGTAATTTGTCATTACTTTAGTTTTATTTGCATTTAATTGTTTCATTCTGAATTTCTTCGCATTTTTTCTGAATCTTTAGCTTACTTCTTCTTCTTATTGCAACCATATGTTTTCGTGATGCATTCTTCTTCGTACCACAAAAACAGGCAGTTGGTATCGAGCGCATCATCTGTGTGAACATATTGGTTTAATTATCTTGTGTGTGTTGTGTTTGTGTATAACCATGCAGCGCCAGAGGTCGTCGGAGTCGTATAGCCAACTAGCCCGCTCGTAAGTACTACGGATGAAATTAAACATGCATGTTATCATGCAGCAAGTGGTGACTTACAAGCCCATTATTTGCAAGGACCGCTGAAGAGTGCACTCCAATTCATTGGCAAACAGTGATAAGGAAATCAAAATAACTATTTTTTTAGTACTAGCTCTCGGTATGCATGGAATCAACATTTTCCCCATCATGACTACACCCACTGCAAGGCAAAGGTCCCTCCCACACCTCTACAATTAGCTTTGTCCTGTAACAGCTGCAACCACACAATCTCCGCAGACTTCCTAATCTGGTCCGCCTACTCCACCTATCTACCTTTCTGCAGACCACTGCTACGCTTGTCTTCCGTTCAAATCCAGCCTCACCTTGAATATGAAATAAAATGCAGGAGAGCAATAAAATAACATCGAAATAATTTGTAAAGTTTCGTATATTTGGTTGCTATTAAGCTTTGAGTTAGGCTTCGAGTGGTTGTTTTTACAAGTTAAACAATGTATGTGAATTTACCGTGTATCTGGTAGTCGAAATCGGTTCTTAAAATAGTTATATACATTGATCATATGCAGTATACTAGAGACGAATGGTTTGTGCGGCTAAATGGCACACTGCGACAATTGGAACAAAAGAAGTCGTATAGTTAGGGATTTGCAAACATTATAAAACTGGTCGTAATGCAATCAATCAGTTAATAATTTCACCCCAAAATGAGCCTATAAATAAACACAAGAGCTTCCTGAGGCAGAATTGTGGAACTGGCTGAACAGTTTTTGTTTTCCTCTGGTCCCCTACGTAACTTTTGTAGTAGAAAAACAATTCCAGCTTATTCAGCTCTGCTTACAAAGTGCGGAGTATGTGAACCTGCTGTAAGCCTGCACAACAATTTAAGTCCTTGCAGAGTATAGAAGAACATGTGTACCTTCAGTAGCCATCCTTATGTCGTCCGGGTGCGTGAAGTATTTCGGTTCTATTATCGGTGGAACAGAGTAGTCCTTACTACGAAGCTTGACGAACCCTCTACTCTTCAGTCTATTCAGAGCCACAGCTAAGTGGAATGCATTGCTGCCACGTTTTGGTCGGTAATAAGCGTCGTAGATCTGTGTGGCGCATGAAAAAGAAGATGGGAAGAGCACATAGTGATAACCTATGTCATTCACATTAGGGTACGTTCTGACAGTCAAGAAAGTATAGGAAATTATTTCATGTCTATTTGTGAAAATAGACGAAAAACATCACCCTTTTATATTTTGCGGTTTTGAAACCTTCCCCCATGCTAGCTGAAGTTGATCGCGGCATTTACTAAAATAGCAATACTTTATTACTGCATTAGACCATGCTGACATAAACTCTTTACGATATAAGTATTGAGCACACACACGAAAAATGTTTTAGTCCTGACCTTCAAGCTGTATTTTTTTTTATTTGTCACGTCAAAGTTACAGTCATGTGGTAGTTACTTTCTGCGTAGAAATAATACTACTGTATGGTCACATAAGCATCATATTTAACAAGAACTGTGCATAAAGCTACGTTTTTCAGGCCAGCAAGATTGCTCGCATTTTTATACATAGTAACCATTTTCTGAATGAAAAGGTCCATTATTTTATCGCCCATATTTAGTCGAAAAACGCTTTAACTATACCCGTTGATTCCCACAGTTTACTGTGTTGATGCCGTCACTAGCTAGCCCATTTTGTGCCCATTGAAACTATTTATTCCCATAAGTCAAAAACACACTGAAAGAAGAATCAAGGAGAGATTTATTGAAATGTAATTCATATATAACTATTGTGCTTTTCGCTTCTTTAGATGCACATGGTTAAGTATGTATTACTACACAAATATGTGAACGCTTTTACAAGCGAAACAAGACGGCGATCGCGTTATTCTCATGCAGAGGCAACTCCGAGCTTAATATCACATTTAAGCCTGTCGGTAATGTCTTATTATAAATGCAAGAAGAACTCACTCTAGCTCCATTCAATATGCTCAGCGTCATACTGACGTTACGAGCGCTCACCATGAGCAGAATATAAAAATCAAAAGCGCTCTTAGAATGTTATTGTGCCTGTATATTTTATTCCTATTCGACTGTTTCCACGCATAACATAACTGCACTATTTAGTTCGCATCATTCAACGCCACGTATGAAGAAAACATATAATTTGTCCTAGTTGTCCTTGGCTTCAAGGGAATTTTGTTTTCTTTATATGCACTTAGACCACATCGATTTCATTCGCTGCGAGTCTTTGCTACGTAGAGTAAAACACAAACTCATGCTTTGTCTCATGGCTAAATTACGGCTTCGAAGGCTAGGATGTATCTGTGTTTATTTATATTTCCAAAAGCAGAGAAGCTTGGGAAAACTAGGCCAGTTCTTGTGACTGAAATGCTGGGCGGACAGGAAGTTTCAGGCATGCTTCGAGCCTCCACAAAGATGAACATTTTTCTTCTTTACACTGTGGCTTGACTGCATACTTAGACTTGACTCCATGCTCAGACCTTTCTGCGGCTTCACAAAGGAGGAAAGAACAGCTCGTGGCTTGAGAAAGAGCATGTTGTGCGCCCAGTACAGTCCTGTTCATGACGAGAGTCGTCAATGCTTTATCGTAATCAAACAACATGTCATATCGCACGAATTTCCTCCAGCGCGTCCCCATCAGCCTGCTTATTTGTGGAGAAAAAAATTTACGGCCGCATTGTAGAGCTCGCTTGAATAAAAACCGGTTGAAAGCTAACGGGCACAGCAATAAAATCAAATCAGTTGTCCTGTAGTGGGTGCTGTGTGGTTAAGTTTAATGTTTATTGCATACTCTGTAAGGAGGCATAAAGCTCTCTAATTTTAAGGTCCTGGTTATCACAGCAAAGTGGGAACGGAAGAGGAAATTAGACGATCTATACCTACTAGCATATACTGCACGTAATCGGTAGAAAAAAAGGCATGGAGCGTTCATTTTGTTATAGGCATTTTCCTCTCTCCGCTTCTTCAAAAACTGTTTTGTTACTGAAATATGGGACAATAAAGATGAATATATTTGCCTTTATTCAATTTGTTGACATGACGAAGTTTCTGTTCGTCAGTGAAAAAGACTACTCTGGAAAAGTGAAAAAGACTGCTCTGAGTAAAGTGCGAAGTACCTGTAATATGCAAGCTTGCTCAGTTGTGAGCGTCGATACTTCATACGAAGCCAAGCCGTCGCGCTCTCTCTCTCTCTTCATATGCTACCGTCTAAATGCTCGCACACAAGGAAAATTTTGATTACAATTACTCACGTCCTTGCGCACGCCCACGTCTAGCATGAAACGCTCTCCCTCGACGCTTGCGCCTGAGATGCTGAGAACGTATATTTGCACGTCCGGGTGATCGCGTGAAGCGAATGATGTATTCGTGAATGCAGTGGTCTCGATGCCGGCGGGTAGAGAGAAAGGACCTGCGAAAGAAGAATAAAATGCTCTGAGCGAAGGGTCCCGCGCTTTTCTTTTTTTCAGTGATGGATATGTAATGATACTCTTCACAAAAGGAAGTGAGGTCTTGAAACGAAAATGAAGGGATAACGTTTAGGCATAGAGAAAAAAAGAAAATGGCTCAGGGACCAAACGTATGTTATCAATATCACAATCAAAACCAAAATGAAGAAAACGTCATTGGCGGAGAATGTAATACGAAGACAGAATAACCACCCTCCTGTTAAGCAGATGTTATGGATTTCAGCTGAAGGTGATCATTGGATATTGTGGCACAGAGCCAGTGAGTAAAGAGGCCATGAGGCTGGTGGTGAGATAATCTCACACCTGCCGCTGCAGACGCCGCTCGAAGATCAGGGTGAACTTCTTTTAGCAGCATTGGGTGTTGGAGTAAGGGATACGATGGTGAAGGCTTTATATTTATTTCTACATCAGACAAGAACGGAGCTGATAGCCGTTCAAGGGAAAACACTGCTCTTTAATTAAACCCCATCCAACGCAATTATAAAAACTGGAGAATGGTAGCCAACAGCCACAAACACGCCAATATTGTGGAAAGTTCCTCCAAGTGGAATAGTAAATTAAACATATGCAGATAGATCAGTTACAAGGAGGAACTAAAAACAAACACACGGGACCGGTGCGAAGTAAAACCATGGCCTCCAACATTCGGAGTTTTCAAAATTGGGAATTAAAATCTCCGTGCATCGCAGTAGATGGGACGAGACGTGGTTGCGCGAAAAGAGCGTGTGCGGTGTTATTAAAGGCATGCCTCATTTATAGGGCGGCAACTCTCCTTAGCCTTCTAAAAGATTTCATTCTATTGTGCTTCTTTCCGTGTTCGCGAAATATTATTCACAACAACTTTGTTTTAGGCGGGTGAAATAAAAACGGTAATTTTCTTGCTTATGCTTGAAATTAACCCACAATTAGCATAGATATTGAAATTATATTGGATTGATGTTTAGCTACCAAGCAATTTTCTGAATAATTATAGATACCACCTTTGTTACGTCATTATCGGGACATAATATATTGAAGTGCACACGTTTCGGCTATTAGTAAGTTAATGTACTCAGTACCACGAAGATAAAATAATTAATTACATAAATACATGAACACACCTTGTAATGTGCAATAAAAAATTACACCACTTTAAATTGTCGCTTAATGTTACCCCTACCATTTTTTGTTCCATAGCCCTCTGAGTTGTCCTCAACCTAAGTAGAACCCTCTTGGTTAGCCTCCACGTTTCAGCCTTATAGCTGAGTACAGGTAGGATGCAACTGCTGTATACTTTCCTCTTGAGCGATACCGGTAAGCTGCTAGTCATAATCTGCGAGTGCTTGCCAAATGCGCTCCATCCCAATCTTTTTTTCTTGTTATTTCCTTTTCATGGCCCGGATCTGCGGTTACTACCTGTCCTAAGTAGACAAACTGATAATACTAACACTAAAATACATAGCGAGATCATTTACACCAGGACTGCACGTACATCTCGTTTGACTTGCGCAAGGTGCCACGAATCTGTACCTGCTTGGCCAAAATTCTCTTTTCGAAGCGGCAGACCCATCTTCAGCACCTGACCCCTGCTACAAAAACACATTACTTAATCCGACAGTGAGCATACGCCAGAGCCCAGACGCCGATCGTAGAACACTATTTCGTACCTTGTTTCTCATCTGCTCTTTTGTATTCATTAGACCATTTGTAGGCGTTTACGTATAGCATATCCTATCTAAGGATTGAGCAAATTTTCCGTAGAAAAGACAGAAGGCGACGAAGCTTTAGAAGTGAAGACTAGGCAAAGTAAAGCATACAGTTTAGGCAAATAATACCACATCATGAGCCATCAATAAGAATGCAGCTTTATGTGCTCTGAATGTTCTTACTGCGACGTACGTAGCGTGTTCTGGGCAGAGCCGTCGTTTTACAAAGAGTAATTCATTTGGCTCCCTTGACTACAAACATAGATATTGTTTTCAAAAAAGTGTCATTGGGCTCGACATCGCAGCTGCCACGTACTTTGACGCGCCTCTCAATGTTTCATGCTTTCGCGGTGAATGCGATTGCCGCTTAGAATTCCTTCCAGTTTTTTATTCAACCTACAATATCTGGCCTTCGATGTCAAGCTCCAAATTAATTAAGCTGGCCTACTATGATGTGTAGGAACTTCACTGTGTCGTCTGTGGCTTGATGTTGCCTTCACAAACCCCTAATTGTTCCGTTTTCAATTGGTATGGTTCATAATCCGGCTTATGAGATTACGGCGCCCACTGAGCAGTCTTAACCGACGCCTACAGTAGAGATGGAGATTGTCAGACAGCATTTGGGGGATTTTCTGCGCTGAAGACCTGCCAGCTATTACTTGAGAGTATCTAGCCTGCATGGCACACTGTGATCGCCCACCGCATTTTACGCCCACTGACTCCTATTGCCTTAGCACTCTCTTTTCCTTCTTTCTTTTTCTATCCCTTCATCAACTATCAACCACGCTCTGTCTGCCTACCCACCGGACTTGAGGAAGGCGTATTGAGCAGCAGCAGTGATGCTTTGAGGCCAGATTTCAACGTTGCTGGTTGTCGTCGCGGCCATTCCAAGATTTATCAGGTGGTCTTGAAGGTTGTTGCCGACTGGAAGATCCGCCACAATCGGAATCTGACCAGAGTTTAGCAACAGAACGAGACGTACGTCATAACATGCAAATTAGCCAGCCGAAGTTCAAGCTTTAACGTGACGCGAAAAAACGGCCCCAACACGCAAGGATATTTTACGATGCCCTCTTGGATAACAGCTCTTTGTTATAAAATGAAATGAAAGAAAAATTTTAATTCTCTGTGTTTGATGCTGCTTGTTAGAACCTTTGACCGCAACATTCTTACATTAGGTATTGAAGAGAAAAGAAAAGAATTTTTGTCGGCAAGCACTGGAAACGAATAAAAAACAAAGGCCACCACGTCGTACACATCGTAGGGTTCTTTCTAAGATGCAGTAGGATTACTTTCAGTATATAGTAACATGAAAATCTCTAGTATTCATTACAGGAGCCACTAAAGAAGCTCATGTTAAGCAGTATATAAAAAAAAAAAACTCTAACCGTATAAATTTATGCCGATCTCTCTAGTTTAAAAAATGTGTCCTGTACAAGTTCAGAGTGTGATTATTTCGTTGAGACTATGTGCACGAGCGCTAATGCCTCTTTTTTTCTTTCAATTTTGCGTGCGCAAAAAAAGGAAGCAAAAAGTATTTTCTTCACTTTCTTTCTCTTTGGTTGGGATACGGTTATTTTGTGTATAAATGTTTTCCCACGAAAGGTGCCAGAAGTTGCATGTTGCATGATTTCTGCAAAGGTGCAAAGGTTTGCAAAATAAGGTTTATAGCTTATCGTGTCGGGGGTTCGACATCCCAATGCGATTCAAGGACGTTGCTGTGTAAGACTCCAGAAATGCCGACCGCCTGGGGTTCTTTAATGCACGCTGACATCCCACAGCACACGGGCGCTTTACCCCAGTGCGAAAAAATGCATAGCGATAGTGGCATGTAAGAGATAAAAAAAATAAGAACCTGCACTGGAGGCATGCAAAGCCGGAGCGCCGCTGTTGCTGTTGTGACGCTAGGTGCGTCGACATTTTTATTTTTATTTTTGTATTTTTCTTTTATTAGAACCTTTATTTTACCTTTATTTTTAATTATTTTACGCCCTTCACCATCCTTGCGCTACACAAGAATTACGGAGATGTTCTCAGGAAGTCGTCTTGGAGTGTGAAGTCATTGCGTAAAAAACCACAAAACAGTTTTACATACTTTCATTGATTGTTGTGAGACCATGCATCTTTCATTGGGATATTCCGCAGCGCACTCTAAAAAAAAGAACGTCCCATAACTCCATAAAGAATTCGACATTTTAAAGTGATGAAGGTATACCTTGTGATGTATATCTATGGGCCTGTACCTTCACAGTTCCTGGAAGACGATGATGCCTGGTAGTCATGCAGATTTAATGCGCTGTCAGCGCATGATAATTTCATTGAAATTGTTTCGCAAGTAGAGATATATATTAGGCCGAAAGTGAAGCCCCGGGTCGGTGAGTATTCTTGATGAGCTCGCATGCTCGAGGAAATTTTAATATAACCTTGTATTCTTTTTGTGATAGTGCATTGTACATGTTGATTTGTATTTGTGCCGTTGTCTAAGCAGCAATAAAAAAAATTTAAAGTCAGTACTCGACGGGGCCACGAAAGAATGGTGGATTGATTCCCGGCATGCACGCGATTATTGTCCTTATTACTGATTGACAGCTAGTGAGGAGACGCCGAGGTGACATGCTCTATCGATATATGTCCTGCACACGGCACTCTTGGGGCAAGAAATGTACTCGCATTAGTAAGCTTTATTTGAGTATTTAAATGGAAGCCATCTTTTTAGCGACAGGAACGCCACTGCCTCCTGGTGTCCTTGATATTCTGAATATCAGTAATCTAGACAGCTTTGTCTGTCACGGGACTAGGTCAATGAATGTCTACCTACTCGTCATTAATCAAATAACGTTTTATAAAGGGGCGGAAGAAAATGCCTCTATGCCAGCGCCACGCTTTCGAACGCCCAGATAAAGCGTGGAACCTGGACTGCCGTTTTAAAAAGAAGTCTTTAATAAAAAAAAAAAGAATACTTCCACGCGTGTGGTGAATAAATATCTGATGTAGCGATGCTTATGGTGAGGGAACTTGTTATATCAATGGCAACGAAATTTCCGAAATTTTTCACATCCGTCCGAAAGCTCCATGCAAAAACAAGCCGAATAATATGTATGAAAACACGACAGAAGGGTAAAGAAGAAATAACAGTTGACGTTAAGAAACGCACAATGTAAAAACTGAAACCATTGACTAGAAAATAAGCAAACTATGCATTTATATAGAAAATGCAAAAAAGCATATTAAGTGGTCGTTCTGTGGCAAATAAAGAGGCAGCGGTCCCTCTCTATGAATCCAGATTGTGGTGCCTTAGAACACTGGCCTACAATATAGAAATTTATTCAGGAAGATGAAATCTCTTCCTGTATTGCAGATACCTAAATACAATCGAAAATCTTATACCGGAATATGGCAGCATCTATCTAGATGTCATGATGGTCACTCTCTTATGGCCCTAGGATATTAATCGTCACGAGCTGCTCCCTCATCGTTTAATATTATTTGCGAGCAATGTTGAACTCCTAACTTAACGGTAGTCTTATGGCGCAACCTCGCAGTGGATCATACAGCATGGTGCTGTTCGCAGCACTGAAAAATAATTACTGAAAGCCCTGCTCTGCTACGTTTATTTTTCGGCTTAAAAATAGGCCAGCACATAATTGCTAGCAAGAGGAAGAGCTTGACCTTGTCGCCTACACATAACGAGGAACCACTGAACATAAAAAAAAAAACATAGTGGTTGCACTATCTGAAAGCGCTCGTTTTGTAAGTGCTGGAGAAGTCCCAGGTGCATCTCATGGCAATAAATTCTCAGGTGGTCACTGAGTGGTCACGTCGCAAGCGAAATAGCAAGATGAAAGATGCTGTCGATAATAACTCTCGTGGTTTTGTGCTTTACGGATGATGCCGAGGGAAAGAAATTAGTTTCTACGTGTAGATGACGTGGGGCATAGACCGCATGGTTAATCGCAAGGAAAGAACAGAGTACGAGATTTGAAATGCAACAGCTTGGAAGATGCCCTTGAAATCTCGGCTATTAAACTGGAGCCAAGCGTACCTCTGCATCTGGGAATGTTAAGAGAAGGTCAACGCAAGCAACAAGGCCGGCGAAACGTGCAATGATGGAGATGTAAAGCTAGACCGAGAATCGACAACAAAGTGCGGGATGAAATGTTAAGGAAATCAGAAGCCAAATAATAAGTTCCAAATATAGCGCAAGAAGGCTTCCCCGAAAGTACTGCTGCACTGAGTGTGTGCTCAGGACCGAAATATGCTGTGTACAGAAGCTATCTTTCTCTTTCGTTCACGAAGGATCCTTTGGTACTCTGTAGCTCTGGCATGGGCTAATATTCTACACAAAAGATAGCACTTAATTCTCGTTTTCAAGCTGGATACTCGGTCTTGCAATCCCCAAGTCCTCGGAATTACAGCCACCGAACCTATCTCCAACTGCTCAGCAAAAGTTGTATCATATTATCTGGTAACCAATGTTTCCGTTATCCTTCAGTCCGGCAAATGACACCTCTAGCACGTGCTGCATCTAAAACATTCTGGACCACTAATTTTGCTTTCAATATGTCCAAACAGGCAATTTACAATTCCCCCGTAGCTCGAACCTACTCGAAGAAGAGGGCGCTTACAAGGAGTACCTATCCCTCCTCTGGAAAGCTTGGTAGCTTGGTACATGGTCTAAATACGGGAATTTAGAAAGAGCTGGTGCAACTAAAAATATTTAACTCACCCATTACTTCAAAAACCAGTAAGCATTTTGTGTAGTCATTATAGGAGCACTCAATGACTCACGCACACAGACCCCGCCGTGCTGGTGCAGCGGTTAGGGCGCTCGACTGCTGTGACCCAAGGACGCGGGATCGAATCCTGGCAGCGGTGGCTGCTTACCTTGGGGCGAAGCTTTACTTACCCCCTTGATTTCTTTAACAGCGATTTGCTCCACTAAGAAACAATTCACTGGATTCTCTCTGACTAAATTGCGATGTTTGGAAGAAGAAAAAACAATTCTTTCTGTTCTTTAGTGAACAAAAATTGCATTGCATTCGTGGCAGTGACGGCCCATCCAAAAAGAGGCGTTGCCGCAGCTGACACTCTCGGGCAACAATTTCTGATGTTTTTTTATTCCCTTGCATAAATCCAGCGCTGTGAATTTTCTTACTTCATTATTTTGCGTCCCGCCGTGGGAGCTCAGTAGTTAGGGCGCTCGGTTGCTGAACTTAAACATGAGGGATCGAATCCCGACCGTGGCTGCCGCTTTTCGAAGAAGTGTAAAACAAGGCTGTCGGTGGCTGTGCGATTTGAGTGCAATTTAAAGATAATCAGGCGGTCGAAAGTTCCGGAGCCCTCCACTTCGGCGTCTCTCACAGCCTTAGTCGCTTTGGGACGTTAAACCACAAAGAGCATAAACCAACCTATAAATCACATAACTACCTGTTAAAAAAAAAAAACAAAAAAAAACGTACGCCTAACTTATCCAAGTCTTCCTTGGGGCCGACACCAGACAGGAGGAGAAGTTGAGCGCTGCCGATGGCTCCCGCGGAGAGGATCACCTCTCGCTTGGCCCGGACAGTTCTCCCGGCGCCGTTTTTGATAAACTTTACGCCCATCGCCCGGTTGTTGTCGAACAAAACCTGCCAAGGAAAGAAAATATTGTGGTGATAATTGCAAAGAATATGAAGTTCTAAATGCTTCGTTTGAGCGCTGAGAGTAGTATACATAGAGCACGTACTTTTACGCGGAAAATAAGACTTGACAGATATATTCAGCGGTGAGAAAGTATTTTCTGCAATCACGTTTCTTTTACGGTCGTTCATATACATAACCAGTTTGTTATTGTTTTTTTTTTTTTTGCAGATAACGCGATATAACATACAGGTAAAGAACGAAATTTAGTTTGAGTGAGAAGGGTAAGAGAAAGTTGGTACTCATTAGCTACTAATAAATGGATCTGCAGTAGTCACGCTTCGTTGATTACTGTGTCATCAGTGAAATTCGGGAATGCAGCAATGCCATTAATTAAAACTTATAACGTATATCTTCATAATTTATAATTATATAATTTATCTTCTTAATTTATCTTCAATGTAGATCTTTGAATCATTGCTGCATGAGTGTGGTGGATGCTACGTTTACTTTCTACGCTTCAAAGAAAGTTTGGAGTGGCTTTGGCATAAGAATGCCTGTTCCGAAAAGTGGCCCTGTATTATGCAGGTCCCGTACCAGACACCGGTATGTATATTTCAAGCACAATTTATACGGTTCTCGGCGTTTTCCGGGGCGTCCCTCTTCAATATTTTGCTCTTTTGAATTATGCGAAAATTCATAGCTAACAGCTTCTTGTTTCTTCGTATGAGCGGTGGCTTCATCACCAGCATCTGAGTGAAGTTATACAGGGTGTTGCGCTCTCGGCGTGTAGAGAAATGTTTTAGTGCGGAAATGTAGCGCGCATGCAGAATATATATTGCCACTGGGTAAAATTCAAACAAATAGACTCGAGCTAAACTGGGGTCGATGGCAGCTCATATCTGCGCACTCACGACGTCGTCCCCGTGAGGCTCTCTGCAATACTCGCCGTCTTCTGCACACTGCAAGCACGTACCAGTGATAACATCACCCTCTGCATAAACACAGTCCCGGTAAGGTATGCGTGGGTGAACTAGAGCGTGAATGATACAACTTAACGCAGTAACGCAGGAACACATGCACATTTTGAGAGGATGGCGCTGCAGTCGAGGACTTCGAATACGGAGATTTAATTTGGTAAGGATGCCGACCACGGTGCGCAAATAACGCTGAGGGCTGGTGTAACAAGGTAAATTTTTTTTGCACAACCCCATTCGGCGACTTGGGAGCTAGAAACAAGACAGATACAGGAGCGTAGTGTACATCATGGTGGCCACCGATGTACCCGAATTTCTAGTAGTAATGTGAGACACAGAGATTGTCAGGACAACATCGTGGCCGTCATTAGCGCAGACGACGGCAACACAGGCCTAAGTACTGGTGGCGTCAGCGGTGGTTAGTGAGGTGTCGAAGGACAGCAATGGGCGTCTACGTAAGAGCTGGTAACAATGGAGAGTATCTAGCGCTAGCATGGCGAGGCGAGTTGTAGGCGAACGCCACAAATTGCCGATTAACACCTCAATCACTGTCTTCGTTACAGGCATACATGGGCGGCATGTCTTTATGAGTCGGATTTAGACCAGGGGATTGAAATAGCTAATAGCGACAGGTGACGAGACCCTGTCTGGAGCCATGGACGTCCAAGAGGGAAGGGCTCTTTGACATAGAACTGTAGTGCTGCATTACTTAATGAAGGTCAATTCAGCCTCAATAGTAGTAAACCTAACACTTCGTGGCACTTTATGTTAAGTGCTCGTCGAAACAAAAAAAAAATACAGACCACTGAATAAGAGCTCCTCGCTCTTGTTTATTCAATCAGAATTAGTGCGGGCTGTGACAGCATCGGCTCTGCGGTACGTCTGACAGCGTTTCTAATATTTCGCTCTTAAATTAAGATAGAATCGGAGCAGTGTTGCGTCTTTTGAACGAAAACTTTTGAAAGTTGGCGCCCGGAAACTATATCTCGCGTGCTTTCGCTTGCAGCTTTTATACGCGCAAATTTCTGCGTAGGTTGCGGGCGCCGAAAATTGTGCACTTCATTGGAAAACAAAAGCACCACAGTCTGCGCTGTATTCTACAGTAATTTAGCTGTATTCCTGTATTCCTGGTAATTTAGCTCTAGAAAACTTCGTTTGAAGATATTGTCCAGAAAATGTCTGTAAGCGCTCATGAAATTGCATAAGCTAAGAAGTCATGATCTTCAGCCTTCCATTGACTTTCTGAGGACCTAGTTGGCACGCGCCTCAGCGTTGCAAGTTTTCTTCAGTTTTGATGTACGGAGAAACTAGCTCAACTAGATTCCTATTTGTGCTCCTTCTCTTTTGCCACTTGCTGACGAATTGGGAACGTCTTTGAGAAGCTGAAGCAGTTTTGGCACGCCAGTTTACATGCACTGAGGATTAGCCGACATTTCGTTTGTTGCAGGTTTTATGGGAAAAAAATCGAGAAACTCCTTTTTCAGCTCAGCTTAAAGATGCTGTTTGGCACTTGGTCATCCAGTGCAACGCCTTACTTTGCTCACGATCTCCAAAGCAGTCTGGTCTTCTTCCAAATATTTCACAGCGCTTCCGCGTTTTAATTCCCCAAAAGAAACGAATTTGCCCATCACTACTCTCGTCTTCACTTTGTTATTAATTTCGACGACCTTGACAGCCATCACAAAAGCAGCAGAGCAGATGGCGCCCCAAGAGCCCGTTGATTCATTCAACTTTGATGAGGTCATGTCTACCGGTGACACAGCGTATTATTTATCCTACTAAACTGGCAGGCAGAACTCCAGGACAGTTTTATTTGAGGAAAGACACTTTCGAGTGCTTTCACGTCGACTCTCTGAAACACCAACCCTTACACGAGATTGAAGGATTTTCGGAAACGCAATAAGTAGGGGGAGGGCATTATCGTATCTAAACTGTACCACTTACGACCAGTGGCGGATGGCGCTTCGCACTACCTGCCACGTCTGGCATGTGGCCGGCATCGGCGACGACGAAGAATCATGAAACACGCATATAAGAGCTACGGTCTAATGTTCTCCTGATAAGTATAAGCCGGGAAGCCACGCTACGATTTATTTTTTCGTTGCTTCTTTATACCAAGGTAAAATCAAGGGTGTTCATGGTATAAACGCAAATCCCGCATGGCGGGTGTTTAGACGGATGCCCTAATAAACAAAACACTTCTCGTTACTGCGGTGATGAGCCAAGAAATGCTTTGCGGCTTTCTGAGAATCTAATTCTTGTTGACACCATCCTTTCTCACCTGTATTGCTTGGCTGAGTAGTGTAATATGGAGGTTCGCGCTTCTCTTCGAGATAATCGGTGTGATAAAGCTTTTGGCAGAGCTGTAGCGGTGCCCTTTCAGAATGGTGGACTGCATTGCCGAGAACCCTGCGTGGCACGCGTTGTGAATAAGCCATGTTAGACATTTTTAGACAGCCACTTCTATAATAGTTCATATCCGTTGAATCATTCAATGGTTTACTGCTGGCTCTCAGTTTTAGCAAAGAGAGCAAAACTTTGCTTGTTTTGCAGTCCGTGCGTACCCTGGGGAACAAATGTTTGCCAGTGCATATTAACCATAACCACCTAAGGCCTAATTACTCTGCATTTAGATTCTTGCCTTCTATACTAATTTGACTATTGTTTACCCAAGTCTGGAACACTAGCGTCTAAAGTTAGCATTTCTAGGTTATTAACAGCGGTATAAATAAAGTTGGGCCCCACTGATATATAATAGAGGGTACACTTCATTGCGAGAATACAAAAAGCACGTAGGCGCTGCGGAGGAACACAGTGCCACCATTGGCTGCTCATTGTTTATCGTACTCCACTGCTACAAAAACAACAGAAAGCATTTCGCCCTTTCTCATGTTAAAAACTGAACAAAATAGAGTATCGTGGAGATGGAGACATCTAAATGAACACTCCGCGAAATATGAACCTTGCTTCGCGAAATATGAACACCATCTGGCAAACATGCTTCCCTAACAGGTGCCCAGCGTGCAACGGGGAACCGACGATAGATGCATGGTACTGCCAATAGATAGATGACATAACATCCATTATATATCCTATTTATGAACAGTGTAAAGAACAGTTGCTCAGGCACGAAATGAAAAACTCTTCCCACCACCTTTTTACAATTCAAAACCAGTTAAAGCAATAAATTTTTTTATTGATCGATATGAAATAAACCTCAATCCCTGTCTCCCCACAATAAAAAGAAAGGCTTTAACTAGGGAAGCAGGAACCTTTATAGCTTTATTTACATGTGCAACGCGAACATGAAAACGGTGAAACAAGTGGGCAATCTGTCCAGCTATGTGCAGAGATTACAGGTGGCAGGTGTGAGAGCTCAATCGGTCGCACTTTGTACGGATTTAAACCCAGAATTGTAGTAATTTCAAATTAATACAATAATAACTATGCCTCTCTTAGTACATACTACTAAAAGCTCTCATTTCGAGAATTGACAACATCACATTCGATATATGTTGATTCCTACTAATGATACATATTGATGCAATAATGTTTCTGACATTTATTTCGCATTTAAAAAAGATGGGTAATGAATTCACATTATTAGGAGAAATTAATAGTGAAGAATTACCCGGCGTTGTCATTTTTAGTGCTGCAGTTACACAACATGTTTTGACTGTGCTCATCCAAGTGGCAGTAAAACAGTTCTTGTTTTTTTTTTGTTTTTTTGCCTCGAATTTGCAAAACCTTGTCTTTAAGTGCATGACGGCATAAGGTATAAGGAGGCTTAAGCCTATAAGGTATAGCGATCACAAAGCGCGCAAGGAAACACGGATACCCGAAGACACAGAAAAGCGCTAACTTCAAACTACATTTTATTCGGAAGCACATTATAAATGAATAGCCACATAATGGCGGAGGGAAAAAATGCAAATATTGCTAACAACACAAATCCAAAGTCATTTGACATGGTTAAAGTAAAGTTACTGCTTCTCATTTTGCGGAATAGCTATTAATAGTGTGCTTACACAGTCACAGCACATCAGAGTTTCAATGCCTCCCATATCTTTTGTTTCATCTGCGGTGGTTAGCTATCAATGACTACTGGTTTCTCGAAATGTCCAGCAAAGTGGTGACCTGCTTCCGACTAACAATTACGGCAATATATTCGAGTGTTTCACCTCCTGACGGCATTTGTCTGCACGATTTGTATTAGCTCGTTCACACATCCTGCGCTCTGCCCAGCCATACAGCAGCAGCAAAGCAGCATGACAATGACACTCTTTAAACTGTACCCTTCGCGAAATCAATTTGCCTCTCGACACGTCCCTTTGCCGACATTTTGATTTTGCGGTAGAATCGTGGCCCTACAAACCTGCATGATTTCATGGGTACAGAAAAGTAAGTTTACCCTATGATATTGCACAAATTTTATATTTTTACTGTTTGTTCTCAGAAACAAACGAGTTATCTTTTCCTTAGCCACTTGAAATAACTGCTTTTGTGTTGACAGCCACCTGTAGCATATTTTATTTTTCCCTACTTCATTTCATGTATATATCCGCTTTTTTTTTTTTTTCGAACAAAATTCTGTTGGAGGTTAGCGATTAAGTCCTCTCTTGTTCATCTTGGCCTTCTTGCTATGTCTTCACCATGAGCTACAGATTAGCAAAGGCCAATAAATTACTATGAAGAAACAGTGGAGAATTACCCGGCGTTGTCATTTTTAGCGCTGCCGTTAAACAACATGTTTTGACTTTGCTTATCCAAGTGGCAGTAGCACAGCTTTTTTTTTTTTGTCTCAAATTTGCAAAACGTTGTCTTTAAGTGCATGAAGGCATAAGGCATGAAGGCAATTCACCTAAACGATGAAGGTGTCTTTTTTTAGCAGCTGTGAAAGTTACGTTCGTGTGGATAATCAGGTCAGTTGAACGGCCAGACAGACACTTTTCCGTGAATGTAATCAATTGAACGATAAAAAAAAACTGGCACTACTACATCAAGTTCTGGATCTTTGGAATTCAGGGGAGATATTATATTGCCAAACTGAACGCCTTGAATGCCGAAGTTGAACCCACGTTAAAAATTTCTTTAAGTCGATAATGCAGTTCCATATATCGAAAACCAAAGATGCAGTTTTAAATACACGTTGAGTGGAATTTTTCGGACTGCATAATTATATAATTCCACTGCGCGTGCATGTGAAAACCAAGTTAACATCTTCGCCATTATCAAATTTACAAACTGTGCCTGCATTGTATTAGAAATACAAGCGACATGTTTTCTGAAACTGGGAAGCAGGAAGCTAACTCAGTAAGCTTTAAAATTCCCATTTTTTGAAGTTTGATATTTCGACCCTCATTGCCTAGTACTGAATCCGAAAGAACAGATTCATATATGAAATGGACTGTCTTCCTTTTCGTAGCATAGTAAAAGGAGGATAAAAGGAAGAAAAATTGTTTATTCATGCATGTCTACAAATTTTAGCATGTCTACAAAGCTTAGAATCAAAATTAAAAATTGTTAGTTCATTCTCCTCCAGATGAGCACAAGTGCACTTTTCGAAACGTTGGCTAGTCGACTGAGACTCCCCCTCAATCCTTGTTCGATTGCATTCGACTTTGGTAGTTCAAGTTACTTAATCATCTAATCGCTAAGTTGGTTCGTGGATATAGTGATAAAGCTGCAGGGATGTGTGGACAAGAGAACATATAAAGTATAAGACCTGCACAAGTACCATCAACAGGCTGAAAGCGAATACTCAGGGGGGAAAAATCATGTGAAAGCTCACTCGCTTTGTGAGCCGCTGTTGCGAGAGTCAGCACGGGTGTCTTGTAAGCTGCGCAAAGAAAGCTACTAGTGGAACAATATATGGTGCTCCAGAACGTAAAATTTACCTTTTCCTCTTCAATACCTCGCTTAGGGTTTGTCAAATAAATGCGCTCACCGGTTTGCTCTGCGCCATTATAGTCGATGACTTTGAAACCGAGCTCTTCACCAGCCTTTAGAAAAGCGGGCACTAGTTTCGTTTTCGTGGCAGCATGAGTGACGGGCAGCTCTCCATGCAGGCCACGGTAATCTTGAAGAAAGATGATGTTTTTGGCTGAAGAAAACGCTCGGGCTCGTATTAAGAAAAGAGAAGACGTTAAGACAGATCGGGCTATTTTAAAAAGGGTCCTTTAACAACGTTTGTGGAAGACGGCTGCATCATGGATACGCTTCCTGAAGACAACTAAAAATATTTACTTGCCAAACGATAGTAGTTGCCTGCGTACACATAAACAGCATCATTGGGGCTACCTGGCGCCACCGATAATATTTATACAATTTTATTTATCTTCAAAGAGTAAGGATGAACAAAAGATCTAAATGAAGTTTTGAGAATGAAGGAGGATAGAACGGCCCATCTAAATTTGGCTATAATGAAACATGGTAAACGTAATGGAAGAAAAGATGTAGATAAAAATATAAGCACTTTGATAAAAAAGCCGCCTTGCGAAATAAAAGAAGATAGAAAAGAAAAGAAAGAGCCGAAATTAAATGTCCTCGTTGTTATTACTAACATGGAGAAAGAGAAGAGACAGCTTCTCAATGGCACCGACAAGACAGCACGCTACGCTTCAATTGACGATTATTGAACAAGTAAAAGAAACCGTTTACTTTTCAGAGTGCCTGAACGCATCTTTAAACTTACCGCTGTCTGCTTCCGGATCCCTGTAGCTTTCGAATTTCTTGAAATAGGGCAGAACATCCTTGTACGACCATCCCTTTGCGCCATGCTCCTTCTCCCATAGATCAAAATCTTTACTGTTGCCGCGTACGTACAGCATGAAGTTTGTCACGCTGGACCCACCAAGCGCCTTTCCACGGGCCCAGTTGCACCGCTGAACAGATGAACAAACAAATGGTACATAGTCCGTTTGTTCCGGTGTTAACGTATTTATTCCACTTGTAGTGATTAAAATATGCTGACCTAACCTATAACGGTCTCGTCCCCCACTACTATTTCCGAAGGTACCTGAGGAGCGATATCATGGACAGGAAGGTGGCGATTGAATGTAACGTAAAGAAAGATTTCTATAAATTTCTTAAAACACACTAATACTGCATTTCTCGACAAGCACAGCCTTCTCCACTGGGAGAACACCACTCGGAGGAAGCTGCTTTGCGGCATGTGTGCTCCAACTACCTGATTTTTTTAACGTGTATCAATGCACAGTGTTGTATCGTCTTTTCAGTTTATTATTAAACGCAACCCCGGTCTCAGCAGCTGACCGCTATGGTTAAGCCACCGCGGTTAGTACAATAAAATTAAGCATGCTGCAACTAGATAGAGATGGTAAGGCGACAGGATAGGTAGGAAGTTCAGTTATTCAACCTAGTGCCCATCCAAAACTGGGGGTCCATTAAATGGCCGCTGTTCACCTTCGGGTCGAAAATATTTTCTTCCCCTGTGGCTGCGGGGCTGCGCCCCCATAACGCAAACCGCAAAAACGTCTTTGAAGAGAGTGATCAATAACACAGTTACAGCCACCGCAATCAACCGATATTGCGTTTCCCTCTTCTTCCATTCCCTCTTAGAGGTTCTTCACTCTCCTGCCCGGTTGTCGAGCCTCCGCAAGTAAAATTCCCCTTCCTCCTCCGCCTTTTGCGGGGGGTGGGGCGTTTCCTTAAAGGGATAGAAAACGAGAGGTCGCGTCGCAGTGAAAGCGAGGGAACAAAACGGGCGAGGGAAATGCGCGCAGTGCATTTCCCATGCAAGTGATGTAAGTGATGTAAGTGATGTAAGCCCACCCTTCCCCCGTCAGTCAGCGAGACGGATCAACGGATGTCGTTGCGATGCTGACGTCAGCCTCGCGGCTCGAGGGGCCAGCGTAGAGAACGGGGAAGCTGGTTTCCGAAGGAGAATATGAGAGAGCTTTGATTTGCATTTTTGCTGCTTTGCGGCGCGCGTATCGCTGTAGCGTTTTGCACAGACTATCTTCGCTGCCTTATTGAAGCATTGGGGGCCTTTGCTTAAAAAATACCCTGAAGAGTGGCTTTTTAACAAAACGGTGCATTATGTTAGGCCTTTAGCTTTACGGCGAGATCAATGGACTAAATGAAGTGCTAAACAGAAAAGTCATCTTCGATAAGAGTGCTTCATTACCCACTCAAAATAAAAGGAGCACAGCAGCGTTAAAATGTTTATGGGGAACCATTCTGAATGGCGCAATTTAACGGTAGAGGTAGAAAGAGCTCCTTTAGGACTCGGTTGTAGCAAAAAAAAAATCACAGTTGGGATCTTTCAAGTGCAACAAGTTGGTTTCCATTTCCCGATGCTTTATTTTTGTAAATTCAACCTCTCTACACAAAGGAGACCTGCTCCTTGACAGAAGTAAGAAAGACTCGCCTAGAATTCGAAGTTGTTTCTCCCTCCCGACGAAGTTGCTTCTGGGGGCCTGCTGGCGTCTTTCACATAAATTCAACGCTTTCTTTTTACTTTTTATACTTCTTATATTAACACTTCAATGTGCCCTTCAATATGCGTCTCTTCTGCAGCAACAAAACAGGAAAGAATTCAAATACTCCTTGAGATAAAGGCCTTTCTGGAAATTGGTGTGAGGCTCTTTGCACGTACGACCGCAAAAGCAGATTCAATAGTGTCTCACTTTGAACCAGGATTGAAGAGAGTGAATTGCTTTCTGGTATATTTACTAATTTCTGCCGGAATTCGTAGGAGGCAGTGTAGATGGGGCTCTTTCAAGGGCAACTCCGGTGGTTTTTCATCCGTTAGAGTTATTGATTGCATTATATTCCGCGGTGCGTCCCGACTCCAACAACAACAAAAAAGCCTTTATTCGCCGAAATTTCAGGTAGAACTACTTTAAAAATGTAAAAACTGAAAATCAAAACCAAAAGTGGTTTCATGGTCAGACACGAAGTTCCAGTTGGCGGAATGTTCACGTCATATACAATATTGTGTAAACCCTCGCTGGATGGTGAAAATAATATCTGGACATTACAAGTGGTACATAAAATGTCTGAGATACCCTAATACAATACACAAAATGTCATGATCGTGCGGAAATAGCAGTAACGCGGGTATAAAGTTTGTGACGCCACAAACCCATCCTTTTCCGCAAAAGTGTTCTGAACTGAGGCAACGAAAACGCCACATATTAAAGTTGATTTGCCCGCAAATTAATTATTGCATGGCACCCGAACTTGACAGAATGCGTCAGTGTGAACAGTAAATTTACCAGAATGTACGATTTTCGAAAAACCTCCGGAGTTGCTCTTTAAGGCGCCGCTTCAACTCACGAATGATCGCGAGCAAAACTTTCGATCTCGGCATCGCGTTTTGGAAGAGGCAATGCGCAGCGCATGGGCGCCTTTATATAACGCGAGTTCAGTGAACGATAAAAACTTAAAGTCCTGAACTTCGTCTAGAGACATCAATTACGCACTTCTACCACAAATCACTGTTGAATTGTTGAACTCGAAAACCAAGCTAGCGATCGATCCTATAATCTATAAGCGCCTTTTTTCTGCCAAACCGACTCGCCACTTTCATTTACACTCTTCAGCGCCTTTGCAAAGAATAACATACAAATGTTTCTGTCATAAGCAATCAAATATTGGAATAGTAAACCATATTATTGCATCTTGCTCTTAAAAATTTAGGAATCAAGTATACAGTGGAGAACTGGCCCATGCTGTGTTTTTTGTGTTTCTTTTGACGGTTTGATACATCCTCATATCAATAACTGCTGTGACTTAAGAGCGAGTAAATGTGTTAGCTTGCCTTGTACAATATACTTAACCGGCAGTATGCTGTAAATAAACTGATGTTTTCTGCCTCTCGCGTAAGCAGCAATCTAATTATCAAATCCGAAAGCGGCAAGTTTGTCCCCCTTCCCTAGGAATGTCTACTATCCGTTCCATCAAGAGCTTTTATTCTGCTTATATTTTAGTTTAAGAACTTCTAGCAAGTAAATATTGCTGCTCCCTGGTTTCGCATGAACATGGAAAGCATGGCACACTCACGTTGTCGTTCATACCAAGGCATGCATGTTTCTGCGGCTCCGTTCGATAGTCCCAATCGTAGTAGCCGTGAAAGTGGAGCAACGCGAAGAGGGGCACGTCGGTAGCCGCGTTCTCCACGTTGCCGGCCTCAATCAGCAAAACCGTGCGCCGCGGGTCCGCCGACAGCCGGTTGGCTAGCAGGCAACCCGCAGTCCCACCGCCAACTGGGACGAAGACGCCACGCAAAAGGTACCACACTTCATATGAATACTCGGCAGCTGCTCTTGTAACAAGCATTCAATTTATTAGGAGAAAAATGACAGAAATTATCACCATTTACTTACAGTTAAACGGCCACAAAGGAAAACTCTATAACGACTGACCCAACTTTGAAGCCCGCGGTGCGTAAAAACTATCCCTTTATTTACAGCGCATCTAGGCTTTTTTTTTTTTTTTTTAGAACATAGAGCTATGTAAAAGCGAATTCCTTCTCCAAAGAAACGTATCTGCTTTTGCATTTCGCCTCACTCATAGTGCATTCGTATTTCCTTAGTCTTGCATTTTGTGCCGCTGTTACGGTCTCATGGAAGTACACAGAGACGAAGCATCAATAACGTAACAGGGTGCTGTCGCAAATTTTTCAAATTAGCGTACGGCAGGAGCGGTCCTAATATTTGTCAGTTTCCACGCTTTGGTTCTTCATACGATCGACTCAACAACCCTATCACTCACTATACCATAAAACGTTTTTCTTTTCTTTAAGACAGAATGTAGCAAAGAAAACGCAAAGCTAAAGCGACTCTCCTATATCAAATTTAGACAGCTCTTTTTATTGCTCGGTACACGTGTTGAAACGAACAATTCTGGTGGGCAGCTTTAATGCAGGTAAAGAAAAACGGGAATTGGGGTCAGAATGTGAATTCATGTGAATATATATTGGAACATGACAAGTTAAGACTACGACATTTGAACAAGCCACCGAGGCAAACAGGTTGCAACTGCCATCTCATATGTGCAGAGCAGCCAACATGTCTGCATCATGAAACGATAAAAAAAACATACACAGTGTTATACTGCTTACATCGCTTCGTTTTACATTCTTTGTTCGTTATCTTTCAGTGCAACTGAAGTACTGTACTCCAGCTCGTTGGCAAGGAGGAGGAGGAAGGGAAAGAGGAGGAAAGGCAGGGATTCTAACCGGTAGAAGAAATCGATTTGCCACCCTGCACTGGGGAAGGGTGAGTGGATATAAAAGTAATGTGTAAGAGAGGGATGGGTGACGTCAGTGTAGTCACATCACAGCCACATCACATCACAGTCATATCACGTCCAATCACAGCAAAATCACATCCTATCGATCAGACCGGTGGTTTTCATGAAGCGGAGCAGCGAGTGGGAGGACTTCACCGCCGATGATCGCCGCGGCCGGGGACCTAAAATCTTGATTTCAGTCAGTGGACGTTCATCTAGACGCTCCGCGCACGGCAGAGACACTGTCTTTCCGCACAATATATGCGGCACTCACAAATAATTTGGCATATTGTCTCGTTGCACCCACAAGTTGCACATTCAGGGCTATTTCCCATACCTATCGCAAACGAATAAGGGTTTGTGAACGCTAAACCAACCCGCAGGTGGCATATCAAAGCTGCTTCACGTAGGGGTAGGCTGGGTGGAAGCCGGAGCATCAGGTCAGGGTCCAGGAATTTTAAGCGAGAGTTCGCATACTTGCCAGAATTCCACAAGGCAAGCGTGAGCTCCTGCGCAAGTGTGCAAAGTCTGCCTGCTGCGTCTGCTCTGGAAAAGGGGACCAACACGCAATCACCGTCTCGGTGGGCGGTTCGAGCGACCTCGTCCGCACGGAGATAGCCCGTTATGCCGCTGCGTCCTGGAAGCCATTGGCAGATGATGTTGTGTTTTATTGGTAGCATAGTGATGAAGTTCTCGTATTTCCGCGACGAGTTGCTCATGATCTACACGGCGAAGAGTCACTTGTAAGGCTTGTAGGGCGGCTTTGGAATCTATAAAAATAGACCACTGATGGGGGCTCTGCTGACTGATATGCCTAATTGCGAGACGAAGAGCGGTTAGCTTGGCGGCTGTCGAAGTCCGGTGAATTGTCCTAACTTTTATTTCTGTAGTCCTTGCGGGGATGACCATGGAGCCTGAAGAACTCACGGCATTCACAGAAACATCGGTGTAGACGTGCAAACGATTTGCATGGTGCTCATGGAAGTATTCGAGAGTGACTTGTTTTAGTTCTGTCGGCGATAGCTCGACCATCTTCATGATTCCGGGTATTGAAAGAAGCACACGGGGTTGATGCAGGCTTCATAGTAGAAAGAACGGTCTAGAGGCAGGTGTACACTGGCACGGCAGAATAGCGCGATGTGCATCAACGGTCTCTGTAATTGGTGTACTCGTCCTGGTAATGGGAAGACTGGCCAAATGATGAGAGAGAACCTGGGAGATGTGTTAAAATAGGCCCTCAGGGAGTCAACTGTTAGGTAGCTAGTGATGAAATGCTCCTGGGCAATTATTAAGGCAGCAGCCGTAGAGGCAGATTTCGGCAATCCCAGGCAGGTTCGCAGAGATTGAACTTAAACGCACTATAGAATTCTTATGTTGGTTTTTCCGAGCTCCTGAGACAGAAGATGTACACCTCTCGCATGTGTGGCGAAAGTCTTCAGAATCCTTCCCTACCAATATTTGATATTTGTAGCATACATATAGCAGTCGTTTATCCTTGCACCTAAACGCAGCCAATATTTATTTTGTCTCCGCTTAATAACCCAGAAAAGTATGAACACGGAAACGTTCATTTTTCTTTCCTTCCTACGTATATACCCTTCGGTGTGCCATGTCCTCTTAATGGATGTACTAAACCCCCACCTACGGCGCGTTCCTCCGATCTCACGTACCAATACAAGCTACCCAAGTCCCTCCCTTTGATAAAACTGCACCTACGTTGCCTCTGCTTGTGCCTCCCGGGCGCGCCTTTATTACAATGTCACTTATTTGCATAACCCTGCCAATTTTACTATAAGATGGCGCTCCCTGCCTCCCTTTGTTCCTTCTCTCCTCCCTCCCTGACTCACTAGCTTGCTTGGCTGGGAAGAAAAGAGGAAGCATAGTAGTTAAGCCTATATTGAGATGTTGGATGAAGCGCAGCCGCGGCCAGAGGAATAGAGGCGGCTTTACATAGTTCTACTAAAACCTGTTGAATAAACTTAGAGGCGGCCAGATGGTTTGCAGCTTACTTCCGGAAGCGAATCAGAGGGCAAGGAAAGTGGAAAGAGAAGAATGTTTTTAAAACGGTGATCCGCCTTTACAACGAATGTTTATTCATATACCCTCACTGAATTTTTTCGCCTGCAGAAATCAACAGTTCTCATAGGTTTTCTGCTTAACATGCCGCGACTTTCAGAGTGGAGCAATCAATCCACTCCTATAGAAATCTTGAGACGCGCTTCTAGTATCCAAGATTATCCCCACGTAATCCCTTGGTCGTTAACACCAACACCAATTAGCATTATTTACATTAAAAAAAAAACAAATTAACATTATTTACATTAGCACAAATGTGGCCAGAACAGTAACTTATCTTGTACAGCATATCTACAACTTTCAAGGAACAGTTTTGCCTCTGAATGAACAATTCAGCTATTTTGTTCACTGGTAATGAAGTTATAAAAATTGATATTTTTTGCTTCTTGTACCGTTTTACTTCTAGTATAAACATCGGTATTTTTGCTTCTTCTACAGCGCACGGACAAACTCGGAAGGGGTCTCGTCGATACCACGCACAGTTGTTGCAGTGAGCGATCGTAATTGCTCGTTGCATTCTAAAACAATTTAAAAATGGATGTGGGCCTACGGATGCCTAATGAATCGTTTATAGAAGTGATCGCTGGGATGCACCTAAACTTTCTGAATCCATCAGTCGCGTGTGCTACGTTTCATACCACTATGTGGGAGAGAGTTTTTTAAAATAATTTACCAGGAAATGTATGGAAAATAGAACTCCTGAGAATATTTATCAGGAAGCTCTAAACAGGTTTCTGGGTGAGGTCTTCCGCTGTAACCGAGTTCCATGGTCCAATATTGTATAAAAAGCTTCCTATACCAAAAATGCGCCTCCTCACACAGTCTTTATCAGAACGTGTATTGTTATGTCTCGTAATAGAAAACGTAGTAAATGCCACAGGAGTGTATAACATTGATAAGTGTTCGAGAATGTTACGTAGCAAGGCGTTCCCATGTACGTTTGCCACCTACCTATAATAAAGTCGTAGGCACTGAGGAGGTTCTTGGTATCGTAGTTGAAAAGCAGGGGACTAAATTCTAGGTGGAGAAGGGAGAGAACAGAGGCCATCATAAGGACCGGCCACTTTGGAACCAGGAACCCTATGTAGGAGAGCGGCGCCATCTCCTCAAGGGAAGTATTGGCGCCGAGAGGAATTCAGTCCAGCGACGTGGGTCGAGAAAAGAAGTTTTTCAGGTAAAACAAAAATATTTATAAGAATTCGAATACTTGGACAATTACCCGCCATGCTACTCCAAAACCGACGTGCATGCCAAAGAAAATTTGTTGATGTTCTTGTCGCCTCGACAACCTGTCACTGTTGGGTCACTTCGTTAAGGGTCTCAGGAAGGAGCCTTTGAAGAGTACAACGTAGCAAACACGTGATTGGCAGCACAGCTGGCTAGCTGGAAGTCAGAAAGAAAAAACGAAAGGGACACAATTCAAGGTTTCTAGTGTCGTGTAGAGAATGCACTTTTCCTCCTGCCCACCCAGGAATGCAGCCATTCACTTTCTATATGAATTTTTCCGAAGGCGTCTTCTCTGAAGCAGCCCACTACTCGCTAGGGTGGCCTGGATTGGTACTGGACACACAACAAACACAAGTAGTTATTTGCAGCCACTCTAAAGTGTCGACATTATGATGTATATAAATCGGCAAATGCACACAAACTGAAGTTCTTTGAATACGGTTTTTATTAAGGACGACGTCGAAGACCAAAGAGATACATTCATTAAAAATTGCATAATTTCGGCGCAGAGTAATATATATATATATATATATATATATATATATATATATATATATATATATATATATATATATATATATATATATATATATATATATATATATATATATATATATATGTTTGTTTTATAAAAGTCTTCCAGGATCCGGATCCAGAAATATGAATAAGATAAGGCAGGGGTGCACAAACGAAAACAATGGATTATTTCCGACGTTGCGGCCAGGCCTTATATATATATTTATTTATTTTTTTGTGTGTGTGCGTGTGTGCTGTGCGCGTGCGTGTGTGTGTGCGTGTGTGCTGTGCGCGTGCGTGTGTGTGTGTGTGTGTGCGTGCGTGTGTGTGTGTATGTGTGTGCGTGTGTGCGTGTGTGTGTGTGTGTGTGTGTGTGTGTGTGTGTGTGTGTGTGTGTGTGTGTGTGTGTGTGTGTGTGTGTGTGTGTGTGTGTGTGTGTGTGTGTGTGTGTGTGTGTGTGTGTGTGTGTGTGTGTGTGTGTGTGTGTGTGTGTGTGTGTGTGTGTGTGTGTGTGTGTGTGTGTGTGTGTGTGTGTGTGTGTGTGTGTGTGTGTGTGTGTGTGTGTGTGTGTGTGTGTGTGTGTGTGTGTGTGTGTGTGTGTGTGTGTGTGTGTGTGTGTGTGTGTGTGTGTGTGTGTGTGTGTGTGTGTGTGTGTGTGTGTGTGTGTGTGTGTGTGTGTGTGTGTGTGTGTGTGTGTGTGTGTGTGTGCGCGCGCGCGTGTGTGTGTGTCCGGACAAAAATTTTTGTGCGACATCACGTACCGTAACACTTCTTGATAAAACCCTACACACTCTGCGGGAAAACCTGGCATTTTCTGGGCAAAGAATACATAACTTTTCAAAGCAAACTGCGAACATCAACTCTCTACTGGATCTCTTTGCCTTCACAGTTCTACAGGTTGCATGAAACACAAAATGTACGCTTGAACATAAACTCCTGTAACTTCATTTTCGACGCTTTTAATATTCTGTAGCTTCTACGATACTATATTTTTCTTTCAAATAATGCTGTGGTACAGGCCGGTTTTGTTTTACATCTTTTTCCTTTCCATAAAGAGATTATCTGTTTTTTTCACTCCGGTAGTTAAAAGACCGATCACTTCGTTGAAGGGCTTTCAAGTCTCACTTACATTCATTTTGCTGCTTCAGTTGCGTACACCGCATTTAAGCTAGTGCGTCTTCATTTATTGCCGCAGCGCTACACAAAATAATCCATTAGATAGAAATTATTGGTAAGTAGTGGAAGTACAAACGCCTTTACATCTCTAACTATTGATGGTATGTTCCTAGAATTTTACTTTGTTACTATTCTCACGTCTCTCATCATATCTGAATCAATTTATAGTCCCACATATTTGCTTCAGCTGCCGCGTATCGCTCCTAACACATCTAGAAGAAAAGTGTTCTAGGCGGGTCGAGTAACTATAAATTAATATCACTGTTGTCCATTCCTGTCGGGCTTTTTTGCATTGTCTTCATAGTCAAACTTTTTAAAAGATGCATCGAATATGTTTCAGTTTTTTTCTTTCTTGAAAAGATTTTTCAGTGTCTTTTATGCACTACAAGATGCCTATTGCTTTGCAGGTAGAGGAATAGCGATTATTAAATATAAAAAGACAAGCAGAAAATTATAATCATGTCGCATCATTAGCTGCCCCTAAAAACATTTTCAATGTTTGATTCAGTGATTAAGAAATGAAAACTTGAATGCATTTATCAGGGCAATTTGAGGGGTTATGAACGCTGATGGGGGTGCCGGTTAGCCACATAAAGCATGCTGACAAATGCTGCCAGAGTTGTTTTGTCATGTCAATAGCTTAATGTGCTGAAATAAATCATAGGTAAACGGTTGCTCTTAATGCAGAAGATTGGATGTTGTTCGCATGTTGTTTGCCGTATTAAAAAGTTGTAAAGAGGAATCCTATAATAAAAAAAAACGTTTACATATTTTGATTGGCATTTTTCTGGTCAGATACAAAAATAGACCGTAGTGTAGAACTTGGATGTAGACAGTAAAAGAAAGATAACACGGAAAATTTTGGAGATAATCTTCAGTCCACTAACCAGCGTTTCGGCATGTGGACTTGTCTTCATCTGGGCAGCGCGGTGGTCACTGGCGGGTGACCACTCTGCCCAGTCATTTGGTAAAAAAGTTGGCTAGCGGCCTGAGGCTCGCCCCCCCCCCCCCCCCCCCCCCCAATTCTCATTCGACTTCTGTTGAGGCTGGATACTAATGACTATGTTAGCAGATCCCAAAAGATGCAAATGTTGTTGACCTCGGGCTACGTGTTGTAGCTTGAGAGCCTTCGTGACGCACTATGCTGCTAAGTTGCAGTGGCCCGCTCCGTTTAGTGTATAGGATATGAGGGTTTCTGCTGCTTATGTTATGTAAGCAGCATTGAGTTAAGTTCCCTTAGTGTCATCAATAGAGATGCCAATTCATCGGGCTGCCAAGGCATGAAGTTGCCACATGTTACATAATTATATTACTAGAAATGCGTAATCTAAATCCCTTACATATTTAAACCATATAGTTTCCAAGTTTTTCTTCTATAGGAAACTGCCAACGAAGGCTAGCTTTCGATGTGCCGTACCGTAACGCGAGTAAGCGCGACAATTGCACGAACTCTATGCTGGATGCTTCGTGTTCTGCACTCGCTGTGTTTTCGCAGAGTATTGCAACGAGAGTCAGTGAACGTAGATAAGACTGAAAGCTTGCGCCCAGCATTCAATAGGCTTAGAAAAGATCGTGAGGAGGCGTACAGCTGCTGACAGGCAGCGCAATTTATGGCAGAAAGATAGAAACCGGGAAAACTGTAGGCGCTCGTCCTCCTCCATTCATTGCACGAGCAGAGCTGTAGAGCCGAACCTGTGACGCTTCGCAGTTTGCCACCTCCTGTGCGGCTTCAAAAATATATGCTTGCCAGACCGTTTTCTCTCATTTTTCTTTTTTTTTTTGCAAACTGAACTTGAGCAATATAATACTCGTTTATAACGTGTACTTTTAAAAACTGATGGTTGACAACTACGAAGCACGATAAGACGGGAAATGTGTTCTGAAAGTATGCAATCAGACTGCACAAGTGGTGTCCTTCATATTAGTCAGTTTGTTATATGCTCCAAATACCGAACGCTCAATAAACACTGCGAAAAGAAGCGCTCGATGGTACACGCGATCGATGTTCTCCGTTTTGAAATAAGAGGCGCGCGCTTTATTTGTTGTGATGTGGCATCGTTAGACGTAATCATGTTTTCTTGGAGATGCAAGATACGTGTGCGAATATCATTTTGTACGGCCATGGTATACGGGGCAGTGAACATACGTCTTTCCTGCGATGTCATTCAGTTTCCTGTAATCAACCCAAGAGTGCAGCGTGCCATCCTTTTTCTTAACCAGCACAACTGGCGACGACCATGGACTTTTCGACGGCTGAATAGCCCCATCGTCAAGTACAAGGTGGCAATATAGAGAGAGAGAGATGACAGTGTGAAAACGACGGGTGATATCTGTGTGCGTTTAAGGTTTTAAAAGCAGTGCTGTTGTATGTGGCTTTTGTTTTCTGTTGTTATTTATAGGTTTCTTTATTCTTCTCGCCCTGTCCAGTGTGGTCTTTAGCGCCCTCCCATTTCCTTCCTTCCCCTAGAAAACAAATATAAAGTGGAAACTATACCGTTTATTGTATGCTGCTTTTACCGCATGCTCCTTTTAGCTACTTCGCTCCAAGAAGCCCGAACTGAACCCAAGCAAAAAGAAGGCTCTTGTATAGCCACCGTTGAAGCTGCAATGAAGATGTCGCCCAAGGCTCTCATTCGAAATGAACAGTTAATAGTAAAAAAAGCGCCGAATTGTTTCCTTAATCTACACTTTGTGCTGATTGTAACACGTGTCTTCTTCCTTAGGCCCCTCGATATCTTTAGTACCACGCTTTGCATTTTCCTTTGCGCTAAACCGTACATGGCGTTTTGTTTCTTTTTAGCCACGCCACAGCGACCCCACAGCATGGCTATCCTCTCACCCTGTCTGTTTTCCCATACAAAAATTTCATATGGTCAGCTATAGAAAATCCTTTGTATGGTCGGCTATAGAAATTTGGCCCAAATATCTATAGCCGCTTCTATGGCTGTCTTTACGTTTTTCTATAGTCTGTTCTAGAGAAGTTTTTAACCTGTTCTATGGACTTATGGCTCCCTATTTACTGCAGTTTTTAGCATTTTTTATGGTCAAGTATAAACTTTTATGGCCAGCTATAGAAATCCTGTGTATCGTCGGCTATAGATATTTGGCCCAAAAAGCTATAGCCTGCTATAGAAGTCTATAACCTATGTACTCATTCTGGTGTCCTAATTTAAGTATTTGCAGTGTTTATCATTTTCTATGGTCGGCTATAGAAAATTCGCGCGCGCGCGTGTATGTATGTGCGTGCGTGTGTTTGTGTATGCGCAAGTGTGTATGTGCATGTGTGTGTTTGTGTATGTGCAAGTGTGTATGTGCATGTGTGTCATGCTCTATATCTTCGGTTTTATTTTCAATTCGATGAATAAATAACTGAAAATTGGCCAGCAGCCCCCACGACTAAAACCATCATGGGTCGGAGGTACTCACTGCAGGCGTACTTCCATGCGGCGACAGTGCTGCCACCAGTTATACCAAGATTGTGACGTAATCCTTTTGTCGTACAGCGTTGTAGCTGATGACATACGGTTTCTCGTTGCATACAGCGCACAACTCTTAATCAAGCTAGAGTCCAAGTCGCACGAGGGATTCGAAACGACGATATATGTACTTTCATATAAGGGTGTACGCCTACTGGTCTATAGCTTTTGGTATATGCAATATTCTATAGCCAGCTAAAACAGGTTATATGACTTGCAGTCTGTAGCTTTAGAAGCATTGACATTTCTATAGATGGCTAAAGATAACTGCATGGCTACTATAGTCTATAGCTTCGAGAGCATGCACTTTTCCGTAGCCAGTTAAAGCAGCTTATATGACCTGTAGCTTTAGAGGCATTGACATTTCTCTAGACAGCTAAAGATAACTGTATGACTAATAGACTATAGCTTCAGGAGCATACGCTTTTCTATAGCCAGCTAAATCAGCATATATGGCTATCAGTCTGTAGCTTTAGAGCCATTTAATTTTCTGTAGACAGCTCAAGGTAACTGTATGACAAATAGTATATAGCTTTAGGAGCATACACTGTTCCATATTCAGCTAAGCAGTTTATATGGCTTGTAGTCTGTAGCTTTAGAGACATACACATTTCTATAGACCGCTAAAGGTCTATAGAAATGGCTAGTAGTCTATAGCTTCAGGAACATACACTTTTCTATAACCAGCTGAAGCAGCTTATATGACTTGTAGTTTGTAGCTTTAGAGGCATTCAAATTTCTATAAACATCTAAAGATATCGGTATTACTAATATTCTATAGCTTCAGGAGCATAAACTTTTCTATAGCTTGCTGAAACTGATTCTATGGCTTGCAGTCTGTAGCTTTAGAGGAGTTCAAATTTCTATAGACTTCTAAAGCTAACTGAATGACTAATAATCTATAGCTCCATGAGCATAAACTTTTCTATAGCTTGCTACAACTTATTCTATGGCTTGCAGTCTGTAGCTTTAGCGCCATTCAAATTTCTATAGACAGCTAAAGATAACTTTACGACTAAAAGTCTAAAGATTAATGGACATATGGTTTTCTATAGTTAGCTAAACAGATTTTGTATGGTCCAGAAGCTATAGACAAAGTGGTATAGATTTTTCTATAGCTGCCTATAAATATTTCAATGGCACTTTATAGCCGACTATAAAAGTCCATAGGTAGACATAGCTGACCATAAACTTTTTCATTGAAGTACATAGAACATTTTTGTATGGGATGCGCAGTTCGGTGAAGTAATTCTAGGAGCTGGTGTTTCCAAGCGGAGACACAGTGTACTCACGGTGCTCCGTGCAGTTGCAATGCCCTACCAAGCATCAGTCACCGTTGATGTAGTCTAGTGTGAGCCGGTAGTCGGCACTGGAACCTGGTGAAAGAAAAAGACAAACAGTGCTACTATCCAGACCAGCACGTGACATTCCTCAAATATTTAGCTTTACGAAAGTTCTTAATGAAAAATTTCTTTTGTAATCGTATGGCAGTGCTCGGGCGGAAGCGTAGGAGTAATTAATCCCTTATTCTACATCCTTTCCAGCTCCCTTCCTTCCAGGGGTTTCCATCGGTCTTAGTCCGTAACCCGATCCGCTTGGCCAGCCGTGCTGTTCGGCAGACGCTAACGACTTTTCGGGCTGCTCTACGTCGTTGCAAAGGGCAACAGCGGGGACCGAAAGCAAAGCCTTCGCGCTGCACTCCCGGCGCATATTATTGAGGTTCCTATCACTTTCTATTGTTCTCGATCATACCATTCGTCCGGAAATGCCACTCAGCTCATGCTAATTTATACGCTAACTCATCAAAACCTAGCTCTGAGAATAATTTAATACATTTTCTGTAACATAACGATAACAATCAATATATCCACAGATCCTCCCGTGAGAAGGTTTACTTTTTTGGCCTTTTATTATCAAACACATTCCTGATTGGTTTTCTATTGCAGTCTGACTTAGCTGATGTAAGCGCAAGAGGAAATTAACAAGGAAAATTTCGGTACGGATTGATAACTTAGAGCAATTTCATCACTGCGTTTATAAATGTTTCTTATCCGTCCTTCACAGTTGCATAACTAATAAAATTCAAAGACGCAATCTATTTGGTTTCTACGCCAAATTTTCGTAGTCGCTGCAAGGAGAGGAAGGACAATAAACACCAAATATTTGCAAGCATCCAAAGCTTAGGGCATTCCCATCACCTTGGGCATAACAGTAAATGTAGATGTCCTACAGTTGCCTGCGAAGTGAAATGGGCCGCGGCGTCCTGAACTTGGTGCGTTATTACTATCTCGTTATATCCAAAAGATCACCGCGAAATCTTGGGTGTGCGTCACCGGCTGTTTTACCCAGTGATCAGGCCGCATCCCAGACCTGGATTAGCAATTCCATCGACACGTGGATGTTTTTCGTTTCTACGAGTGAATAAATGTGCCACGCCCGTAGTTTAACCACGGTCCCTTCTAACGCGATGCAAATGCCCTCAACAGCTGCGGTTTTGATAAGATCATAATAACGAGGTTCAGATTTAGATGATCCGTTAATGGGAAAAAGAGTGATGCTTCTGAGCCTGCATGCCTGGCATTCACAGAAGCGTTCCTGCTGCTGAACAATTACATCGAAAGGCAGAAGTTCACTGCCGTACAAACGGTGCCGTGCCTAAGTATTCGCTTCATCCCCATCACCTTCTGCCTTACTCTACAAGCACTAATATCAAAAGACAAGCTGATCGTTCCCTCGATGAGTGGAATAGATGCCAATAATTTGTTTGCACCTTCAGACAGGTCACTTGTCTTCAAAGATCGCATTGATATTGAGGAAAATAAATTTAATGGGCAAAACATCAAGTGCATATATTCCGAATGCACGCCCTACGCACCATAAAGTTATTTCCAATTCATCACTACGAGCTGAAATCAATTGCTTGAAGCGCCGACGACACCGATCCTGTAGGTCTCAGAAACCTCTGAGATCTTGGGTTTTTAAATCTGTTTCGAGCATCAATATTATGCAGACCGAGCGACTATAATATAGAAAGTAACCGTGCCTTTTCATCAGAATATACCTTAACGGGGCACAATGCTCACAAATTTGTAGTATATATTACGCCTCATTCGCTTTCACTTCCTTTTTATGCTTAATAAAACCTCTGTATTGGGCACAAATAGTTGGTTGTCAACGCATGTAATGAATGTTTATGATCTATTGCAAAGTACTGCCATAAATATCGATTTTCGGGAGCCTCTGTAGCTTCGCTGCAGTTTGATTAAAAAGCGTCAACCCTCAAAAAAAAAAGTTATCAAATTTCTAAAGAAACAGCTTTCTTTGGCTCATGGGGCTGGCTCAAGGGCAGCACAGCAACGTTATTTTGCAAAATTTAGCATCATCACTTAATATGTTCCTGAACTGCCACTAAATTTTTATTACAGGAGGACAATTTTATGAGTCTACATGCAAATGTAAAGAATCTAGGTAACTGTACTACATGTACCAAATAACAAATTAGCACTAACCACCGCAATTCATATAGGTTGTGAGCATGTCTGAACACCTTAACGTTTGGGATATACGAATAGGCTGTCGTCGTGCGTCCTTGTTTTTAGTAGCGCAGAAAGCTGCTTTCAGATTTGGGGCATATCTTTTTTTCATGCTCTTTAATGTTGCACACTTAATGTTTAAGCAATAGACGGTACCTTTCCTTGATGTCCTTACCTGCATTGCATTACAGTCTTGAGGAGTTCGCTCGCAGTCTTTGGCTTTGGCGAAACGAATCGTCATTATAGAATCCGTTATATTGCCGTAGCGAGTAAATTAAGGGGATTCATTCCCAGGACCCGGCAAAAAAAAATCATAAAACATTTCTTCCCTAATTATCAGCATAAACGTTAGGCTTTTATTTTTCGATAATGAACATAAATCAGCATGATAGTTCTAGCCGTTCTCATTATTAAAGAAAACAACAATAAATTCCAGCCAGCTATATGTCACCCAAAGGTGCTTCTATTCCCTATGAGAAGATAGCAGTCCGGAAAAAGGGTGCGCTAGCCATCAGAAGCCGTTCGAAAAAAGTTGCAAGCAGGCGACGCTGACAGTTTAAAGGAACCTGGCTATTTACGAAACGTTTTTCGTTCGAATTCAAAAGAAAGCTGGTGCAGCGTTAAAGCACCATGAATGCTTCCGCATCAAAATGCAAGTAAGCAGGCATTAAGGTTGCCGATTCTTGCCAGTTAACATCAACATTTCGGTTCTAGGTTCTAGGATAAAATTGCACTTCGATATTACTTCGTCAGATAAAGGTATTTCAGCAACTGTACCTTGAGGAATTGTTTTGCTCTTTTTTTCGAGGCCACGGCTGTGTGCGCGCTAGCCCTGCGTTTCCAAATCCAGTTCTTCTTCAGGTGAAACTGCTGCGCTGCGCTCTCGGTATTTCTCAATGCTGTGGATCACCATAGAAAATAAAAAGTACACCGAAACTATCAATCCTGCTGAGGTCCTACGCAGTCGAAGCCTATATCAAAACACGTGCGTCCCACCGCACTTCACTTCACTTCACTTTAATACCTTAAAGACCCTCATTAGAGGGTATTACATAAGGAGTGGGGCGCACAGAAATGAAAAACAGAATAGGTAACAGATATGTGTAAGTAAGTTATACAAATACAAGATTTTCACTGCGCAAGTACACGTGTGATTCATTCAAGAAATAAAGATGGACATGGGATAACAGTAAGTTCTCGGGGAAGGCCGTTCCAGTCGTTGGCAGTCCAGGGGAAGAAGGATGAAGAAAATGTAATGGTGCAGGCGCGAAGTCGGGACACTTGCTGCTGATTACGTATACATTTCACTTCTCCGTGCTCCCCACAAATCTCGATCATTTTTGCTTGTTTACTTCATTAAAGGAGATGACCTCTATGAAGAATGACATAAGGAGTAATAATGCTGGCCTTTGCTTTTATGTGCCAAATATTCTGTACAAGGTCGAGCTATGCTTTTTGTGCCCATGTCCAGATAGCAAAAACTGGAGGTACAGCTACCATCTCCCACTCCGTATCGCAGTGGAGCCACAGCGAGACAGAACAAGGTTTTTCCCGCAATGAAGCACAGTATTGTTGCTTCATGCACTAGTTCTACTGGATCAATTACTCAGAGAGAAGTAAAATGATGATGAGCGCTGGAATATTAAAATTTTATGCTGAAAACCTAGATCAGTATTCTTCTAACAGCATGTTGAAGGTGCAACATTAAGAGCGATATTCAACTGATGCAATTCTTTCTGCGTGTTAAGAAAGCCGTAGCAATTTCTGATTGCTATCACAACCTATAGATACCTCATTTAGTGCTTCGGCCAGTAGAGCATGGTGTAGACAAACAAGCATCGCAATGCATTACAAAGTTCGAGCCACTGAAATAGTCATTTTTCTCCTTTGAAACATCTGACGTGTGTTCAGGGAACCTCAAGGGAACCTCGAACATCCCGAAGAACATCCTTAATTGCAGCAGACATGCATTTAAGAAACCCTCTGAAGCACAATAATCTTCCCAAGGCTCAAGATGTTACAAGCGATGCACGCGTCAGTACGTCCGGCTTACCATACAGGACGGCAAAATATATTTTTGCTGAGTGGTTGGTCAAACCTATATGCTCATATTAGCCAATGAGTTGATAATATATTATCAGAAGTTTTTATCAGACAGTTGAAGAAGTGTTCCTTATAAGAGAGGGCGAAGTAACCTTAACGTTTTTTGCGACTTGGAGAACACGACAGTGGCCGGCGCAGAAACATAGAAAAGACTAAAAAAGCACTGATTAAATGATTTTAAGGTGTCGGCTTACAGAGCGGACGAAGTATCCAAAACATCGGGTGTCATTTTCAGCAGAATCTTTTGGGAGGCCCATGTGCACAACAGGCAAACTATTATGAAACGAATCTGCGCCTTTGTAGGCACGGAGTAGGAGTATGTGATTTTCAGCGAAGTCATCATTCCAGCAAACTTTCAAAGTCGCGGACGCGTCGAGAAATAACTCCTTTCAGGAAAGTCGCGATCGCCTATATCATGTCTTAAGGAAAGTATAGACGAAATTTCGTGCATTTCGCACCACGTTACCACGTTTTCCTGTTAATAAAAAAAAAATCGAGAAATGGTTACGCTAACTGCTTAGATGAGCTTTTACAAGCGAAAAGCTGCAGACCTGAGTTCATCCCCCACACTTTTGACGTCGAACTTGGCTGCATCGACGGATTGCTTTTTTTTTTGTAATTGTTATTGTTCATTTGCAGTTTATGATGTGTAAGTTGACTCCGGACAAAGTCCAGCATCAATCATAATGACGCCTTCTGAGTTGTTGCCGACCGTCTAAAATGAGGACAATTGGATTCACACGGGTGGAGGGTGAAGTCGGCCTGAAAGAACTTTTGCTAAATCCTGTAATTGCGGGTGGTTGAGTTAATGGATTGACAAAATGATATGAGCGGTGAAATCAATGTATTAATAGTACACCAAGAGAAACGAAACTATGTTCAGGATTCCCCTGGAAAGCAGGCAGCATTAATCGAACGCTCTTTTCGTCAAAGCAGTGGTCATTACTAAAAGAACATTGACGGCTGCTGTATCACAAGTTTTAAGTTAACAAATGAGCACAAAACCCCGCGTCGTGACATTACAGTGACTTCCGCGGCAGCAAAATAATCGATTATTACAGATATAGTTCGACCAGCCGGCACAATGACTCATCATACTCACCCTCCCCCCCCCCCCCCTTCCTTTGTCATTCTACACCCTCCCCCTCTCCTCTCCTGTATAAGCGCACTCCTAATCTCTCCTTTTGTTTACTTATAACTGCACAACAAGCCCTGCGTCGCCATTGAAGGAACTGAGCTGGCTCCAAAACATAGGATTTTTTTTAAAAATGAAGCGATGTTTGGGGAATTTTCAAGTTTCAGTTCAGCTTTTTTTTTTTTTTTTTTTGCTGCTGGGATTAACACTCAGCTTTCAACGTAGGAAATTATAGAGTAAACTGGCTTAAACATTTACGTGCCCTGCTGTGGTGGGGCACTCGACTGCTGTGTCCAAAGATGCGAGATCGAATTCCGGCTCCGGTGACCCCTTTTCGATGGAGGCGAAAAGCAAGGCGCGCGTGTGCTGTGTAATGTGTGATGTCACTGCACGTTAGAAAACCCCAGGTCGACAAATTTCCGGAGTCCTTCACTAGGGCGTCTCTCATAGCCTGAGTCGCTTTGGGACGTTAAACCACACAACCAAACCAAAACCAAAACAAAACAAGAGTGGCATTGTATGGTCAGCAGGAAATTATGATAGAGGGCCATTTTCAGCAGAAAGAGATCATGCGGCCTTTATCCCACAACCAATTCATGCATATTACCGGAGATATTCTTGCATTACACGTGATGCTGCAGTAGTCGTATCACCTTTTCGTATATCCTTTCATCACTTTTATTTTTGATTGTTTGAGGCAGTTGTCCTTCCGCGCATAGAGCTCCTGTACTCTAAAAATATGTTTGTATACATTTAAAGATCCTAAAATTTATGTTGATCATCTATTGGATAGTTCTTCGTCACTCTCCTTGCCTAGCTGCTGTAATTCCACACTACCCTCTCAAATAAAAGAAAGAGAAGAACCACCAGCCAGCCAACCGGAAGCAAAATATTTTACTTTCTTAAACTAGACTCAAACGGAAGGTATTTGTTGCTTAATACGCACATCCATAACCGTGGTGACGAATGGAATGATGTCACCACTGTGCTGTATCGGCTTTCGGGGTATCGCAAAATTCGCTTTAAGAGCAGCTTGAGTAAAGGCAGAAAAAAGAAGGAATACGAAAAAATACGAATACGGAACTAGACGATTGTTTTTGTCAGAACGCCTGTACAGGCTAGTGGTCTTTAATTTTAGATATACTGTAAGGAAGAAGATGATACATCGCCCACGCAAACGACGATTAAGACTGCTGGGTTCCTGGCCGATCAGCTGGCGCGCGCACTGGAAGCTCAGACTGTCTTGTTCGGACAAGATTGCTTCACTCTACGATCGTCGTTTGTCATTGGTCGCCGTATCCAGTCCTCTGAATAACCCCCAATAAACGCCACTTCAGTACTTATTTTTGTATACTATAAAATAATATTCAAGTATACTACATAAGCTGCCGAACGATATTTAGCTATAACATAAGCCGTCATCAAACAAGTGTGCAGTAAACCCTCCACAATCAACCATTTGCTGATAAATAAGAAGCACTCTAGACTTTTTTGGAAACAAACAATACATAAAACACAATTCGCAGATGATTTTCTGAATTTCAACATGTTAAAAGATGTAGAAAAAAGAGTAACATAACAAAGTTGTCGTCAGGCTTGTTGGGAACAGCCATTGGGAAAATGCGCTAAAAAACATGACCCACAATAGAAAAGCACTGTTCCTGTTCATGTTCCATTCTCTTGTGCGCCGTATTCTTTAGCGCATATTACTATGGTAACATTATGTTTCCAGACGAATGTGGCCTCAATACCCGGTTTCAAGAAGGAACGAGCAATGTGAACGGGGCACGGCGGACTCAAAGATTACGCATCACGATTCATGCATAATATTAATTTGAGTCAAACCGGAATGCCCACTTCAGCAAAATAAGGGAACTATATATCGGCATGCACACGTTTCTCGACACCCGAAGCAATAGGAGCCTTCAAAATGTACAGAATGAAGGAGAGACTTATCACAGCAGTGGAATGAGAATGGTGAATCACCTTTCTTTTTCCAGCAGAAATGAGAGGAGTGCGGTGCACTTTAATCTTTTCTTAGATAAAGATAGTGCTAGAGGAGGATGGCACTCATGCCAAGATATTTCTGCTTTCTTTTAAAGTCCGATATCATAAAAAAGGTTCTTGCACTAGAGCGACAAGTGGCCGACGCGACGTCGGCAGATTCCGTCGCAGACACGCCACTCTCACACTGGACAAGCGACGACACCACATGAGGAACGACCGGATGCCGGCACAGTGTGAAGCGCTGTTCGGAGGGCAGCCCTGATAAAAGCAATCCTTGACGTGCCGCGCGACCCTAGTTCCTAACATCCGTTGCGAACAAAATACTTCAAGAAGGTGAACTGTCGACCTAAATAGCTCGCTAACGTATATATTATGCGATCCGAAGAAGAGTATGCAAGCGTCTGCGCTTCATCAGTTTACATGTATACACTCGCTTCCGATGCTAAGGCATTTCCACGGTTGAAACATCTGTCAGCGCCGCCATTTCTGCAGTACTAGCTTCTCCACTCAGTTGCAGTCAGCGATATCGCTTATGACTTGCAGCAAGGCTAGCGAGTCTAAACAAAAGCATAAACCTGAAAGGGCGCTTCTGTCATCACAGCCTTGAATAAATCAAGGACTAGGAGAATTTTTATAAACGTTGCGTCTGATTATTCGCATATAAAGTGAAGACTGTCGTATGTCCATACACCCCAGTGTTAAGTGCACTAGGTTTGACGTGTTTAGTATTCTGTGACCTTTTGCGTCAGCTTTTGATAGCTCGAAAAAAGCGCTTACTTCGCCGATTATAAGCTTGAGTATAGTTGAATTCATCAACCATATTGCTAACTTAGCCAACATGATCAATAAGGTTCCCTGTTATGGGTCGAGGATCTGTAGTGATCGTACCGCTAATTTCCCTTTTCGTAATCTCCTATTTGGTTTTATTTAGGTAAAGAAATGATAACGTTGTACTGAGCTTAACATTTTGGGGAACTCGCGGCACCAATCCTATATACTTCGACCATCTTTCAACTCTCTATAGTATCGCCAAGTTTGCACAAGCTAAACGCTTGGAAGTAATACAGATCTCATAGGTGCTGCATAGGACGCTGTCTAGAGGCACATATATTAAGTGACGTGTAATATTTTCTTGTCGAAAAACTTTGAAACATCAGGCATAACTATCGCCTCTCAGTCACACTGTTATGTATGCAAGGAATACGTCTACCTCCAACAAAAAAGGTGATCTTTCTGAGAAACATCTGCTTGCACCTCTTCAATCCAGGTAATAAATTTGCCCAATATTGCTATTGCTGATGCATTCGAAAATGATATTGCCGAACAAAAAACAAGGATTTTATTACATCGTAGTTCTAAACATCTGCTGTGTCTTGTGTTCGAATAACAATTGCTAGCGAGCTCGATGTTAGCCGCGCCCAACGTGTTTAAGGTGAGCGGTATGAACCCCAGATTGCAGGAGGGGGGCTCAACAACATTTATGCAGAAGAAAAGTGATCGCTCCGACCGCTCTTTGCGTTCGAGACAATCTGGGCAAATAGAAAAACAACGGAGACTGGGAGAAAGAGCAGGCAATAGTTAAGAAGCTATCGAGTGGATGCAATGAAGAATGAACATGGGGGGGGGGGGGGATCGTGATATGCGTCACTCTTGAGGAAAAGTGTGGTGAGATAACCTCAATAACTGATCGCACAAAGCGTCCAATTCTCAAGCATTCAAAGGATTCCATAATTCGTGAGAAGTATAAGTACAGTCAAATGCGTGTCGTAAGCATCATTACTTCTATGTCCGCGAAGGCTTCATTGCATGCATAATCGTCTGTTTTGTTTCTACTGCCTTTAAGATAACACAATTGTGGCAGAATCTGTACAATCGACAAACAGTCCTTATCGCTTGTTGACATCTATAAAGCTTTGAGCATCTCCGCTCAGACACCTCACGCGAAATATTTAATTGTGTTCAAGTGCTCACGTTATTGTAAAGCGTAATGACCAGTGACGGTCATAAATAAAACCATTATGCTCCTTGTCATCTCCAACACATATTCCGTTCAATGATCGTGCTGCCCAGACAAAGACAAGTCCACTTGTCAAAACCATTGCTCGAGTTGCGAACTGAGGCTCCATTCCCCCCCCCCCCCTCTACCCCCTCCCTCGGTGCCCTTGTTCAGCGTTCTTTCATACCGTGTAGCCATCTTCTTTCTCTTATTCTACCCTGGATTCTACCCTCATTCTACCCTAGCGCGCTCGCATTTGGGCCTCTTGGCCCGTAGCCAACTGCTACATCTGGTCTGGGCAGTTCGAATGCCAACGGCTTTCTGGCCCATAAAAGAAGACGCTCGGCAGATGGTCGAGAGAGATCGTTGTGAGCGTCCATCGTCAGTTGTGCTCCTCGGCAGGAGGGGACGTGGCGGAATCTCCCTGGCCGTCGCTGTGCGAAGACAGTTGGGTGTAGCCAGTAACTTTCGGCCCCCCGCGCCGATGGAGTTCGAACGTGTACCATGCCTGTAAATACTGTATGAAGTCACCTTTGTTCAGTTCGTCTCTGTTAGACTCGCAGCCGTGAGGTACACGGATTACAATCGTGACCGTGTTGTTCTCGGTCCGGTTTGGTCGGACGTCATCTTGGCAGAGGATGCCACAGGCGGCACCGGCTCCTGACGTCTAACACTGGAGTCAGCGGTGAGATAGTGAAGCGGATCGACCATCCGCTTCCCCACATACAAAATACTGCTTACCATCAGCGACGCCACATAAGGACTGATATCGACGCGCGTGTTCGACACTTGCTGTATTATGCTATTACCACACATTTCTCTCTCAGCCACTGCGGTGGTGTGGCGCCATAGTGTCCAAGGGGGGGGGACACTCTATGACTTACTCCGTCTTACTTATCCCTTCGTTAGTCTATCCGACACACTCAGTGGCCGTAGTGCCGCAGTAAAGAATGGCTAGATCATTTTCGCTATAAGATTTTCGTGTGGCCTCCCAAAGAGATCAGAAGGCAGCCGAATTCGATGAATAGCGTAAGAAAGTTTTTGAGGGGTGATGACACATTATTATTTTTTTTTTGGTGCCGAGTGCTACAGCATGTTCCAGAGCGAAAGCAGTGACGGCCTCTGAGGGCGCTGCTAAGAAAGGGAAATTAAGTGAAATATCGCAACTTGCAAGAGAGGAACTCTCCGCCGGACGGCACGAAGCGAATTACGCAAGACAGAACACGATTTCAGTAGTTATGAGCCACTGTATACGGTGAACATTTCTTTTTTTTTTTTATTTCGCATATGCCGCTTCAAGATAGAGGAAGGCTAGATTGATATGTCCTTGGGAGACATGTAGAATTATTTGTGCTGGTATTTGGAGCATTTGTATTCGCTCGCAATATTGGCCGCTAAATAACGATGCGATATTTTATGAACACCATTCTAGCAATAATTATACACGCAAACATTGTAATCACGTCAGCTTAGGATCGTTTCAAGACAACAGCAGAAGGAGAACGACTTTGAAATTGTATGCATTCACTCTGTCCTGGGCTTCTTTTGTATATTCGGAGGAAAATGCGATGAGCATGTGTGTTAAACATAAAGGAGCGAGTCCTTAAGTTCAACGTAGACACGCATGGATTCAATAGGGCACTGTAGCAATCTTACAAGTCGACAAAGCGAAGCATGCGTTCTGGCTACTTTCAGAAATGGACAAAAGCTTTTTCGGATATGGCTCTAGTTTGGTTTACGGGGCTGCATGTCCCAAAGCAACTCAGGCTATGAGAGACGCCGTAGAGGATATTTCTCGAATTCGCGACCCTCTGATGTTTTTCAACTTGCATTGACATCGCACTGCACACGACGCCTTGCTTTTCGCCTCCACCTAAAGGCTACCTCCGCGGTGGGGATTAGATCCCGTATCCTTGGCTACAGCCTCTGAGTGCTCTAACCACTGCACCACCGTGACGGGGCCTTTGTGGGGAATAAAAGAAATCTAGCCTACGTAGTCCGCGGAATAACCATGGAACAAAGTCCCACATAAATTCTTCCTTATGACATTCAGTGCAACACAAAGAGTTCATGAACAAGAAAGACATTTTTCACAGAAATATTAGTCGCCAGGAATCAAATTTTAATAACTGTCGCTTTCAAAAATAAATTATTGCACTGGCTTCTTTCGCACAAGTGCAAGACACACGTGCCTTTTTATGCAAGGTTAATGGCAGCTTACGCATGCGCAAAAAAAAAAAAAACTAATGAAATCACTGATGGTTATGAAACACTGCATTACCAAGAAGAAAGCATTCTCTAATGACTTCCGCTTCTACTTGGGAATTGATATCGACAATGATTGGTTATATACACGATGAGATTACAACAATAAAAAAGGCGAATTCACAAGCAGAAGAAAACATTGCTGTCCGAGTTACACAGCACTACAATAATGCTGCCAGAAACAAATATTTCAGTCAAAATGAGTTGCATCATAGCTCGTGCAAACACAGCGTGTGCAAAAGAAATAAAAAAAATGATGTTCAAATATTGCAGAAGGTGTTCGTGTGTGAGGGGAAGGTAAGGTAAGGCTAAGCTTGCTTCATCCCTAATGAAAGTGAGATCTCGCAGGCTGGCACTGCATGGACGTGACGGATCGATGATCAACCCATGGGACATAGAAGACGAACGCGGTGCACACCTCCTTGACCTGGAAGAAAGTTAAATATAAACTGTTACGTTATAGACTGGAAATTGATATTTATCTTTTTACTGAGGCGTTCCATTTTTATATGCACACCTTCACAGTGCAATTAGAGCGTCGATTATAACTGTCTGAAATCGAAAAATGTGGGAAGAAAAAACAAAAAGTGAAAGAGCTAAATTCAGCAAAATTCATTCATGGCATTGAAAGTAAAAGCACTCATTAAACGTGCCCAGCATTCATGTTGAAAACATTTCACGACTTTCAGCATTTATGTGTTTAGGGAGGCTTGTTTCATTCCATAATTTCGCCGAAAAATGTGTAAATTTGAATATGTGTAAATTTATGAATTTTCATTCTTCTCAAAGTGTCCAGTTTGTAATCATAGTATTAAACATACAAATTTCTATCTACGTCTTCCCTTAGTTAAAAGAGCTGCTAGTGAACATCATTTTAGAAAGAGGAAAATTGTTCTCACTAATCGTACATAGAAAAGCTAAAATATTCCTTGGATAATTACCAGAGGAAAAATCAAGATATACCAGACGTAAGGAAAACACGCCTGCTCATGATATATGTTAGCTATTTCGTAAATTGGTTCACTCACGCGACAAGCTTATTCCAGTATAGACCGAATTAACACCTAATATATTATTACATTTGTGTCTGATGTCTATGTGATCAAGTGTTCGCTTTATTATCATTTTTATACGCGTGAAGGTTTTAATTTTAATAATGAGAAAAAATGCGAAATCGCAGACTTGCATGAACTGATCCCTGTGTTGCCCGCCCAGAGAATTTTAACAATTCTCATTATGCGACTGGGCAAGAGCACGTTAATGAAGCAGTCTCCACTGTTCCGCTGCTTCCATGCGATAAAGATTACAATAATGTCGACCGGAATATCAGGCCTGGTATTTGGCGCTTCGATAAAATCTGGGTGGTTTTACAGGATTAGGTATTTAAACTGAGTAAAGCATAAGAGAAATCGTCCTTGGAAGGGCGCAGCAATGTTTATGCGTTAATATGGCCTAAAGAAATGTAAGGAGAAGAAAGATTGAATTGTTGCTGACAGTAAAATGAGGGTTGTTGCGAGGGAATCCAATCGGTTGCCTTTGAGTCGTGAGATTGATACAGTTTCGCTGTGCATCCAGGAACATTTTGTTTTTCCGCAGTTAAAGTTCGGCCTTCTATGTTTGTTTGCAAAGTAAAAACAATTATAAATAACAATAAACTGTCCGTACCTCGCGTCACGACCTTAAGCCGGAACTTAAGTACATCCATAATAGTTTTTTTTTTCATCTACGCGGTCTTCTCTGACATTTACTACTGAATGCCCAGCATGACGGGTGATGTTGAAAGATGTGTAATTTTTAAGTGACAGGAACAATTTTGCCTCCTATCCGGCGAAAAAAAAAAAATGAGTCTTGACTGTTTCTTTATAGTGCTTAGGACCGCGTTGTCCATGCCATGCACTATTCATATTCGTATGCGACAGTTCACACCGCGTGTAAACCTACCTCCTTTTTCTTGGGCCGGCATATGTCGGGGCTGTATGTCTCCGCTCCAAGGCATGTGGACTCAGCTGTGGTGAATCTCAGTCGGTAGTTGAAACCAGCGGCACTCTGAGACGACATAGGTTCGTGAGGCCAGGAAAGACAAGTAAGGTTCAATAGGCTGTTTACTTCACCAAACAGCCATAAACCTTTTTACAAATCAGATTATTGAACAGAAGTATTTCTTGCATATCGCAGATTTTGTTTTTTTTTTTTTTACTTGACACTTTGAGTAGGAGTAAGTGGTTCTTAAATATACATGAAAAACAGAAGCAAAACGATGTTTCGAAGCCCAGGTATCTGCTATCTGTATCTGAAGCTCCTGAATAGAGTGGCAGAAATAGTAAGGAAGTGGTGGAGGAAAACAAAAGGGTGACTGACAGGAAGAAAATCAAGGTAGGATAAAAATATAAATGAAAATACACCCTATAGTATAAAAATCGGTAGACTTTTCGAGCAATTGTCTTAGTTCACTTGACACTTTGAAACAAGTCACTGAAAATATTTTAAGCTTAATTCCGGCAACCAAACCTAACCTGGAAGCACTGGAAGCATAATGCGTACACCCATTTCTTCCTCCAAAAGAAAAAGCAGACAGCGATAGCTTTTGCATGCGCGCCACTGTGCACAGCTGAGTAGTGCATGACGGCACCAACTCTACGACATACATTCGCTAAGGGGGTCGCGTCTTACGCCCTGTTGTACAGCTGCACAGTTGATTATTCCACAAAAAGAAAAAAAAATGAATCTGTTTGTTTTCGTAACATCGATCTGTTACGGGGACTTATAAGTGAAACCATATATGACGCAATCCCGCGTATGTAACGCTTTGATATTCTTTTTTCTTGTTTGTTTGTTTTTTGTGCGAGGAGAGGCTTCGTATCTTCGAACAAAAATTCTCGGCCTTTCGATAGAACGCATATTTTTATCAGAGAAAATGCATTACACTCAGCATTTACGTTCTCAAAAGTGCTTTCTTGAACGATTTCCGTAATGACGTGTAGCTGAAAGTTAAGAGTAGCAACAGAGGCTCTGATTAGATTTCTGTTGTATTACGTTGAAAATGTCAATATTCATATTTACCAACTTCCTCAGGAAGCTTTCAGAATATATTTTGCACTGAAGTATTAGGGCATTAAAAAATATTTTATTTTTATTTTTTACCTCTTTTGCAGTCACGACAAGTGAAAAAAAAAAAAAACACTAGCATTTTTCGGAGAAACATTTGGTGGCTTTATCCGCAGCTTCCTCGAGCAGAATTTCAGGGGGATTATGCATCTTTCTTTATCGATAATCATAAGGTGTTAACTAACGAAATTTTTCAGTTCCCGAAATTTAGATCTGCCTAACTGCAATAAGTCGCTTAATTAAATTCGTATTTTTGTGACTCAAGGGAAACCACTCATCGGTTACGAGTTTATTGCAGAGAGGTTGAAACGAACACATATTAATATATTTATTTTAGCTTGAAGTTATTGTTTCCTCTTCCATAGGCGTAGCACAATCGTTTGTACTGACATGACATGACATGACTGACATGAAAATTATCAGGACTGTCCATCTACCGCATATTGAGAAATGGTACATGAGCACAAAATACGCAAATAAAACTAGGTCAAATATTATAATTTTGAGCTTCATTTCACGCATCACTGATCTAAGAGAAAAAGAGAGAGAGACCCTTTACAGAAAAACAGAAAATTTAGCCGGCGTTTAGATTTTGCTGGCAGGCTACTCTGCGTAGGAACGGGAATTGGGGAGGGAAAGATGAAAAAATAATGGTGAGGAAAATAAAAGAAATGAAGGGGGAGATAAAATACGGCTTTAAATGCGTTCTAAGGTGCATCGTGGAGTAATGGTGTAAAATGAAATGATGAAATGCATAATCTGCCATATGTGCTTATAGAGCTCACAGCGTGAATAATGCCTTAGGGTAACTCGAAAGGTAAATTTAGAGTTTGTCAAGAAGTCCAATCTATTTCAAATACGTAAATAAAAGGTTCATTGTGAGTTTCTATTAACTAGGGCAGGCTAAGGGACATTAAACGATGTCCATTGTTAAAGGCACTGGGGAGAGCTTCTCCATGCTATGTTCATAGTACACACGCTCGCCAGTGTACGCAGGGCACTCAAACAGGATATGTTCCAGAGTTTCAATCGAGCCGCAGTTGTCACAGTGCGGACTGTTCATTTGACCGAAACGTATATCGCAAGCTATTTGTAATCACTGATCTGTAAAATTGGTAGAGGTTCAATTCATTGCTTTTATTGCAACGCTTATGGAGCATATTTTCGAAAACCATTATCAAAGTCCCACCCCACCTTGGTTTTAGCAATCATTCGTAATCTCCCCTTTATGGAGGAGCCTATAGGGAGTAGTTCAACGTGTAGTGCACAGCTGCACAGACTGAGAAAATAAAGTCGTTACAGACTCACGGTAATTGGAAAAAGCACTACGGACTTTCTTGACCACGTGGAAATAGACCTTTGCGTAAGTTGTAAACGTGGCTACTTTTATTATGATAACAATGTGCCTATTAAGATTATATTACGGTCTTTCTTGACCACGTGGAAAAATACCTTTGCGTAAGTTGTAAACGGGGCAACTTTTATTATGAGAAGAATGTGCTTATTGAGATATATCGCAAAAGATCTATTATTTGCATTTTAGATATCGTGTGCTTGGAAAAAGATGATAAATTTTATAGATGATCATTACAAGTAGCCTGCATGCCCTTTCTTTTGCTAAGAAATTACTTGCTCAATTACGCAGTGATGGGGCTAACCTAGCTATTTTATACCAAGTCCAAAATAACCACAGAGAAGAAACCTTCAGCAAAAGCATCAGCATCTAGTGACTCTTCCTGCAGGTAGTCAACAAAGCAGAGTAACTATGCGTTTCTCGCCTTACCTGGACGTCCACTTGGAAGAGGTCCAGGACCGTGTCGAAATATTCGTGTTCCGCGGTGTGCTGCGCTATGGCGAAGTGTGCCATCTGGTTATAGATGGGATCGGCGTCCACTCTCCTCCGGTAAAAGCCGCCCGGAAGGCTGGCGCTAAAGACTGCCCCAGGAATAATCACAAGCAAGAAAGCGCAGAGCTGCATTTTCGAGAGCTTCTCTTATTACCTGCTTCTGCAAGCAGCACCAAGAACTTAACAGGCCTCTAGGAGTCGTATCAATGTTTCTCCTCTGGGCCTGCAAGACAGTGTTGTTGGACGTCTTCGCCTCAGGCAAAACTCTTCTACGACTATTTTTGGGGCCACATCAATTGGTGAAAACCGCAGGTAAATACCAGCACTCTCCGATCTCCGCCTTCACTGCGAGTCTCTTCTGTGCCTCAGTAAGACCCCAGCTGGGGAGAGAAATGCAAACTCTCGTTGAAAGCACGCCACTAGTCACCCGTCTTGAGTGCTGCTGCCTCTTTGATAAAGCCACCTCTTCCGTTTTGTGAAACTGACTGAATTCAGAAGAAAAAGATAGCCTGATTTCGCTGAAGCTAGCGCAAATTGCGCAGGTTTCTCTCAGCTTTCGCAAGCAGCAACAAATTGAAGTGGGTTATGCGACACGATGGGGTTTTGCTCAATCTGTGGGTCGGCAGCGGATGAAATTTTGCTCCACGCCGTGCAACCACGACCGTTCGCTGTCCTGCACTTCCTCCCTGATTTCTCCTCACACCCCGGCGTTTGAGACGGCTTGAGTGATCTTGACAAGTCCCAGCCGCCCGCATACAGATACATGCCGAGTGTACGTGACTTCTTATCCACCACGGGGCTCTGTCACTCTCTTGCTTCTTCCTCTGTGACGAAAACGGCTGGGTTCTTGGAATTTGAGAACTACAACACTCACCGCTTCCTTGTGTAACCCCGCATGCTATCGCAAGTCGCGATGATTCTCTCTTACGTTTGTTTTTATTTGTGTTTTATTTGTTGCTCTCTTGTTGCTCTAAATTACAACTAGGCACAGCAAAACCGTATGCCTACTACGCCGTAGTACTGGGTCTCGTCGTTTACTCTAGAGTCAAGTTCCGACCCAGGACCTTGGAGTCTGGCGCGATAGACTGGCGATAGTCAAATCTAGCAGCAGCTTTGGCAGCGGTCGGAAAACTGTGGCGCAGCTTCCTTGGTCATGCCTTACACTTTTGCCATTTCGATTTTAGTAAAGGTTCTACTGAGTCCCTTTAATGCGAAATTAAAAGCGGTGTATGTATATAGGCATTTTTTAGCCCCATTTTGTCGGAGGCGCCCCTAATGATATTTATTTAGGAGGTGTCATAAACCTAAACAAGCGACTGCAATCACAACACATTCAACGGCCTCCCGAGAATTTAGAGCTTAACCATTCCTTCACCCATGTGGCCCATACATAAATCTAGCCTCCATCTCTACGTAAAGGGCAGTGCCAATTGTGCAGCGACCAAGATCTTTTCCGAGCTCCGACGTACGCATTCATGCGCAATTAACTAGGGTAAATGGCTCTCCTCACTTCAATCCGAAAGGAAATATTTCCTCAAACCTGACAGAAGACCTGAAAATCTTCATTCCCTGTCGTTGCTTTGGTGATCGTATCAGTATTGGTTGGTCATTCAGAAATTGGAAGAAATGATTGTGTTCCTGAGCTAGCTCTTGTCTCCCAAAATAAGGCACCCGTGATCACTTGGTAAATCTCTCCAGAGCACACGAGATGTTGTCCAGCATAGGAACACTTGCGAAATATTACTGACGGCTTAAATTATCATCCTACGAATCTACTGCACCCCAGCACTTCGCTAGATTACAAAGGCACCCAGCAAAATTTAATGCCAACAAATATCCTCATAACACCTACCCGGCTCCTCTTTCGGCGAATGCGTGCATATCCGTCTTAATCAAAATTACGTGCTACGGTCTCCATGTGAACAAAAACTTCGTTGCTTAACACCCTTCTTTTTTTCTGTTCACTCAGTTCGTCCCTTTCTTTTAAACCAGTTCTGGGGCCAAAAAATGCCTTCTGTGATTCTCAAAGACCAGCTTGCGTTGTTCAGCAAGGTGCTCAAGTTAATGGCGTTCATTAATGAAGTGATATTCCAATTAACACTCCGTCAAATGCAGTCAAGCATCGACAAATAAAGATATGCAGATAGCTTGAGTTTTCAATGCAGGAATGTATTTCACAGCGGTATTTAACAGCTGTGTTTAACAGCTGTATTTAACAGCTGCACTCTAAGTTGCAGTTTCGGATCCTTTTGTCTTACACGGTTCCGTCCATAAAGGCAGATGGTCCTCGCAATGACGACCGGTTGCTATCCGAGAATATTTAGAAACCATGGTTATTGTAGAAAGTGTTACGTGAAAATAATGGCAGATGTATAAGTTTTTACGGTGAATAGTCTTTTTAATTTACTACCTCCAATAATGCATTGCGATAGTACAAGATTGTTAGTCTTCAAAATATTCTAGCCCGGTGCCAAAGATGGACCAGTGACGCCACTTGGCGCAGTTACTGCGCACTGCAATTTTGTTTGCACTGCTTTAAAGCCACCAGCTTAGGCAACTTATAAAGGTAGCTGCATATTCGTGTAAGAACGATAATTTTGAGTTTTGTGTACCCCCTCGTAAATTGCCTCCTGTTATGCTAAAACGCTATGAACTCAAATAATGACGAGACGGTGCCACTTGTCCAAAACGTAACCTACACTCGTATATGATATAACTTTGCCTTTTGCGTATCTTTCTCTTAAACTGCCACCTGTTTTTTTTTTTAAGATGCTATGAAGTGACATAAAGGTGTGGTCATCGTCGGGACCTTCCTCGAGTGCTGTTGCCACCAATCACCGAGGAAGTTTTCGATGAGTACCCGACCGCAATTGGAAGCCACAGGCGAGAACGCTAACCGGACGCTCCGGTCATTATCTGCGACAACGTTAATGTCACCGCCAAGAATCGCAGGGGTTGCGAGTCTTCATGAGCGAACTATTTTTAGGTCACAACTGTTCAAAACTCACTTCAAGCCCCTAGCAGACGTACATCTTGTATTGATTATACATTTGCACGGCAAGTCGATGTAACCAGCATGAACTATGTGTGCTACTTCAGTTTTAAAATTCCCCTCACCGTCCTGCGCGATAGCACAGCAACGCGCACGTGATTAAAGTTAAGTTTCCTCAAATTCTGTACTTTGTTTATGCCAACACGCGTAAATTCCTCCAGTGGAATAACCTACGCGTAGCACGGATTAAACAGCCAATATTATTTTTTCAAGGATAAGTGGTTACGCTGAACCCCTGAGGAACCACTGGGGGTTGCCTGGGTATTAACTATAAACCTGAAAATACCCCTGCCTCCACACCGAATGCCGCCATAAGAAGTGTATCACATAGTCATCATATAGTTGCGAAAAATTCAATGTGGAAGGGCGCTTCAGAACTCCTGTTGTGCGGGTTATATAAAAGCCTTCGCACTTTGTCGAAGTTTTGTTAGTGGGGTATATTCAATTTAATAAAAGCAACATGCTACTGCTTGAGAGCTCTCCAGTATCAGAGCGCATTAAAGAAGCTCAGCTGGTCAGAATTTCAGCGTTCTGACTGGCCCGAAAACCCGGCCTTCTTGCGCCGCTTTGCGTATACCTCGCGGAACGCAGTGAACGGCGAGTTAAAAATTTGTGATTTCTCACTGGGATCATCCTTAATGTTGCGGGGCTGATCAACGGCTTGAGACCATATACATAATGTCGTGTTCGGATTTAGAATCAAAATAGCATAGTAGAGAAATTTTCTGCGCTATAATAGTGGCAGGGAAGAAATGAGTGAATGACGCGGGCGCGAAAAAACAAAATCTCAATCTTTGTTTACTAATGTCAGCTGTGTGTACATTTCTCTCGTGCAGTAAATAAATTACAACCATTACTGCTGACTTTTTTAAATTCACATGCAAACTGATCAGAAAAGTGGCACTATTGATGAATTCCAAAGTCTGTTCTTTTTCAGGTTGCTTATTCCTGATGCCGACTAAAAGAAAAGTGAACTCAATCATTTATAGGTGAAGCTTAATCTGCGTCACGCACAGTGCAATGTTCATATGTATTCAAATTGCACGCAGTGATGGAAATGGGTTAAATATGTTTTACTACTTCTAGTGCCGCAGCAAGAGCTTTCCAGCTGGATGCAAAAAGCTAAATCCAGTGGAACTAAAGCGGCGTTTTTTGTGGCGTGGTGCGACGCCTAACACGTGACTCAGTTATTGCTCAAGTGTGTCCTCTTACTCAAGTGCAGAGCACAGCTTACTTCGGCTATGCGAGCTATCAGCGCCCACACGCCGTCGGATCTACTAAAAGACGTCTTGTATCATCTCGGTTGTGTGATACAGCTCTCAAGAGTACATTTCAGGCCTCGCATTAACCGCTGTTCAAGAGCCTTCATTCATCCAAGATCATCCTTTCAGCGTGCCTCCGACATCCATTACTTTATTTCTACACACTATGAAACACAGTACGGAAATACTTTTGTTCTGGGTCACCATGCGCTTATAAAAAAAATACTAATAAATAGGAAAACTTATATTGTTTTAGGACGCTTCGTGTTTAATGGTATACGCTAGTTATTAAACAAGCACTTTTACGACTTTCTTGCATTCACAAGCAGTCAAATGGGGCCTCATTTGAACCCGCGAAATATCCTCGTTAGAAAAAAAACAGCGAGAAGCAATGATGCGGCGCGGAATAAAAAGAAGACGTGGAATAAAAAAAGACGTGGAATAAAAAGAAAATTATTGGCTTGCGAAAAATTTTAAGAAATTTTGAAATTTCAAGGTCACGAGTTATGAAAAAAGACAGAGTAGAAATTCACGCAGCTAGAAGGTATTTTTACTACATTAATTGGTGCTTCATGTTCTGCTAGAAATTCCTATCTCAAATCCCCCGACTCGACTAGCAGACGGACTCTGAACGCTGCACAAAAATGGGTTGCGTCGCAATTTTCATCAGAAATCACGTGAGTGATTTTCTCGACGCCACACAGCACTGGCGAGTCGCTTTACGAATGGGCTAGCCGTGTACTCTATCGCATAATGTTTTACCTCTGCCACTCGGAGCGTGAGTACTCAGAAAAGGAAGATCATTGTTGAAGAGGCAGTGCGGTCGAACTCAATAAAGCAATGCTTTCAAGCATGAGTGAATTTCTAGCGCCTTTGCCAAGCAAGTTTTCTTACCTCCTGGGAGTAAAGTTGCTAACGATGAGCAAATAACATTTCGATGAGTTGGTAAATCAATCAATCAAAGTACCTTTATTTCGAAGCTTTACAAGGCCAAAAACATGGCCAGAGGAAAACCTGCGTCAGTGCAGCTTGACTGCGCCCCGGCCACCCATCAGCAGCGGAAACGCATTACATTTAGATTTACTACAAACTTTGTACCAACAATAATTAATAAATTAAAACAAACCAAAATGATCACGTATGATTACAAGTGCACATGGACATGAAGAAATGAAAAATAGCATTGATGTAGAAATGGAAGAGACATTCTCGTGGCATACTTATACAAAAAATGTAAAATGTGGGCTCATACAATATCATTGAAAGGTGACAAGCATTTTTACACCCTACACTCCGCACAAGGGGAAGCAGTGAAGCATGCTGAAATGTTCAGATTAAGAAAGCATAAAATGCATAGCGAGAAATAAGCCTCAAATGCAGGTTTAAAAAACTGCAGAATATAGTAGTTTAGTAGGATATTCCGCTCCTAAGAATTATAGCAGCTTACAAAACTACACTTGTAGAAAAATGTTCCTTAACGTTCAGGCAAACAGATTTATCAGCAAGGGTGGAAGAACGGGCTAGTTGGTAAATCATCTTGGAAAGCAAAATAGCGCACTTCAAAACACAGACACAGGAAGGGAACGACAACACTGTGTTGTCGTTCCCTTCCTGTGTCTGTGTTTTGAAGTGCGCTATTTTGCTTTCCAAGATTTATCAGGTCTTTCCTTTTTTTTTTTTTTTTGTTAAAGTAGGGAAGTCAATATTTAGTCAGTCGCAGTAATTTAAAGCTATGGGCATTATGTGCACAATTCACTGACTACCGTATTTTGTGCGCGAAAAGCGAACATGCCAAGGAGGTTGGGGACAGAAAGGATATGTTGTTGGAGTGTGTTCGAGATGTGTCTAAAGCATGCATTGACAAAAGTGGCGCTGTGCTTTTCCTAAACGCTGCTGGTATTTTGGCTGATAATTTGTTAGCCCTTTTAGGATTTTATCTTCGCAGCACTTTCATATCTTTTGAAGAGCAACCTTACTTGAAAAAAAAAAAAAAAGGCATCAGCATTGGCTCTTGCATAGCCCCTATACTTTGACAAGGTCAGTTGTTGGGCGAGTTGGTGGCGATGTTACACATCTACAGCGCGATAAACAAAACAAGAGAGAGAACTCAATGGTGTTTGTCGTTTTCTGTATTGTCTCGTTTATCGCGCTGTAGATATGGAACCCTACACTTGGGAACATCCTTTTATCATTCATCGATCGCTCTTTACATGATCGTTTTTACCATTTTAATAATGACAAATTTCTTAAAGTGTTCCTTTACATGGATGACTTTTTAAATGTTTTAAACAAGCAACGAACACCGTTGCTTTGTTTTAGATGATGTGTGTTTTAGATGATTTTGAGGTGTGTTTTAGAGAGGTGTTTTAGACGAAGTGTTTTAGATTATTTTAGGCAACCTGGGAAAGGGCTAAATTTCACTTGTGAACTACCGGATGGCACCATGCTTCAGTTTCCTGATTTGCGGTTAAAGCTTTTGGATGGGCACATATGCTATGCGTATTCCCCTCGTGTACAAAACCGCCTCTTGCCGTATGATTCTGCCCACTCGAAGGTAGTGAAAAGGGCATCGCTACCCTCTGCTTGGAGCCGTCACTCCGGAAGTTGCACCTACATGAGATGCAAGCCAGTTTTAATAACCTATTGGACAGTCTTGTTAAAGTCGGCTTCCCTGAGTCGGTCTTAGTGCCAGTGGTGGAAACCAATTCTGAATAAAATGAAGGCTGATGCGGGCAAGGATCAACTGGCGGGAAAAGAAAGTCCTGTTGTGGTTCCATATGTCCACAAAGTTTCTCATGGCCTCAAAAAAGTGGCAAACCGGTTTAATGTACCGGTGGTATTTTTTGCCCACCGGCAAGTTTGCCAGCTAAGCCGTCGCATAACATACGAAAGCAAACAAAAAAAAATGGTTGGTTGTCAGAAGAGGCGTTGCCGGCAGCTCGCTAAGTGCGGAAGGGTCGATGAAATGCTACTGTCTTGTAGAAAATCCTATATTAGACAGACGGCATGTTGTGTGAATGACCGACCTAGTTAACATGCAAAATACATTTAAAAAAAACGAGGGTAGCGACTTCTTTTGCATCAGTTGTGTTCCACGGTTTCGCGACGTGGGGATTCTGGGCAGAGGCAGGCATACAGGTATCAGACGGCTCGTGAAACATTAGAAGCCTTCTATATAAAACAAGCAGGTTCGAGTTGTATAAATAACACGTTGGCTTTCTTTTATGACGCTGAGCAAACATTTCTGCCACGCTTGCTTTGATAGGATTGATGCCTCTCTTTGATACCTTGTACGCGTGCGCTTTAGCCGAGAAGACTATATATGTGAGTTACCTTCACTTATTAAACAGTTGGAGTAAGCGCCCGTGGTGTCCTTTTGTTGTGTTTTTGTGTTGCTCTGAATTCAATGTAATTGCATTTTAACGGATTCTAAAACTATGGTTCTAAATTTTACACGAGGCTGAGTTCATGTCCCTGCAATCCGCATAACATGCCCCCCCCCCCCCCCCCCCCTGCCGCCATGTGGAGCTGATATGGGTGCCTTCGCTCTTCGCGTATCCCGGAATACAGACTGCCAACCTTGTAACCAGAGGTTATTCAATCCGGGCTCAGATGGCCTCTAATCCGGGATTCACGAAAGAGAGCATTCACTAGTTCAGCGAGCTGACGCAGGCCTACAAAGCCTCGCGCCAGCTCTACTCCCAACACCACTTCACCGCCCCCCCTCCCCCGCTCCTCCCTATATAATAAACACACGACACTATGGCTCAAACCACAAACATACGCTTTTCCCTCACCCCTTAACCTATCCCACTATCATTCTCCTTCCCTACCTCTGCCTGTACCCTAACCTTTTCCCTCAACATCCTCTCCCTCTGTCCGGAAGGCACTCTCTAGCTGGTTCTAGAGTACTTCAAGACCTGGGACGACTGGGACACTCTGCTGCGCTCAGAGGATCCGGCTGTACAGACAGACCATCGCCACCAGCCGGGCTGTCAGTGTTATGAGCCTTAGGGACATAAACACCTGACTTGCAGTTGGGTCGCGCGGTGACCTGGGGAAATGCTCACCCTGAATTGCTTTGTGGTAATAACTTTTTCTTTCGTCTGTCTGTGTCTCATTGCGGGAAATGGCAATATAGAAGCCAAAATATCAGTAAAATGCTCACTGGGAGGCTACTGCTTTTTTGGAAGTTTTTTGTTGTTTTTTTGCATTTCGGCCGATTTACCTAAGTTATCCAAATGCTAAGTATGTCGCGAGGACGTCGCGTTTCAGTTCGCTTTTGGTTCGCTTCTGTGTCTTTCAGGTCAGGCTAGAGGCAAAGAGAACCGAAATAGGTTATTTGGGATCTGAGTGCTAGCGAGCTATGCACGTTTCAGACTGCTGAGTGCACCCTAGGACAGCACTGCTATACCGCAGTGCCTAGGTCTGGTCCACACGGATGGAAGCTAATGGAGGTCACGACATGCAATGGCAGATAAAGGTAGGAGGGAAGGGGGGGGGGGGGGACGGGGGAGGCGGGCGTAGAGGATCATATTAGGTCATAGAAGAGCAGAAAGTTGGGCACGTTGGTTGAGATGCCTGCTAAACAAAGTGCGGATAATATTACTCTTGTTTAGTCGCCAAGGCGGGCAACATCATCACTAATATGGACAAGATAGTCAAAGTAGCCGAGGAGTTCTATACAGATCTCTACAGTAGCCAAAGTAGTCAGGACCGTAATGAGATTGGCGGCAGGGAAAACAGTCAGACGTTCCACCAGTAACGAAGGACGAAGTCAAGAAAGCACTAGAAACTATGAAAAGGGGGAAATCAGCTGGAGAGGACTAGATAACTACAGATTTGCTGAAGGACGGGGGGGATATCGTGCTAGAAAAACTGGCCACCCTGTATACGCAGTGCCTGGTGTCATCGACGGTACCAGAAGCATGGAAGAATGCAAACATTATCCTCATTCACAAGAAAGGGGACTCTAAGGACCTTAAAAATTACAGACCAATCAGCTTACTGTCTGTTACGCATAAGGTATTTACTAAGGTAATCGCTAATAGAATCAGGACAATCTTAGACTGCAATCAAGCAAAGGATCAAGCAGGGTTTCGGAAACGGTACTCTACTATCGATCATATCCATACCATCAATTAGGTGATAGAAAAATGCTCGGAATATAACCAGCCCTTATACATAGCATTCATTGATTACGAAAAAGCATTTGACTCAGTTGAAACCTCGGCGGTGATGCAGGCATTGCGAAATCAGGGGGTAGACGAGCCGTACGTGAAACTGCTGGAAGATATATATAGTGGCTGCACAGCAACCATAGTTCTACATAAAGAAAGCAACAAAATTCCCATAAAGAAAGGTGTTAGGCAAGGAGACACAATCTCCCCAGTACTATTCACAGCTTGTTTAGAGGAAGTATTCAGAGACTTGGAATGGGAGCAGTTAGGGATAAGGGTAGATGGAGAATACCTCAGTAATCTGCGATTTGCTGATGACATTGCCTTGCTAAGCAACTCGGGGGATGAACTGGAAATAATGATTGATGACCTAGACAGAAAAAGTAGAAAGGTAGGCTTGAAAATCAATATGCAGAAGACTAAGGTAATGTTCAGCAGCCTCGGGAAGGAACAGCAGTTTACATTAGGTAGCGAAATACTGGAAATAGTAGGCGAATATGTCTACTTAGGACAGATAGTAACCGCAGATCCGGACCATGAAAAGGAAATATCAAGAAGAATAAGATTGGGATGGAGCGCATTTGGCAAGCACTCGCAGATTATGACTAGCAGCTCACCGGTATCGCTCAAGAGGAAAGTATACAACAGTTGCATCTTGCCTGTACTCACCTATGGGGCTGAAATGTGGAGGCTAACCAAGAGAGTTCTACTTAAGTTGAGGACAACCCAGAGGGCTATGGAACGAAAAATGGTAGGGGTAACATTAAGAGATAGAAAGCGTGCAGAGTGGGTCAGAGAAATAACTCAAGTTACCGACATTCTAGTGGAAATTAGGAAGAAGAAATGGACATGGGCAGGACATGTAGTGCGAAGAGAGGATAACCGATGGTCGCTTAGGGTAACAAACTGGATTCCAAGGGAAGGAAAGCGTAGCAGGGGGAGGCAGAAAGTTAGGTGGGCGGATGAGATTAAGAAGTTCGCAGGGGTCAAGTGGATGCAGCTAGCACAGAACCGGGTTAAGTGGAGAAATATGGGAGAGGCCTTCGCCCTGCAGTGGGTATAATCAGGCTGATCATGATGATGCGGATCTGATCTCTGTGGTCAGTATCGGCGTGGTTGCAGTGATAGTTATTTTATTTCTTTTAACGGTCATAGCCATTTCCGTCTGCTCGGCTTTGCTTCTTCGGCTAAGCGAACGAAGTGGCCAAACCCACAGACCTGCTTAGGTACTCACTGCATCACCACTTGTTATGACATTTTGCATATTTCACTATCTTTATATCTTAGTTAGGAATTGGTGAGTATTTTATTGGTTTTCTATGTCAGTCGAACTACTCAGTGCGAGCATAAGCGAATCTTTCAAAGCAAGCTTTTCTTATAAATCAGAAAATCAAATGATTTCAATAATGCAAACACGGGGGCCAGTTGGTTGATCATTCTGTGGAATACTGCGCTACTTGATATACAGAGACAAATGGACGACGACACACGAATAAAGCGCAAACTTACAACTATTTATTTTTATCGACAAAACACGTACATATATACAAAAGGCATCCTTGTCAAATCACAGACACATCATTCATGCATGTGATCACGCACGTTATCATTTCGACCACAACTCCGCATCTGCACAGCTATCATATCTAGCTCCTCTTTTGTGAGAGCCACAGAAGATGTACTAACGCACGTATCTTTTTCTGCTGACTCGATTAAGAAGGCTTCTACTATTTCTCTTTCAATTCTTTCCTTTTGTTTACCTACAATTTCAGTCCTATGGAATAATGGTTTGCAGCCATTTACGCATCGCAAGCAATGTTGCGCAAGATTTCCAGGGTGGCTGATTTTCCCACAGTCATTATGATGTTCCAGGAGCCTCTTATTAACACACCTTCCCGTTTGTCCGATGTATTGTTTTCCGCACGAAATCGGGATCTTGTAAATGATTTCATCCTGACAAGGTATGAACCTTTTTTGATGTGCAATTTCACATTCCTTCCTCTTGCCACGCTTATCATGCTCATTTACTGCATTACAGAGGCTTATCAACTTTTTTGGCGCCCTAAATATCACCTTCACATTATGTTTGGTTGCTACCTTCTTTAATCCATGTGATACTTTGTGTATATACGGAATTACAACACATCGCTCTCTGTTGCTCTCTTCTCTCTGCACCTGCGTTTTCTTCGTTATGTTATTCAGCAGCTTTTCTGCCACAGACGAAATGACACTCTCTGGGAAACCACTGGCTTTCAGCCTGGTTATTTGCATACCGATGCTTTCTGTCATTTTGTGATCGCAGGACTTCTTAATGCTCTGCAACATGCATGAGTGGGCGACGCTCCTTTTAACAAGCTTGGACTGGCTCGAATCGAATCTCATGAGGCTTTTTTCGTTTTTGGTATGATACCACCAGCATGTGTGCATGGGGGTCTCCTGTATTTGTAGATCGAGGAACCTTATCATCCCTTTATCAGGTACTTCATAGGTAAAGTCAAGCCCATTGAACTTGCCCTTGAAAAGCGCGACCATCATATCCGCGTCAACCGTACCAGATCTTTCTGTACTAAAACAAAGCAAAAAATCGTCTACGTATCGAAAGCATGCTACAACACCCCTGGTATCCAGTTCAGGTTTTAGGCTGCGGTCTCCCTTTGCCATGTAAAGGTTCGAAAGGACAGGAGCCAAGCACGACCCAATACAAATGCCTCCTCGCTGTGCGTATATTTTCCCTTCGTACAGCACATACAGGGATCTCAGATACACGTCAGATACAAGTTGACTTGTGATGACCCATATATGGTGCAAGGCTCCGAAGAAGTCATCAGCTTTCTGAGGAAAGACCATCCTGTGACGTGCATGTCAGTAGACGTGAAAGACATGTTCTATTCAATTCCTCAAGACGGGGCGATATCAGCAGTTGAAGAATGTATTGACAGCTATGGACCTACGAAGTTTCAGAACGAGTGTGGGACGAGCGTCAGCGGCTTCCTTGAACTACTGTGGGTGTATCTGAGATCCCTGTATGTGCTGTACGAAGGGAAAATATACGCACAGCGAGGAGGCATTTGTATTGGGTCGTGCTTGGCTCCTGTCCTTTCGAACCTTTACATGGCAAAGGGAGACCGCAGCCTAAAACCTGAACTGGATACCAGGGGTGTTGTAGCATGCTTTCGATACGTAGACGATTTTTTGCTTTGTTTTAGTACAGAAAGATCTGGTACGGTTGACGCGGATATGATGGTCGCGCTTTTCAAGGGCAAGTTCAATGGGCTTGACTTTACCTATGAAGTACCTGATAAAGGGATGATAAGGTTCCTCGATCTACAAATACAGGAGACCCCCATGCACACATGCTGGTGGTATCATACCAAAAACGAAAAAAGCCTCATGAGATTCGATTCGAGCCAGTCCAAGCTTGTTAAAAGGAGCGTCGCCCACTCATGCATGTTGCAGAGCATTAAGAAGTCCTGCGATCACAAAATGACAGAAAGCATCGGCATGCAAATAACCAGGCTGAAAGCCAGTGGTTTCCCAGAGAGTGTCATTTCGTCTGTGGCAGAAAAGCTGCTGAATAACATAACGAAGAAAACGCAGGTGCAGAGAGAAGAGAGCAACAGAGAGCGATGTGTTGTAATTCCGTATATACACAAAGTATCACATGGATTAAAGAAGGTAGCAACCAAACATAATGTGAAGGTGATATTTAGGGCGCCAAAAAAGTTGATAAGCCTCTGTAATGCAGTAAATGAGCATGATAAGCGTGGCAAGAGGAAGGAATGTGAAATTGCACATCAAAAAAGGTTCATACCTTGTCAGGATGAAATCATTTACAAGATCCCGATTTCGTGCGGAAAACAATACATCGGACAAACGGGAAGGTGTGTTAATAAGAGGCTCCTGGAACATCATAATGACTGTGGGAAAATCAGCCACCCTGGAAATCTTGCGCAACATTGCTTGCGATGCGTAAATGGCTGCAAACCATTATTCCATAGGACTGAAATTGTAGGTAAACAAAAGGAAAGAATTGAAAGAGAAATAGTAGAAGCCTTCTTAATCGAGTCAGCAGAAAAAGATACGTGCGTTAGTACATCTTCTGTGGCTCTCACAAAAGAGGAGCTAGATATGATAGCTGTGCAGATGCGGAGTTGTGGTCGAAATGATAACGTGCGTGATCACATGCATGAATGATGTGTCTGTGATTTGACAAGGATGCCTTTTGTATATATGTACGTGTTTTGTCGATAAAAATAAATAGTTGTAAGTTTGCGCTTTATTCGTGTGTCGTCGTCCATTTGTCTCTGTATATCAAGTAGCGCAGTATTCCACAAATGATTTCCATTGATACGCTTACAACCACTTGCTACAGTATTCACACTTGCCTGAAAATGAAAACAAATGTTCGAGAAATGTAGGTCTATTGGTCTAAGTCGAATCTGGGTGGGGCTTCAGGTCGAGCTCACAGGGCTGGCCTCGGGATCAGCAGAATCATATTGTAACGAAGCTTGGTTTGCATCCGAAGGCCTGGACCTAGCTCGGGCCAGGTACGAGCACAGAGCGCGGCCCGTGCATTGCTCTAGTCTAAATATTTGACCAGAGTCCTCCAATACAACTTTCCTCGAAGCCTGTGTGTTGGTGCCGACAGAATTTGAGAGATATTATTATCGTTGCTGACGCTTCAGCTTTCGCCTGCTGGTTAAAATTTCACATGATTGAACACCGTTTGTAGCGGTCGCATTTCTTTGAAGCCATAAGCCGAAAATATTTCAGTTCTCTACCATCCCAGCATTTTCTCGTATTACGGACACTTGAATTGTTTTGGTGTGCCGTCTGCAACGGCGTTAAGAATAGCTAGTGTGTCGCTTCACGACGTTGTACCACACACGTATACTTAACAGTGAAATTAGGTGCATTTACGTCAAAAATGGAAGAGCACAAAATAAAATGTCGCATTCGGCAATTTGTAACCGTCGATTCCTGTTTTGTTCAAAGTTTGTGAGCTTGGATGCATATTTATTTACGTGCCCACCTGTGTGCTTGCCCGCTGATACCCGCGCACGTGTATAGTCGGGAAAGTAGAGGAGGGGTGATTCTGAAGATTCTGTAGGAAATATTCTCTTCCCAACCCACCCTGATTGAAGCAGGTTCTCGGGAACCGATACTCACCAAGTTGTAGTTTTTTCCAGAACTTGTCGAATTGTGAAGGCCTCCATAACAAATGGGCGGGTTTAAATATCAGATCCGTCCCGAGTGGAGATCTGGGAGTTAATTGATTTTAATTATGCCCTGTTGCTTTATTTCAAGATTGCATTCACAAACTCTCCCTAAAAGATGAGCCTGCCCAGAATTTTTAGATATGCTCTTGAATAAGAATGTTGGCGAGGTTAGTCTGTTGCACATAAGTTGCTTTTTCAAGACCATTTTGAGGGTTTGTAAACTGCTTCATAGCCCACTAAGTACCAGCTTTTCGCGATGCCGATCCTGGCGCATGTGTCTTTGAAGCAAGTGTCGGTACTTTATTTAGAGGAAAGACTCAACATGGAGTAGACTGCAGTTAGGATGAAATTACTCATTCGTATTCAGATTTCCGGAGCCATATGGTTAAAGCATTATAGAGCCTTATGACCAGTTTGACAGAAGTACGTCCGAGTACAAGTATCAGACTTATGACTATCGGCTAGCCGACGCAATCGCCCTATATAGGTTACAAACTAAGCTTAGCAGGAGGGCTAACATGCGGTAAGGTGGAGCCGCTTTGTTGCAGAACTCGAATTGGGAACTCTGCTAATATGAGTATTTAGAGTGGAGTACAGCGGGAGGAGAACAGAATTAAGGATCAATAACGCTATCAAATTTAGCGCAACCATAAAATTTTAAAATGGTGAAGATATACGACTTCTCAGCAGAGTGGAGATTTCGTTCGAGTCAAGGTATTGAGCCCGGGTTCGCTGCATGTTCTGTGGGCGGTATTTTACCTGAGCCGTGCATAAGAAAAAAAAAAATCCAGCAAGGAGCGCGACTTCTCTGCGTGCTTCGTGGAAAGCTCTAGATATAGCTACCGGATAGCAGTTGCTGCTGCCAATGTTGCTGTCGTTTAACATTCACATCTGCCCTGATTTGGTATTTTAAACCGGTTTTAGAAGCCTACGCTCGAAGCGGATGGCAGCAGGTTACTGTCAATTGGCGCAATCAATATGCCGAATGTATGCGCAATTACATCTCATTGCCTCCACGGTTTTGAATTATTGGTGGAGTTGGCTTGGACACCATAAAATGCTTCCAGGTTCCAGAAATAGCAAATGCAATACATATAACTTCCGTTTACAGACGATGGCACGAAGTTCAGAAGCGGAATGTGCAATAGCGCTCTCAGACAGTTAAACATCTGCATCTAACTGCCACAGACAACATGCAACTTTATTTCACTTCATTGCCCCGCCACATAATTGACAACTTAACGAAGACAGTAATCGTTTCGAAATGACTCAGGCTGCAAAGAATGTCTTGGTGAAAGGTCTCCGGTATTGTTGCTATCTGGAATTTTAACGTTCACTGACATCGAACTGTATCAGCATTAGATTTCGCCACCTTCAAAACCTGATCGCCATGGGGCCTTGAGGCGAATGTTTCGTAATGAATAGCAAAACCAGACCAATTATGCTGTAAACCAGCTAATAGCTTATAGATGTCAAACGTGCCCGCTGCAGTCTGAGACGCGCTATGATCCGCGGAATATATGTGATTTCCTGTAATATGCGAAATAGCATCGAAAAGGCCAGAACATTTTTCCTTAAGATGGCTACTACGCCACCGTAAAACACCGTCTGCGTTTTTAAAACAGGTGTCATTTCATTCTGCTTAAGGCCGCACCGCGAATACATTACAGAAACAGTAATGAAATCACTTTAGCGGGAACACTTTATTATGAGATTATTGTCGCTGTGAGAAAAAAAAAAAAAACTCTCGCTGCATTTGGTATCTATATCTTCTTTATTGCCCTCTCCTAGACCTCTATTACCGGCTGTGCGTGCGAGGAGCGTCCACGATAAGTGCGAGCAGTGTTCTTTAAAACCAGCGACTTGAAATGTTAAAGTGGACTGACAAGAAATTATTTAACAGAATACAGCACTACGCCACCGAACGAAATTTATTATGCGATAAGTGGATATTCTGCTCATACATTTGTTTATGTTGGTATGCTGAGTATGCTGATATTTTGTTTTTGATGTCCTGACAATTCCTTCAAGGATAGTCCAGGATGAAAATCGCTAGAAATGGAAGCCATCCGAGTGAAACCTATGGCTTGAAACGTCAAATGGGACGGATAAGTAAATATTTAGCACAATATAGCTCTATGCCAGTAAAGGAATATTATTATGAGACAAAGGCAAATGTATACTGATATTTTTATTTTAATTTTCCATGCCCTGAAACTAACGCCGAGACTCGGATGATGAAGTGTAGAAATTATATGTGCCTCTTGCGCAGATACTAACCTAAAGAGTTGATCACTTTTTTTTTTTTTCAGATCTCTCTACAGGTGTGCTGTGCAAAAAGTTATTAAGGCGACTGCTTCCTTATGATCGGCTTGCATCAGTGCCGTTGCTTGCCTTTCCGACTGCGCTAGAGAGCCAAGTATTGTCGGAAAACGGGAGTAGCTGGCTATGAAGTGGACTTCACTTCCACCACCGCAAGGGCGCGTTGGGCAAGTGTGATAGACTCTGTGCATTATGGGCCTTCTGCGGTCAGCAATCGCATAAATCTTTTTTTTTTACTGCAATATCATGCATTGTGGCATAAAATGGTTAATTACAAAAAGCTTCTCTTTTCGCTGTGCCGTCTGCAAGTATCTGCAATGGCAAACGACGATGCAACCATGGGGGGTAGGAGTAAGACTTTCCCTTCAATGTATTCTTTCGTGGATACAACTACCACAATAGTACCGATTTCATAAATCATATCACCTTCGAAATCCTAAGAAAATGCAGTGAAAAAACTGACGGTCACGAAAATTGTGCAAGATGCCTACCTGCTCTGATTCATATCTCTTGTCACAGGTACAGTTAACCCAAAGCCGCCATGAACAATTACTAAAAAATGAACATGAAAGTACGAAACGTGTAAAGCGCATTTGTTTATACCTTCTGCTAAGAAAAATTAGATATGCTCATATCATAGAATTCATATCAGTGGCCAAACACCTGCCACCTGCAAGAACTTTTATCATTGCTACTATTGCTTTATTTCGTGTATGTGTACCGTCTCAAACCCCACAAGACGATAAAGACCGCCAGCAGAAAGTGGCACAAACGAAATATAGTTGTAGCAAATGACTGCAGCTCTTCGTTTCGGCCTAAAGTCCTGCGGTGCTACCGCTTTCTTCTTAAACGCCGTAGACACGTAAGTGCATGCAAACCTTCACGAAGCTGTGTTCTGCTGTATTTAAAACTGCTTTACGTTTTCAAACCAGCTGATGTCTCCGTATTGTAGTCGGTTGACGCTTCGCGCTCTTACATTGCCCTCGGCTTCCGAGACAGAAAATGAAATTCTCAAAATTAACCTTGCTGCAAAACATGCACAGCACCTTCTAGAAAGGTAACATATTCTTGGCGTGCAATTTGTGTCTCTGACAGGTGTTTGAGCGAATAATTTGTATGCGAAACAAACCACACCCGCTAGACGCTCTGGCACCTTAAACCGTTCTGAGACAATTCATCGTTATCATCAGCAGCCGGACTATACCCACTACAGCGCGAAGGCCTCTCCCATTTTCCTCCAACAAACCCGGTCCTGTACTAGCTACATCCAATTAACCACTGTGAATTTCTTCATCTCATACACCCTAGTAATTTTCTACCGCCCCTTCTACGCTTTCCTTCCCTTGGAATCCAATTGGTTACTTTTAGAGACCATCGGTTATCCTCTCTCCGAACTACGTGTCCTGCCCATGCCCATGTTTTCTTAATTTCGGCCAGAATGTCAGTAACTTGAGTTATTTCTCTGACCCATTCTGCACGCTTCCTATCTCTTAACGTTACACCTACCCTTCTCCGTTCCATTTCCCTCTTCGTTGTCCTCAACTTAAGTAGAACCCATTTCGTTAACTTCCATGTTTCAGCCCCATAGGGCAGTACCGGTAGGATGCAACTGTTAGACACTTTCCTCTTGATTGATACCGGTAAGCTGCTTGTCATAATCTTTCAGTACCTTCCAAATGCGCTCCATCCTAGTCTTATTCTCTTAGTTATTTGCCTTTCGTGGTCCGGATCTGCGGTCACTGCCTGTCCTAAGTAGACATATTCGGCTACCACTTTCAACGCTTCGCTACATATTTTAAACTGCTGTTCCTTTCCCAGGTTGTTCAGCATTACCTTAGTCTTCTGCATATTAATATTTAAGCCTACCTCTCTGCTCCTCTTCTCTAAATTATCATTATTTGCAGTTTGTCCCCTGAGTTACTTAACGAGGCAATGTCATCAGCAAATCTAACATTACTGAGCCACTCTCCATCGACCCTGATGCCTAGCTGCTCTCATTTCATGCGTTTGAATACACTCTCTATTGTCTCTGAATTGTCTCTATGAGAAAATTGCGAAAGATTAAAGCATAGTGCGGCCCCTTATGCATTTTACACCAGCGTAATGAATGCTTAATAAAGAAGCATGGCCTGCACAGAAATCTTATGAACGCACTTTGATTGTGTAATGTCGCGCTACACTTGCTGCCAAATTCAAACCAGGTAAAGGGCAGCATTATCACAACACGAATTCTTCTAAACATTGGTCTGAACAAGCTGACTGTTTTTAGTTGCAAATGATTTGAATGCGAAGTTGCGAAAATTATAGAGCAATCTCGCCCGGAGCTTTATTTTGACAAACTGCGCAAAATCACCATATATTGATGCTTTCGGTTCTAAGTAGAGAGTTCACACCTAAACGATTTGTGTTTTCATGTAGAAGCAGCATTGACGCCGCATGTGAACGAGCTGACGGAACGCTGGTTCAGCCAAGGGACATCGTAGATAACTGCGGTACAGGTATCCTTGACCTGCAACAAAAAAAAGAAAAGCGAATAATTCGCTTACTCAAGAAAGATGGCTTTTGGCACATTCACTACACATTACGCTGTAACCCTTAAAACCGGCCACCCAAATGTGAAGCCTTCATTACCCCAAGTGGTTTTGAAAACTGAAGCGTGTTTTGTTTAACGTTTATTATTATTCAATACTGATTTTCTTTTTCAAATGAGCGAGAAACTTTAGTGCAGTTAACGCTGATGGATTGTAAGCAATGCGGACGCCATGCAGCCTATAAAGCCTAAAATTATACCACAATACCCTAAATGCTTCTACCTTTTATTTTAAGAGGCAATAATATGGTGTAAAAGCGAAGCCTAAAACGTCACTCAACTGATTATTTACACTTTCTTATTGGATAGCGCAGTCCGAAAAATTTAGCGTCAAAAATATGGCACTCGAGTTTGCTTGAAGACCTTGTTTGCATGTTTTATGCAGCAATATATACACCTTTGTGCGTTTGATGTTGCAGAGACATTAAATTGATTGCCGAAAATGCCACTCCCAGCAACGCTATTTGATCAACGCGCCATGCGTGAAAGCCAGTCATCGATATTACAGATGTGTATTTTTGACGCTTGATATTTCGAGCCGCATTACAAGTTATGAGAATAAAATAATTATATTGTTTGTTTTTTTTTTTAATTTAATCGATTATTAGCGAAACTAAGCGGCCACAGGCAGTGTCAGCAAAGCTTACGAGCGCACTTCGAGCTGCGCATCACCTATCCCGTAGCTTATTTTCAAAACGCCCTGGTGGCAGGCACAAACAGCGAACACATTACAGGTGCACAGTTGTGCGACGCGCAAACTTATGCGTTGCTAGCGATGTGTTGGGCCACTAAGTTCTTAGCGCAGCTACGAATATTCGTGCAGTGCAGCGGAGAAAAAAATGGGATCCTTGAAGATCAAAAACACAAAATTAATATTATCAAACAACGGTAGGGAAAATGAGGAGATTCATTTGAGGGGCGTATATATGGAAGTCAACAGTCGCTGACATATAGGAAAGAACATGGGATTTTTCACGAATGTAGTAACACTTAATCGTATAGGTATTTGACTACAAAATGGGAAAAAAAATAAGCACGCACCGCAGGTGGGATCTGCATCCACGACCTCTGACTTTTTTGCGTCTGACGCTCTACCGACGAACTACGGCGACAGCTGGTTAATCTTCCACATTCTAAAGTATATTACTGAGTTTAACCTATCATTGAGAGTGTTGGCCAAGGACATTTTCCACCACAGCGGCGTTCATTTGCTGAGAGGTCATGGGATCGAATCCCACCGGCGACGTGTGGCTGTTTTTTCTTCTTCTTTCTAGTTATTTACTTCCACGATTAAGTATTACTGCACTGTGGTAAAACATCGCTGTGCTTTCTTTCGCTTGAAATTAATACTAGTTACTGCGGGACACAAACCTTTGAATAAATCGAGAAGCTAACAGTACTTCTCGAATTTAACGTTTTGTTAGCTGTTAACTAGCGAATCGGCTAACCCGTCTGAAGTGCGTACAGATGCACATCATAATGTTAGTGTGATGCCGGAAAATGCGCCTTAGTCCGAAATCAGATTTGTAAAACAAGGTCCTAGGTGCAACACTTTCTAAATGAATTAAGGAGTGTGCTGCGTTTTCATTAGCACACAACCAGTCACGACAGGCACCTTGGGGAATCTGCCTGTTTGTCCCAACTGTGCCATTTCCATATCACTGAAGGCTTCCGAATTGTGCCTTACGCGTCGGCGACAAAAGGATTCTTGCACTGGGCGCATCAGCCTTTCTCTTTTCTTTTCTACCTGTTTGCCTTGCACGAGTAAGAAGTGAACACTGGTACTTGATGCTGAGGGCTTTTCCTAGTCTCCGTTCTTGTTCGATCTTTGTCAGAGTCTTTCAAGTTGTTTCATATGCAACGCGCGCGAGAATAAATGTAAACTAGAGATCATGCAGTGTTCCAGGAAAAGAAAACAGGCGACGTGAGCAGCTCCTGTCACTCAAGCAAACCAGCAAAGACAATTCTAAGCCATTATTTTTGGTAGCACAAAGGAAGTATCTATATAGAAACAGTTGTTTGGCAAAGCTTATAGTATCGCCACTGTTCTGCATTATTTCTTTCCCGGTTATGCATGGCTACGAACGCTGAATCACATCTTGTACGTATGTCGGGAGTAGTTCTATCTACATTCCAGATCAGTGTATGACCGTACGTGACGACCTGTAAGATGCTGAACGGACAACAGTGCTACGAATAAACGTCCATCTACGTCTACGGAAGAATAAGAATATCATCGTATCTATCTCAATGAAATCGCTTGCGCAGCCTATCACCGCTACGTGCGATGCACATCTTCCACCACCTGAAGCAAGGCGCTCCTCAAATAACTGTGCTGCAAATTGGCTGCACATAACAGTTCGACTCCTGCTCTCTGCCTTTAACTAGTAGCGAAGGTCATGACCTGCCTCGACCTCGATGCTTTCATTATTCGCCGCGCTGGATGTTGCGATCTGCTCCTTTAAGCCGACAGCCACCCGAATACATTTCATTGCGAACTATACAACCAACTCTAATCAAAATATTCACACTTTTCGACCTGAAAGTGGCGGCAACTATGATATACAAGAGCTTCCGTGAAGGGCATATATCTTTTACGTGATCTTAAATAAGGCGTGGCTTCAAAACTCGTCACAGCTCTCACCCGTCAAAAATTGTATCTTAAGACTGCTCACTGCTTCCGACTGCTCATTAGTTGTTCATATTCACTATACGTGCCGCCACTAAAATCAGAAGCAGTTTGTGAAAGCTCCAAGGCAAGAGTGAATGAAATTTCCACGCGATTTATGCTGACCAAGTGCAAAACGATGTTGCTGATAATAAATCACAAAAGCTTCAAGCTGAGGTGAAATGCCGAAGCGAAGCACGTGGTCGCCACAGTGCTTACGTCTTGTGTCTTTGGAAGACAGAGCTCCTTGGTGTATGTCTCGGTCACCCGGCACGTGGATTCGGCAATCTTGAAAGTGAGCCTGTAGTTCGTACCGGCGACCACCTGGGCAGGCACGCAAACAAATGAGAAATCGATTGAAAAGTACTGTTCTGTATGTCTAACCAGAATATTTCATAAAAGTAGTCTAATAGAACAAAATATACTCTTAGCGCGTAGCTAGAGACCACGCATTACGGCATAATAGTCCTTAATGCTATTGCGTAAAACACATTTATATTATATGTAAAAACATATTACGTATCTTTTAGCATCTAATAGCACAAATAATTGCGAATTCATTTGTATACATTTCGAGCTATGAATCGCATAATCACAACGTTCTGCTCAAGATGTTTCCGTGTGTTTCCCACCCCGAAAGCTCTGTATGCTACGGAAATAATTATCTGGGCTTGGCGGTTATTTGTTAAGAACTGCTGCCGCGCGAAACTACCCCTCGAGTAAAGAAACGGAAACTGGAGCGCAACGTCAACTCATTTTCTCATTAGAAAACCTTTACACATACATAGAATCGGGCTAGAATTGTGAAATAAAACTAAAAAGTGGCCTCGTCGGCAATTCTTGAAATATTTTTGAGAATATCACGTTCAAAAGTGAAATTTCTTTCACGTAATTTTAATATACACATAATTTTAATATAAAGAGTCATTACGAAGTGATTCACAATTATTTCGATTAGTGTCCGTTATAGATATTTCTAGCTCCACATTTTAATCTAATTATATGCCCATAACCTAATTGCAAATGGTGCTGACACAGCTGGGACTTGTGAATTACATACGGGCCGTTTTAGTATTACGGCTACCCCTAAATCTGAATAGCTCCTTTTCTCTTGAAAGGAGTGCAATATTTGAACACTGTGCGGCTCTCTATACGACAAGAACGGAAACAAAGTTTGATAATTCAACCATTGGTATTTAGCTCGGAAAGTACACTTTTTTCTATTTTCTAAACGCTTGTCCCATTGGTGTATATTATGAAAAAGTATTTCCTAACTTTATCATAAATAAATGCACAACAGTGATCTTTTTGTGCACACTGCGTACTTGTGACATTGCAGAGACCTGTACACGACTTTAAGAACAAATTGCGTAGCCCACAAAGATGTGACACTGTGTTATGCCTCCACAGAATTACAAATTCTTGAATCCCTGTATTGTTTACCTCGAATGGGAGCAACAAATAATATTCACAATTATCTCTAGCTTAGCGGCCGGTCAACAAAATGTCTCGTTTCTTGTCTCCTTCAATGTTCAACAGGACGACCCTCCATTTGTAGTTTCGTGAAAATAAAAATAAAATGCAATATGTTTTTGCAAATCGGGATGAGAATGTGTGTGCCAAGGGCGTCAAGATACAAGAGGAAAGATTTACGGTTGCTCCGTCAGCCACCTGAGCTGCGTAAGCTATTCGTGGCAGATCCGCGAAGGGGTTACGCAGTAAACACGGCACTTCTACTATGACAGCGTTTCGCGGCCTTGGCGCGAGCGCATGTACATCGTATTACAGAAGCATTCCTATTCACATGGCCCGCAACGCCATGCACTAACAAGCGCCCTTCCCGTTCTGACTTCCTCTTGCAAGTGAGAGGTTTGTTTTCGGTCAACTGTTTGCATCTCTTGCGTAGCCCTTAAATTATAAAGGGGCAGGAAGGTTCAGGTACTTCAAATACTGATAACCTGAAGGGCGGCGACTAGAAGCCACCTTGCTAGAAGCGGTCAACGAGGAACTCCCAGAACAAAACGCGACAGAAAGATTAGCATTAATTAGACAAAATGTGCGCGTCGCATGCCTGAGACTCTGAGGTGTAATAAGCACATATATTTGATGTAAATATAGAGCCGTGGCTAACAAGGACGATAAAACCATGTAATAAAAACCAAGTAATAAACAACGCTGAATAAAGCTAGATGTAAATCTTCTATCCAGTGTGTCCTGAATATTATCTTCGTTTCCTTTTCTCTACGGGAAAACGCCTTGCTTGCGTAGGTTAGTGTAAGTAAGCAATGGGAAAATTTAGAACGTATATGCACTAATACAGGGAATGGGATTGATGCGCTATAGCGAATAGCATCTCACGGGGTTAGAAACTAAACCGCGCATCACAAAAAAGCGCTTGTGTCACGTCCATCTGAGATATTGCGAAGCTTTGCAAGCAGCAGCTTTCGCCAATAAGTAGAAGATTCAATTTGTTAACCATACCAGGCAGTCCTTGGGAGGCTTCCAGCGGGACTGTCATAACAATCACAACCGAGGAGATCAAAGCGAAGGCTACCATCTAGATACTGCGAATTGCGTGATGCGGTTCACATTTTTGCCACTTTCTGACAATACATTTTCAGCAGACTACAACACGCAGCCACACTCTATGGAGGCCGATTTTGCGCATCTGCTGCTAAAAAAGCTTTTATTTCAGTATTGAGTCCTATTTCTGCGCGTACATTAGAACAATCGATATAATATGAGAAACTGCTTGGGGGTCTAGCCCACGCATTTACAATGGGTTTCATAATTTTTGGTCAGCATCCACCAGCAATACCCTCTAAAATAATTTAAAAAACAGCCCTACCTTTATCAGTACTCAAGACGGATGCAAGCAAACATGTCCTCATTATTGGAGAAACCGCGTATAAAAGAGTAGGGACCAGAAGAAAGGTAGGCACAGGACGAGGGCTGAACTCACAACTAAGATTTTATTTATTGCACCTATACCAACTAGCTCAACTAATTGTCCTACTAAACACATCCTACTTATGCATATACGGTGCAAAACCACACAGCTGAAGCAGTTCACGACAGAACGTCACTGTTTTAATGAATGCTTCGTCAAAACATGCAGATATGCAAAGAGCATGTGTGAACAACTACCTTTTTACTTCTATATGTTCGTTCATCAAAAAGTAGTCAGGAAATTAATGCCAGAATAATGTTCGTTGTTTCACAATAAATTATGATTACCTGGAATCGGTGAAGAAATTTATAAATATACATCACAAGTTTTTTTTTTTCAGTAATGCCGACTCCTATTTAAACCCATCTTTGTTACCCCGAACAATACCCAGTCAGCATATTTGTTTTTACAATAGAATTATAATAAATGTGCACCTATGCATGTTTTCAGATCTTTATAGATATCTAATCCTATTTAACAATATTGTGCTATAATGTTCATTTGTGGACTCGTATGGTGATCCACACGACATAACATGCAATCTTTGGCCGTAGCGCCTTTGTCTTGAAAAATATCCTTGAGAACCTTAAACTGCACGACAATATTCTTAAATTGTCGTAACAATATGTAAGAAGCACATTAAAAGAAAGGGGAGAAAAGGTTGACATGCCGCTAATAAAAGCGCTAGCAAAGAAATCTTCGTGACAAAAGCAGAACGGGAAAGCAGTTTAAGAGGATAATATAATGACTACCTGCTTTAAGTGCAAAATATTTTATTTACGTCTGTGCAATAAAAATATTTATTTTTATTTCACAGTCATTGTCACACTGCTAAACATGAATCACGGCATAAAATTACCAACATTCACTAAAGTTTGTTTAATAGAGATTACTGTGCAATGAAGTTTTGGGTTTAGGTTGGCGAACGTTGGGTGGCACGTCACATGTATCAGATCACGTGAACGGCACGGAAACTGCAACAAAAGTCGTTCTTCAAGGCGCTTGCATTTCTACTGCTGCAGCAGCTTAGTATAAGAGTTGAACATGAATAAATTATATAGGAATGGAACAAGCGTTTACACGCAGTGCTTCATGACCTCGAGTGTAGCGGAATTTTAGAAAAGCCTTACTGTATTAATTATGTGTGAGAAAAGCAACGTCAAAGGCAAAAAATACAGGCCGATCAGCTTCCTCTCAGTTGCCAACTGAGGAAAGCGGAAATAAAAGTAATAATTCTTCTGTCGGCCAGTTGAGAAGGCTTTCTTTGAAAAAGCCGACTGGGAAATAAATCATTCTGTTAGTCCAAAGTTAGAGGAACCCCCAAGATGGAGCAGAACTTCGAATAAGGGAGTGGTGAGTCATTGGCATTCACCTAAGCGCAGGATGCCAATGAGGTAGATGCCAGTGACTGAGTATAGACTTCCCCTTATTAGAAATGCCACTCCACCTTAGCAGACTCCCCTAAACTTTGGACTAACACACTTCCCACTTCGAGTTAATGATCGATACGTTTCTCTTTACGATCTGCCAGCATTATTTCTTAATCCAGTCCGTAGGGCAGCACGAATAGGCGATGGTCCTGAGTAATATGCCCGGACCAGGGCAAAATTTCTCTTCAACTACGAGGTTTCTGAGAAAGCTACATAGTTTTCCTTTGTAGCCCTGTGACTGCGGTTACATGGTTACCAATGAGTTATCACTTCCCTATTATAAGTCATATTCTTACAGTCAGTCATGCGATAACTTCATAGATTACAAAGAACCATTCGACTTACTCTAAACTTCAGCTGCCATGACTGCACTACGAAATAGTGTGTCAAAGAGGCACATAAGAATTGGCAATGAAAAAAAAATTTGTTGCGACTTTTTAGATAGTCTTCTAAAGAGAAAGCAATAACGTCTCAATCAAGAAGCGAGAAGACAGAGAGACAGAGCCTGTCAAGTACTACTCGTGATCATTTACTGAGGCATATAGAAGAATTGATTGGGAGTGTTGGCGATAAACGTCAACGTAGAATATCCTAGCAAGTCACGATTATGTCATGACATTGCCTTGCTGGGTAACTCAGGTGAACAATATTGCAAACATCGTCGGAGGCCTAGAATGGAAAAGCGGGATGGTGGGTTCAGACATTATTGCACAGAAAGCTAGATTATTATTTAGCGCTATTGGAAGGATCGTTCGAAGTGACAAGCGAGTATATATGCATACGGCAGTCAGTGGCTGTAGACGCGCAACACGATATTAACTTATTTGTTAGCAGAATGGGATGTAGTGCATTTGCCATGTACTCTCAGACAATTCATGGCAGTTTACTTGCATCCCTCAAGAGCGACCCATATAATAGCTGTATTTCATTGGTACTTATCTACGGAGTAAAACTGTGGAAGTTAACAAACAGGGTCGAAGTCCAATTCCGCACAGCACAACATGATATGAAAAAAAAAATGGCGGGTGCAGCGTTTGGAGACAAAGTGAGATTAGCACCAGCTTTTCAAGAGACGAACGTAAGTTAATGCAATTCAAGTTCAGAACATAAAACGGAATGATAGTTGGGTGGGTACGTAATGCGAATTGAGAATTGCCAGTGAAATAGATTCCGCAAGAGCGCAACCATAGTGGGAAGCGACCGAGAGTCGGGTAGGCTGCTTAACAAGTGTGCTTGATTACAAAGGCCGCAACGACGTCAAATTGCTCTTGCAAGTCTTAATCGGTTTAAGCGGAGCGAAACTTCCGCTCATTGTTTAGGCATTTCCACATCCAAATGAACAAAACTGCAGCTGAAGATCAAATCTTCTGCAATTTGAGCGATAGTGCGTTAGCGGTGGGTGTTATTGATATTACGATGCAAATACTGATGCGAAATGGAGCTCAAGACGGAAAGACTGCATAGAAACACACAGCGATCAGTTGGGGCTGCCAATTCCACTTCCAGGTGAACTTTACAAATTAAACACCAGAGTCGATGATGTCATTTTCCCCGCCCCCTATTGATTTTGTATTTATCTGTCGTTGAATAATAAAACTATGTTTTATAACAGGTACTAACTAGCCTAGCAGCAGTTAAACAGATTGTACAATGCAGTTTCATTCATGATCCAAACTATTCGTGTCAGCACAGAGTGCGTTACCTGGGTCTCTGCATCGATGACCTCAAGCACCGTGTCGAAGAATTCCCTGTCGCCGACCTGGTTGCCGACTGCAAAGTGGGCCAGTTCTGTGAACAGCTGGTTGCCGTCCACGGGTTTCTTCTGCCAACCACCTACGAGCCGCGGCGTCTCCTCTGTTTTGCAGCACACCACGAAGGCCCCCAAGAGTATTCCCAACAGCACGAAGGACGAAGCCATTGCTTGGTAGTAACAGTGAGCTGCAAAAAATGAGCTGTCAGTTATCATGCTTGGTCATTTGAAGGCGACTTCCCTGTATGTCCTATGACAAGAAAAGTCGCCGGAGTTCGTTCAAGAATGATAACCACAGAAAAGAATCTGTAGTGGTAAGTTTAGCCTCTTAGCGCATTATTCAGCATGATCTGAATGACATTTGCCGCCGAAATGTGGGGACGTCTCGATCTAGGCCGCGAGCCCAGCCTAGACGCTTTGCTCTTTATCACTGCTCTTCCGCACATTAAATACGCAAACCAATTCGTAACCGCCTGCGGCAAGGCACTGCTTCCCAGCTGAACCCTGTGAGTGCTCGAGCGATGAATCTCGTGTGATCAACTGCCCCCCTCCCCCCCGTATTTTTCTATTGGGCCCAATAAACTATTGGAATTAGAAAATAATCACTCAAGTATTCAGTTGAGCACAGCCATAAGGCTCTAAAGGAACGTTGCGCAGATTATCAAAAATTTCGTAGTTCAGAGAGCTGCGTAGCTTTCCTTTTAGCCGTATGATTGCAATCGGTGGATGGCAACGAGTAATCCTTTTCATTACAAATCTGTTACCATTGCATAATTCCCCTAAAATTTTACAAAGGGCAATGGACAAGTTCTTTCAAGTAGCCGCGCGTTCAAACTCAGGCTTGCACGTGCAAGGGCCAGCGTGACCTTAGTTTGGGACTGATGTGCGCAAGAATGGAAGTTCATTAAAATAGCAATGCAAAGCACCAGAAGGCGGCTGCTTAACACCTGTGCTGTCAGGTTGTGCGATGGCTTAGTTGGTTAATGTCTATTTTTAAGCAACTAAGCCATCACTGCAGTCTGACATGGCACGTGTTAAACACATACTCCGAAAACCAAAACATCTTTTTTTTTTCTAGTATAAAGCGGAATCTTGCCGGTTAAAAGGCGGTTGGAATTGGACGAAAGTTTTATGCCTTGGAGAGTCCACTGTTTTGCATGCAAAAAGCACAGAACTGTTGGGTATTTCTTCTTGGATTTCTGGTACATAGCTTTCATATGGGATGTCATTCGAAAAAGATGGATTTTCGGCTTCACACTCACGGAATCAGGTATGGCCCGAATAAAATGACGACGCTATCCCTCATTATCATGTAATGACGCTGGATCTGCACCATACATATAGAGAATCACGATGGCGGTGCGTCCCGCAGATCTTGAAGCACATATTTTGAAGTTATAAGACATGTGGATGCATAATGTTGCTTGTTCGCTCTCACTGAAACCTTCAAATCAATGAAAGAAACTTAGTCACGTTACCTAAGTCAAATACGGTCCTTGCGTAAATATTTTATTTTTGATTGCAATACCAAAAGCCTTAGCTGCTGAATGCAGCACCTAGGGACATGCGAGCTTCGCCATGCGTTCTAAAAGCGCTTTTTGCCGTATGCTATTTCGGTTTTATTTATTATGAGCCCATCGCGTATGATGCGTGACGTCACACTATGACGATGGCAGAGTGGCTTCACTAGCGCAGAGATTCAAACCAAGAATTCAGCGGTGCAAGATCTTTCATTCTGCGCAAGGATTCAACGATATCGTCACGCATGCGCTGAACAGAAGATCGCGCTTCGACGGATGTCAAGTAGACGTCATTGGCCCTTTGAATTCCTCAGCAGAGTCCCCTTAAGCTTTAAGAGAAGCAGCTCATGCTGCAAAATACGTCATCAAACGGCCGTGAGAAGTACAAGATATGATGCCATTATCTCAAGACAGAGGCCCATGGCCCATAAAAAGACCAGCCCAAAAAACAGGGACAAAGGTAAACAAAACGACAGGACGGGCACTGTTTTGTGTTCTTTGTCCCCGTTTTTTGCGTTGGTCTTCTTATGTCCTAGGTATGGGCCAATTGGCCCAAACAGCTATTTTGATCAAACCCATGGTCCGACCGAAGGCTCCCCTAAATCACACAAGGATATACATGTTATTCGTCTATGCATACTCACCACAGACGAGCCTCCATGTGGTGCCAGTTTTCCCCACATTATTATTCAATTAGCGCGGCAATTATTTGGTGTACATCGTTTCGAATGGTGTCATGAAATTTTTCTTTCATATAGCATACGCTTGACGTTATCTCGGGACAGAGATTTGAAAAAACGATCTATGTACCTCCAGTTGTTTGATTTGAAACCAAGGTTCTCCGGATTATGGTCCCCACACGCCGCTTGAAGCACGGCTGTATACGTCCACATACACACATACAAACCGATTACAATACCAGCAGAATGCTGTTATGTGTACCGAAAACCTCAGTCGAAAACATTTCTCCCGTGGTACAATTATTCTTTCGCACTCATAAGGTGCGCAGCTTTAAGCGTATATGTACTGAATGGTTTTCACCGTGTATTTACCTTCTGCCTAACTGCAGATTACAATAAACCTAGGTAGCAAGCTACTCCCAACATCAGGTACACATGGTAGTTATCGAAGTCGGCAGTGACTCACAGCGGTAACAAAAATGTATTACCTAGAATTCGGCTTGTTAGCGCCGCCTTAGTATAGGAAATATAAGTTTGTGCAAAAGATAATTATGATATTGATTACTTGATTCATGCTTACTCCCACTTGGTGATTATTAAATTGTCCTTTTCTGATAATGTTATCTAACTGGTGCTTTCTCCCGAGGGGAGAATAGAAACAGAGCGCCTACGTGAGCAATTTTGCGTAAATATCTAGATATTCCTATATGTTGAGGATATTGTGCACACGCGGTCACGACGAATACAGAGCGCTGTAAACCAGCGATGTAATTTTTCATCCTGTCTCTTCAGAAAGCTCAGTTGCTAAATGAGAGGAAAATAGCATCCATATTGTCTCGTTTTACCTTTTTCTCGCTTGAATCTTTTGTTACTCTTTCATCGCGAACGGTAAATAAATTACACCACAAACTTCTCATGCGTATCTACTTAAGGGATCTACGCGCCCAATAAATAAAAAAGAGCGCTTTGAACAGCCATATTTTTTTCAATATTGCCTTTCTGCATACACACAAAAAATACAGACAAAGAAATTGCTTTGCTTTATATGGCTTACGGCTTACCTTCCCAAAGTGACATCGAATATGAGGCAAGGCGTAGTGGCGAGCTCCAAAAAATTCTATCACCTAGGGTTTTTTGCATTGGCATTGCATGGCCTATGGGCATCTTAACGTTCTAATGCTGTCCCGCCGCGGTGGATCAGTATTTAGAGCGCTCGAGAGCCCAACCCAAGGACGCGGGATCGAATCCCAACCGCGGTGGCCGTATTTAAATGGGGGCGTAAATCAAGAAACCCGCGCGCTTTGTGATGTGAGTTTACGTTAAGAACCGCAGGTAGTCGAAATTTCGAGTCCTCTCTTCAGGACTTTAACAACACCCCCCCCCCCCCCCCTTACTTCCTAACAAAATCAAATCTTTTAATGTCGTGAAACGCCTCGCGTTTTAATGCAGTTGAAGCTCGGCCGCCGACAGTTTGGTGATTGAAACTATCAAGGCTTCGGTCTTCGCTGGAGTCTCAACGGGTTCGGATGAAATGACCGCGATAGGGGCGTGCCTTGCGATGTTCCGGACTAGGGACGCCGACAGGTAGCGGCGCCACTCTGTGACTCCAGAACTATGATAAACGTTTTCACCACCACCACTATGGGGTCAGCAGTCGTGAGCCCTGAAAACTGAGCCAAAGTAACCGGTCGTTCCACTGAAAAGAGCCCTGAGCGAAGCCCCTATTCCTCATTCAGTTCCTAAGCCATAATGAATTCACTTGGATCAGTTATGCACATTATCCGCCAAGGTCTACTCCAGATTGTGAACACTTGCACGATTAGGCTTTGAAAACGCTACCAAGAAGAGCATTGCGGCTGTACTTTTATTTACTATTTAGCAGCAGTACATACAGAAAGCAGGGCCGGTTTATTTCACTTATGTCCTTGCGTTAGAGACTGCGTAAGAAAACACCAGATAGAGAGGTACGAAGCAGTAAATGCTTGTATTTAACAACACTCCTGATTTTGAATCGCCCGCGTCTAGGGATATCTAGGGAAGCTTGCTCTTACCGACGACCACTAAAACGGCTGAAAAACGTCTAAACTCGCACCGCTGATCTAGCAGTTTACGAAGAGCAGTAAAGGGCCAGTACCTAATGCCTAGATGCATTATAGATTAACGGCATATCAATGACAAAACAACGAGTGGTTTCGCCCTGAGTAGCCGCAGCGCTGCATTTGACATGAAGTAGGAAAGATCTGTCGCGTATAAGGCGCGCTGTCGACACTTAGCTCTCCTGAAATCATACACCTTTTGAAATGCATCCTCAGGCACTTCACAGAGCGCAAGTCTTTCGGCTAACATCATGTTAAGATCCTGTACTTATCCACACATAAGACCTGGAACTCACCCTTGGGGGATCGGAGGCAAAGCAGCGAAGTCGAGAAGTGACAGCAGCGGCTGGTGCGTTCTCGGTAGGCGTTGTCGACGAGGGCTCTGCTTCTCCGGCGACGGCGGCGGCGGCTGAAAACGGATGACAACTCAGTATCTGAGGGAGAGGGCAGGGTACGGGCACTTGAGGGGTGCAGCAGAGAAGCTTTCCAGACGGACGGCTTGGCGGCTCGGCCTTCGAGTGAGAGAAGATATAGCGCGTGGCGCGGTCTCTTTTTTTTTTTTTTTTTTTTTAGCCTCATGACGGAAGAAAGAGGTTTGTCGGCAAAGGAGAGAAGGCAGTGTGGAAACCGGAAAGTCAAGCGCGCCAGACTTTGAAGTGGTTTTCGTCATTTGGCCACATCGTTGGCTGGCGATACCGGTGGAAACCACTCGTGGGCTCTCGACAGAAGGTGAAGTAAAAAACTGAAGATCACTGACAGAGACTGTCAGTAATCAGTCAGTTATCAGTCAATATTTCATCATGAGGGCTATCTATACATGTAACTAGTGCGCCTCAGCCGAACTTGCTTACAAGGTGTGGCTTATGAAGGCGGACAACTTTACAGAATTATAGTACTATTGAACTGCTTAGATCATTCCCCGCAAGGTAACGCGGTTGCATAGCTCTCCAAACAGTAAAAGAAAATACGAGCCACCGCGTGTTTCTCTGTGAATAGCAAAAGGGTCAGTGGACAGCAACAAATTTCCCAAAATGTGACACCGACAGTTTAGTTATCTTTTTCTCCAAAATGAAGGGGTGAAGGAAGAGAATGCGTAATTCAGATTACAATAAAACATATGTCGTTGACGTCTTTTACGTATGCGGCAAATTTCTTTTATTCTAATACCTGGTTACGAATATGTTATTGGGAAGTGTTGACTTATTGATGAATATCAAAATTTTGCTTTGGACGCTTGTGAAACGCTCGCACGGAGCTGTAAAACTACGATAGAAACTGACTTTAGTCGTTTTCCACATTAATTGTGGGGGTACTTGCGGACGATATTAGGACACTCCTAGAAAAATACTGATTGCGATAGTATAGACTTTCGATGAATAGAAAAACCTGGCTTTTAATACTTGTCGCGCGCTTGCACCAGGTAGTTAAAGCTGCTAGAGGAGACATATTGATGCGCTTTTCGTAATGAGGGACAAACGCCAAGTGTGCCCCAACGGAGGATCTACGAGCATACTGTGCGCTATGATCCAAACGTACTATATGTCAAACGCCACTCTTCCTTTTAAAAATGCCCTTCACCCAGAACTTCTTGGTGTGATTGAAGGGCTGATATCTCGTTCTAACACGCGAATTATCTACTCGATCTGGAAATGGAAGCTACCAGTCTCACTTTAGAGGCACGTCAAATCAAAAAGAAGTGAGGTGTGGTAAGTGTAAAGCTTGATGGGAGAAGTATTAAGAACGCATAGTCTGTCATAGAGCATAGACTGCCATTATTCGACAATCGAAGCTAAGGTCAGGATCTTATCTTTGGTCAGTTCACGATTTTATGTCCGACATCAACGGACAGGCGTAACGTTCCCAACGCTGGTGGTCGTGCCGGACAATATAGCTGCTGAGCAAGGGCCATGTTTTACTGCTTGCGCACCTGCTAACTTCCGCAGCGGCAAGGAGGAGAGTTCCAAATTAAGGTTAGCCGAACACTCTAGAATAAAGATTTCTTGTGCGTCGCTACTAAAAACCCGTTAATGAATGAGAAAAGCATGAACGACTTTTTCTATCTTAAGATCGGAGGCCGTCGGTGTTGCTGAGTCACAAAACATTTCCAGGTTCACCAGGTGGCCGGCCTGGTTGGTTAGCTACACTGGCAACTACTCACCTTGACTTGGGTAATTATCTACAAGGCCTGCTATCCACCTGGCTTTTTATGCCCGTTTAATCGTTAGAATCAGCTAAGACATTTTCAAGCAAAACACTCTCGTTCGTAGGTTTACCTGAACATTCCGAGCTCCCTAAAAGGTCTAGAGCGCGTTACATTTGTTCTATTTTAACAGGTAACGCGGTTATCTAATGAACATAAAAAGACGAAATCCAAAACAGCGTCAGTATATAGGCAATACGGTTTGCCAGTGCTAGAAAAAAAAGGTGGTGAAAGCAGTCACTCGAACGCACTTGCTGAAATGCGGCGCCTTAAAAAAATTGTGAAGAAACTTATGCTCCGCTTTTAAATTTATGACACGCTGGCGTAGGATACCAGCCCGCATATAAAACCCCGTTTTAACTAAGCCCTATGAACGTACCTGAGTGGCCTAGGGATAACATGAATGAAATGATCATGGGAAGCTGATTCTGATATCAGCCTCCCATATGAGAGAAGAGGCCAGAGTTGGCAGCTCCTGATAACCCACCGGGGTGGTGCAGTGGTTACGGCGCTCGACTACTGTTCCCAAGGACGCAGGATCTAATCCCGGCCTAGGCGGCCGCTTTTCGATGGAGGCGAAAAGCAAGGCGCCCGTGTGCTGTGCGATGTCAGTGCACGTTAAAGAACCCCAGGTGGTCTAAATTTCCCGAGTCCTCCACTACGGCGTCTCTCATAGCCTGAGTCGCTTTGGGACGTTAAACCCCACAAACCAACCAACCAACCTGATAAACGTATTGTCAGGCAGCCTACGTTCACTCAGTGCACGGTCTTGTTAGCTACCAGCTATACTGCCTGCCAGCGCCACATTCGAGGTTTTTCGCTCACAATGCAAACATCGAGGTCGGCGCTGATGCCGGATTTTTCATGTGTGGGAGCTTTAAAACTTTCACGTTAAAAGTAGGCGTTCGAGCAAACGCTTACAGCGATCCAAGCCATTTCAGATGCAGTAAATAGCACAAGAATTCCCAGTGTTTGTGTATACACCATCGTATTGATTAGAAAGCCGAACAGTGTACTGCTCGAGTTTTCAAGAGACTGCTGGTGTCCACTCTATCGTCACAATGTCCTACGCACAGATGCCAATAACCCGAACACACTTTAGATTCACAGTTCATGCATTTTTTATCTAAACCGGATGTTAAATGTTTCTCAGTACAGGCCGCCTCGGGTTACGGCATGCGCAGCATGCAGTTCGCAATGGGCTTATAGCTTGCTCAAAAGTATCAATAGCAAATAGTACAAAATAACCGTTTCACAATGTACGCGACACTTGGGCTTTTTCTTCTGCAGGGAGTTAAGCACACTCCTGCATTTTGATCGCAGGACAAGTCCACATTGTGACCTCTGATATTTTTCCGCACAGCGCAAAATTGCATCCTAAATCTTTTATTGTTCTGAAACACAAAAACTTAAAACATCATCTAATGAAAAGACTTGGTTTTGCATAGAATAACCCGACTGCATTAAGGCCTACGTTTCAAATGAACGGCTTTAGACTGTTAGTAATGTGTTGACATTTTCTTCGACGCAAATATGCTCGCCGCTGCACTTTGTCAAAGCTCTGATGGTCGTCTCTTCCCCCGGATCGACATAGCAAGTATGACCATGAGCCGAAAGTCCGTGTCACTAAAGATAACACCGCTCACTAGCATTTTTCGTTTCTGCCAAAATCAAGCCAACTGTTCAAGCACTCGCCTTTCGCACTAGTCATCATTAGTAGTTCTAACCGCATCGGCGCTTAATACATTGCATAGTGTAACCTCACATTTTGTCATTACTCATGCTTCTCTCAGTATAACAATTTCTCATTTGTACCTGCATTTTTCTTATTTAACAGTGCGTTAATTATATATGTGGCATGTATTCGTTCCCGGAATGTATTTTTTTTTTCATTGAATTATGCATACTACCACATTTGTGGAGGTAATGTTTCTGGTTTGCTATCTTTTAATTCCGGTACGGTTTTCCCTTTAGCGTCTTACATCGCTCATAACGCTGAGGTTACTGTCAATAAATTTCAAGAATATTACCAAACGACTACAATTGTAACATGGCCCCCGCTTCGTTTGTTCCTGAAGGTAAATAGAGAAAAAAAAAGTAGATGGGCTATTGAGATAGCCGAAATCTCATTTTTTGTTTATAAAGAAACATGAATAAGACCATATTGACAACAAGGAAATGTCACTATATAGCGTGCGTACGTAACCATTTCTGCAGAAAGCGCCAACAACTCTCAGTAAAAACCGAAATTGCTCTTTTTGTAATTCATGTATAGAAAGAAATTTTTGGGATCATACACTGTTACTATGCCTATCTAGGCGGTGTCATATTATGCCGTTTTTTGTGAGGCCTGCGCCTTCCCGATAAGAATGCGTTGGGTTCTGTCCGGGCATTTATGCAGTGCCCGGCAAACAAAAGATGTGAACACGAAGCCTCAAGCTTGTCAAGAAAACATGAGAGAAAAATTTTGGTGCTAGAAAAATATGTAATATTTGAATGCATTACGCACATATTGGTGCCAGAAGAAACATTCCGAATTGCTTCTTGAAGGCATCTCCAGAAGTTTGGTCCTTTTGGAAACTTCCTCTCCGGTTTTTAGCAAAGGTTTGTATACCACAGCAGAACATTTGACACATTTCCAAGGACAAAGAAAAAGAGCTGTTTGCGACAGACATCCGGGAAAAGTTTGTGACTAAAGACGCTATACCCTCTGACATCTGCAAAGTGATGGTGGTGGTTGCGATAGCAAAGCAATTTCACAAGCACATCCACGTGTTTTCGATCCTCCAACTTGCTTGCCTTGGGCACGAGGCCGTTATTAGTTGCACGGTTGCTCTCCCTAAGCTAATGTTCCCTCCACTTCATCCTTGTTTTTGAATAGGGTGTCTTACGGTTAAAGATGCGTGCCGTAGCGCGAGCTCAAGAAAGTGTAACGAACACAGTGCATGCCTTTTTAATTTTTGTACTAGGTCGAAAATGAAATTAAAGCAGCTAATTTGCACCTTCTAGGTCCTAACAACAGCCCCTTTAATTTTAACTGACACTTGCTGACCCAGGGTTAGTAAGATTCAGTTCGACTTTTTAAACAAGACAAAGCATTAATGCTTCATCAGCATACCAAATTCATTAAATCTAAAGCAGCCTTCGGAATTCACGTAATAATTAAAGCCCGACATTACTTTGACCTACCTACACTTCGCATGTTGTATTTCTCCTTCATACATAGCCACCTTTCGTATTGCATATCATCATGGGGTAACACATACAACACTAACCTTTCATGTGTTCGCCACCTTCAAAATCAAGCACTCCGCATACTTACCTTCAGCCCTTACCGTGCATCCGTTTTCAATTATTATCGCACACTTAACATACTGCCATTGTCGCTACAGCTTAATTTTAGGTTGGCATCAATCATCTTCAAAACGCGTAATAAACATGTCGTCCTTAGTGGTTTTGAGTCATCCAAGCTTTTTAACAAAAATAACACCAGATTTGCTGAACAGCATAATCTACTACTACCGAAAATCAGGACCAATTATGGGAAACAAACTGCATACTTCTCAGGCATATCTGTTTGGAATTCAGTGCCTCCTGAAATAAAGCACAGCGTACTATTCATTCATTTCATCGTTCATTAAAGACCAATTTATTTTCTACCTTGTTTTGTTCCACCGACTAAAGATGTTTTGTCTGGATCATAGTTTCCGTGTTTACATTTTATTTATTCTTGTACCAATAATGCGCTAATTTCTGTAATTTGTGCATTTTTTATTTGAAGTTCCTGTTTATTTAGAATTTATTTTCACTGTTTTTCGTTAGTATTCTATTATAGTTTTTCTCTGCACGCCTGTATATTCTTTTTTTCACTGCCTAGTATGTTACCTGCTAATCTTATCCATTCTGTCATAGGAGGTCCCCCGGACAGTTTATACTTCGGGACCTCCTTCTGTAATACTAATAATCCATGTACATGTACCTCACAGTGAAAAATAAAGATGAAAGATGAAAGATGAGGCCAATGCAAGAATGGTCAACACCAACTTAGAGCTAAAAATATATTTCGTGTTTTGTGAATGCTTTCAGAATACTCAAGTTCGGGCTTTAGTACGTCACAGCAGATTTTCGGTTTCATATAGGCGAAGTAGTGAAAAGAAGTGATATTATACAGTTACTCCGCAGACTTGATGGAGGGAACCTTATCCCTAGCTGTATCCGTTGCGTCTACCAAGACGAACTAGGCCAAGGAGATCGATTGCAAGAAGAATAAGTAGGTTAGGGATATTCTCTCGAAGCTGGCAGGTTTTTTTAAAGAGGTCGTCCTAACTGTATAAACCAATACGTGCACGCGAACGCGTGTTGTTAATTTGGACGAAAATGTTCAGACCATAGGCGAATAATAGCTGCAAAGGAAGATCATAGCACAGATAAAGTTATGCTGCAAAATATTGTGGCAAATTCGGTTGCCATGAAAGCTGCTGCAATAGTTTGGTCATGTTTTGTATATGAATCAGCGAATGAAAGATTCGTTGTAGTAGTCTAGCTATAAAACGTATCAAGTATCATTTCTCAAGTATATTTTTTCTAGTAAACGTATCAAGTATCAAGTATATTTTTTCAGTGTTACCGAGTACATCTACTGTGTATAAAATCTCAGACTGTCTACTTTTCCCAAACCAAGCAACGGCCAATGAGAACACGAACAGAAATACGAGAGAACATGGAGCCTTTGCATAGCTCAAAATGCAGAGATTTGCTACTACGTCAGCTCATTTCTCTTGAATTGATTCCCTTCATAGCGTAGAAATCGTCTTCAAATCAAAATGTAATGCTTACTGCTCGATTTACGCAAATAGACGACTAGGTAATGATTTCGGTTCTGTTCTACTTGATTTTCGTATTCATCTATCTGCTTTCGCCATGCCCAAATTACAGGACAATGTCACGCCACCTTGGCATTGTGTATGCACCCACTCATTTAGGCCAAAAAAATATGACCAAGATTCTTTCCTGGCTAAAATAACAAGCCAAGTAAAAAGAGACTACTAGCAGGTCTCATGTGATGTGGATCCCTTGAAGATACGGTGCAGTTTCTCAGTCTGGTAACCGATAGCTGCTCTCAAGTATGCCCGATAAAGGCTCCACAAGTATACCCGCAACAGGCCCCACAAGTGTTCGTTTGACCTACAGGTAGAAGAGCAGGGTATGGTAGCGTAGGAGCGTTTGAAGTGTTGCACGTGCCGTCTTACCTCCAGGTACAACCTTCTTTCACCCACTTCGAAGAGCGCTTCACCTAAGTCCGATGCTTGTGTTGGCGTCTCAAAGATTAACCTTCCTTCAAGCTTCTGAAACACACTTTCTGCCGTTTTTTCGCTGGCGCCGGACCAAAAGATGCCTTGCTTGACGGTAGATAAATGTAGCGTTGATGGCTGTCGATACATGCGTGTTTTCTAAAAAAAGAACATGCTTGGCACTCTGCCTAATTGCTGCTTTACATATGTCAAGTTGTGTGGGCCCCTTCACACGCAATTTATTTGATGCAGTAATGCTAGTTTGGTGGTTTTGTTCCAATCGGTTAATGTCCGAAAGAAGCACAGGCTATGAGTGACGCCAAACTGTATCACTGCTTATTAATTTCGAGCAGCCAAGGTCTTTCAACGCACTCTGACATTGCCATGTACGCGAGCGTCTTCAGTTCTGCATCCTTCTAGACGTGCCGCCATGGACAATGCCGATTCAGTATGGGCTTTTTCAGCACGCGAGATTCCTATTCACGTAGCCACCTCAGCAGAGCTGATGCATTCGTGCATCTGTGTTACATTATCGTTGCTATACCATGAAAAACAAAAAGGGCCCTCATGACAGTGCCTTAGTGTAATGAAAATGCCCGTATGCTGTAGAGATAGACGTCATGCATGCTCTCTATCTAAATAAGCATAAATATCATGTCACAAATGTAGTGGCTTCCATTTACTAGAAACATAGACTCCTTAGGAATAGTGTTTTGGTGCCAATGCCAAAGGCAACGTGATCCTTTCCCGCTGTAACATATTTAAACGTAAAGCGGAAAATGAAAGTGAAGAAAAGTCGTTAGCTCGCAGACGGTATCTTCTAAACGTTTTAGTGATTTATGCAGGGTTTAACTTTCCAAAACAGCACATTGTTTTAGAGATGGTGTTCCTGCTGACGACGATAGGCTGAAAAGTCGGCATCTTCTTTACAGCTTTTGCAAAAACGTCCACATTTAGACATGCTGTCAAAGACAGGAACTAAGTTGTCACATGACTTCTCAAGTTGTATTGTGGTATCCACTACTTTGACAACTATAAGACAGCGTTGATTTTCTCCGGACCTTATTGCTGCGATAGCAATGCATTTATTAGTGGAATGAAGCGCCAGGTGTGGGAGTCTGTCGATTACGATCCAAAATTAAAAAAAGAAACGAGTACAAAAAGGGAACAGACAAGCTTCGTGTGCCACATTAAAACATACATCCTGAACTCCACAAAGCCAGGTGAGCAGAAAACCAATGCACTAGGCCACCGCAGTATCCATGCACAAATTACAGTACACGACATACTGCGCCATTATACTACTCATGCAGTAATTACAGTACAGGACAGCTTATCTGAGGACCAGAAAGCACTGGCACACAGGTCGAGACAGGCAGTGGTCACCAGCAACGACTTGAACAGAGAAATCGGCTCACAATTTCTTGCTCAACAATGCAGTTTCATGAACTTATTTCATTCGCCTGTCTACTGCTTTAGATTACCCTTTATTGAACGTCGAAGAATGTTTAGCATTTAGCTTTATAATTTGGAAATCTTCGTCTTTATCCGCTTTCATCCATGCGCCATGCAGCCCTCACTGAAGAACACGCAGCTGGTTCCCCGTGCAGCCAAACTTAGAACTCGTCGGCGGATGTCGTTTCTCACCCAGCGTGATGCAGCCAGAATGCAACAGTGCACGGGAACTAGGACGCATAATCCTATGTTCGAGATTGTCCGGACACCTCTGAATCAAAACCGTAGAGGTTTCGACAATGCATATCTTGGTGGTGCCATAAATGAAACGAAATGCGATTCCTTCTTTTAGCAGTGTAGGGAGAGACCGTCGTAGAGATTAGTAGTGCCTGATCCGTCTGGGACAAAAAGGGGAAGTGGTGCGGCGTGTGAACATTACAAAGTTTCCAAAAGACTAGTGCAATCGCCTTTCCGATTAGTCAGTCAAATTACTGCTCATTCATTTTATTTATTTACGCTGTCATTTATCTATTCCGCCCCAAGCTAGAATGTCTAGATCGCTTCAAGCACAACCAAACGCATCGAACCATGCCCTGCGTTGCGTTCTTCCGCCTATGACAGTATTACAAAGGCTGCATGTATCGCTTCTTTGGAAGTTTAATTAGCGACAGCGTTATAGGCCTCGTTCTTTAGAAACTCCGCCATTGGCGTTCTGAGCGAGAAATCACCGGCTTGTCTTTAGCAGGTGATAGCTGGTAGATAACATGGCTGTACGCTGCTTGGTCGCTGGCTTGTGCGATCCCATGCGAGCAAACGAAATTAGCGATTTGGCAGAAGCTGCCAAATCGGGCTTGGTAGTTGAGATGGGAGGCTGAGGCGAATCGAACACTCCAAGACCCCTGCAGGCCCTTTCGCAAGGTTTGGTTAAGTGCCCGGGCTTTATATCCATACCGGGAGGTCTTCCACGCAATATCGTAGCTTACAACATCATGCTAAATAGCACGTGTGAAATAATAGAGGCAAAGTTTAAGGTATTAGGGATTTCCCAAGTGGCATAGTGCTTGTACGAAAGAAGATCCGTAAGAGGAGCAGCGGACCGAAGCCGTTAGATTTGCGCGTAATGCCCCTAAAGGCGAAGTTTAACAGCTTCTCCCCTTCCCTCGCCTGTGTGCCTACCAGCACGTTTGCAGGGGAAAGACGGGGCGCTGGGAGCTAGGTCATGTCTTGCAATGCCGTAAGGATAACTAGCGCCTTTGCATGAGCTTGACCTCTATGTTTAAAGGTTGGTTTCTTCGAAAGATGTTGCCAAGTCCTGCACATGATCATTCGTCTTTCATATAGAAATACCTTCATTTCCATTCGAAGAATTTGATTTTATTAGGCGAGCTTTATTTCCACCTTTTTTAATATGTTCTTCGATCTCATGCCTATAGTACTGTGAAAAGGGGCGACAAATAATATCATCCCATGATAATGCTGCTAATCCTAAATCTAATCATTGCCTGGCCCAAGTGTTCGCTGCTTTAAATTGTTTACTTACCTTCTTTGCATCTCTCTGGACGCCCCTTTTTTTACATGCCCCCCCCCCCCCCCCCCTCCCAGCAGAAACATCTACTCGAATGCGCATCGCCCCGAGATTGAGCACCCTATGTGGATGGCTGTACATGAATTCTTCAGGGGCAGTTTCTAGATTTCCGTGGGGAAATCTGGGCTCTACTTTTATTTGTCAAATCTTTTTAAGCTACGAGGCTGGGCATCGCAATAAAGAAAGCTCTGCTATGTCAACCTTTTCCAATAAAACGGTGACAGAAAAATGACACATCTCGAGAAATCAACGAAAACAGAATACATTTGAAACAAAGCAAATGGGAGCAAGAATAGAGCAGCTCCGACTGCATATACTCAAACAATGAGTGCAGGAAGGTAGACGCCCTTTTAGATACTAACGCTTAGTCACCATTTGTGGCTTTTCGGTCATTGTCAACTTAAATGTTGAACAAAAATTAAGGCAGTTGGGTCCAATAAGTTCCTCTGTCCAAAATTCTCATCTATTTTGCGATAGCAGCCTTGAATCCCACTGGAGTAAGGTGTGCGTGTATATATTTTCGGAGTATCTAATGCCTCTAAAAAATAATGTATTACCCTACCGCAAAGCTTCTGTGGACCGCGTCGAGCTCATAAGAAAGGTAAAATTCTCTCTCACCCAAAGGTGAAACCGCTGGAGACGCAACATTGCTACGAGGGCCTAAAGAGACCCTGCCGCCTAGCTACAAACCCGTTTCCCAGGTCTCTCAGTGAACCTGAGGGCGTACGTGGGAAGACTTGAGCGGTGCAGTGCTTTCAACCCTACTGGAGCTACAGATAATTTTGATCACCGTCGTCAGTTTGTTGAACCTTGCAGTCCCTTGGATGTGTAGAAAGACTGAAAGATATGCCAGCATTCTCGTTAATGCGATTTAATTTCAGTCTTATATCGAGTGAGGAAGAACAAAGAAGGCTGAGCAAGATATTGTCACGCACCTTCGCACAACATCGACGGAAGAAGATGAAGGGTCGGGCGATCTGTAGAGGAAAGAGAAGAGAAAGAGCAGAAAGACGTTTGAAGACTTCGTCGCGGTCCTGCTTCGACTATGTAAATAAACAGCCCCGTTTGTACTACGTACTTAACAACTATGGGGAGAGGTGCTTGGCATTGAACACGAAGCTTTTCATCTATCGAAGTAGCTGTAGACTCGCTGGCTTACCATCAATGCCATCGGAAATAACTGATGACATCAATACCCAGCAACCAGGACCATCGACGGCGAACAACTGGCCTCATTATCGAGAGCCCTGAGCATTGTTTGAAAAATCTGAGAAGGACGTTGACGAGGGACCGAAGCACTACGAAAGAGTGAGCAAATATAATTGCGGGAACGCTGCTACTAAGCTGCTAATGTGGTGTTCTTTCTTGTCGTTACTGCCTTCGATTGGTTCGATAATCGTGAGGATTTGCTAAGTACATGAGCTATATTTACAAGAGAGATCAAAAAAATAATTTAGGGGGTGAATCTGCAAAGAAGCGTGCGAAATAGACATTGCTTCACGTGGTATATGTACCAGGACAAACTTACATTGCATACATCGAAACCATCGGAAAATTATGCAAGCTAGTGAATCCCAGCATACTTCAGACAGACAAAGTTGGCCACCTTTTGAAAGGAATTGCGGAAGACGTTTATAATTTCCTAACTAGCAAAGAGCGCCTGAGCACACCTCCAAAGTTATAAAACATCGTAGAACAATATATATATATATATATATATATATATATATATATATATATATATATATATATATATATATTAACTTTCACATCCCTCTTCTTGTCATTCGATGTTGCGACAGCTAGGTGTTATACGTGACAACCTTCATTGTCTGCGTGTTCCTTGCGTTCGTTCAGGCAGGGCTGCTTGCTAGATTATTCATATTTCCTAGCACAGGCAAGAGTGAGCCTGCATGCAAGACAGCTGAAGTCATCGAACCGCACAAAGAGTGCGGCCACTTCTTTCCAATCTCATCCAAACCAACGGCAATGCAGGCGATATGATTATGCCTCTATGACACGCTTTCTTTTGTGTTAAAAAAAACCATTGCTACAAACCCCACCCGAACTTTTAATGATACCAGAAGTCCTTATTTGGGATTTGTTGCACTCTGGACGAACTGTTGTCGGAGCGGTTTTCCTTTTTTTTGCTCTTTCAAGTTTAGCTTAATCTGTCTGCTCAAGATTGATTTGGTATATGTAGAAAACAAAGCGAAATACAAGACGAGAAACAAATGTTCTAGACACTTCATGACTTGTCGTCTTTCTTACTATGTACGTATTGTTTTGTTATCCAGTTCAAAATCAGGAATGCGCTTTACAAGTTCTTTTCCTTTTAGTTAAAACCCAGTCTTTGTCGAAAACAGATTCCATGAGATTTGTTTCGATGTCGGCAGCTCGGCTCCTGGGAGCGGTCCTGGAATACCTAAGCTCAGTATATTTGAGATCGCGTTCGTCACCTGCACCATAGCAGGCTCTGGAGACGAACAATGAGCCCCGTCACAGGCCTAAGAAGGAAACTCCTTACAGCTCACAATATTAATAACCACTGCACACCAGGCAAATAATCATGAAGTCGAAAAATGCCTATCGTTTGACTTATTTCTTGTTTATAAAAGCAGAAAAAGAAAATTTGCTTATATGTCGTGTATATTTCTTAGCAGCAATATTACTAGCCAATATCACTAAAATTCGTGGGAAAAATTATGTTAACGTTATTAAAAATGAATTCAATGTCGGTTAGGTAATATATGCGCCGTTTTAATTTATAGTACTTTAATGAATTAAGGAAGCATAAACAAACGAACGTGATTACTGTACATTCGGCCCCAGGCCAGTGTTTCTGAAGGCAGGGTATTAATAGACGCGGGGAAATAAAACTTCTACGGGAAAGTATGATAAAGCAGAAACTTGGACGCCGATTATGCAATAAAGCAATAAACAACAAGAAATTCCGCTTTCGCTGCAGACCACTTGACAAGAATTAGCTTATTCCCCTACCGTCACTTGTGTATGAATACGTGAGAAGACAGAAGGAATGGTACGCGCCTAGACGTGCAAGGCATTGTCATTTCTGGCTTTACCGTGTGCTTAGTCGCTCCGTTACTAAACGATTCTAAATGTAGTCACAAAAAGAGCCCTCAAGCTAGGAATGATGAAAGAATGAGAAGGACGTGCATCTCTCCCGCTGTCGATACCAGGTCCTGCTTATACGAAAGCATCAACGTTTAAGAGAGTGAGGAGATTTATATTTTCGAAATCGCTATTTTCTCTCGCACGCGCAGCTCAATATTAGCAGTTTCGCCATTCTAAACTCATCCTCAGATGGGGGATCCTTATACGTGAGAAGAAATAAACCTTCTTTTTGGTGGTCACCTGCATTGGACGATGGGTGTCCAGCCTGCCATGATGGCGAAACTTGCTGCAATATATGGAAACTTTTGCAACAATAGGTCTTGATACAGCTACGTCTGCATTCAACCCCAGGAGCCGGTTCTGCGAAATAATTGCAGGCTTTGGGCGTTTTGGTTTCTGCAGTTTATGCGCGAACTTTCTTCATCAGCTTCGACCTAGGGAAGTTGTTCAGCTCAGGAACTGGCATTTTCCGTGGTACTAAAGCTTGTGAAATATTTCGAAGAAGGCTTGGCTAACACGTATGAGTGGTTCTCACGGCGATGTGTCTTCGTAGCCAAACCCCACGTGCTGTCCTTGTGCCCGCTTGATCACCTGTGGGCACAGAGCCATCTCTGCTGCAGAAACCAGCGTCCTTCAGCGTCTGTGACTTCGGGACGAGCATATTGGTTCTTCTGGCATTTATGAGGCCCACTGCCTCTCATTGAGATACCCTGCAATTACCCGATGGAAACGCTAATTGCACTGGCATCATGTCGAAATTTGTAGGAACTTTATTTGGTCACACTGGGCGTACACCTGTCATTACTAAAAAGCACTAGAACGCGCATTGTCAGGTTTTGTTCCATGCTGATCTCAGTATAATTCTTCTAAAAATGTGCAATGCAGAATGTTGGAGTGAATCTATATATCGGCTAAGGCAGACATATTCTATCGAATGTGTCTAATATGTTAATATGTTTGACATATTAGACACAAAGTTCATGCGCACTTCGTTGTCTTTGCACTCGCAGCAATAAAAACAAAAAATTAAAATAACCCTCCTGGTTTATCCAGCTTTAGAGTGAAAGAGCCAACAATTTCTTCTTTTCTCGCTTGATTAAAGTAGTGCTCAGCCTCAAATTATCGCCTCAAGTACAACTTGCACTAAGAATTTGATAGAAGTAATATAGATATTTGAGTGAAGTGCAAAGTATACGTGGTAATACTGAAATGAAGTGGAGAGATCCGAGCCATTCACTGCTCCTTTCTACTTGTGGTGCCTAGTACCCGAAGTTGGGGCATAATTGGTGGGTTTTTAATAATGGACTTTTGTTCATGGCCAACGTTTCCTTTCTTCCCTAGCCAAAGGAAGGGGTATCAGAGTCAGCAGCGATGGGCGAGCGCTGTCTCCTTTAGAAATTGTAGAGTAGGCGATAAGAAGGGGGGGGGGGGGGGGGGGTGAAACAACCAATCACATGCTATTAAGCGCAGCTTCACCTCTGCCGCCCTTGAAGGAAGTGCTAGCAGCAACGGCGCTGTCAGAATGCAGAGCTCCTTTCAATGTGTTGCGTTGTAGAAATTTAGCAAACCACTATTCGCCTCCAGGTATGAGTGCATGCTTCGCAGAGGCTCAGTGGTTATCCGCTTGACTGTTGATCCTAACTAAGGACATCACCTCATCCCGGCCTTGGCGCCGAGCTGTGGACTGGCACCGAAAGGGACCGAAGTGTTGCGGGATCTGAGTGCTTTGAAAACCCGCAGCGGATCTGGATTATTTATTTCTGACGCCAATGTTCGTTTCCATTTTATTTAATCCCCTTTCATGCCCTCTCTCCCAGTGTTGCTAAGATGTCCAACGAAACATCAGACCACTGCTACCATATGTACTTCCTTCCTATAATAACCAAATTTATTTTCTCCTCCAAAGTACCATTCGGATCATCTGCTACCTGCCAATCGTTAAGACAGCTTACGTTAAGAACTGCTAAAGTAGACTAAGTTTGCATTATTAGATTGGCTATGGAAATATGCCCGTTCTCTGGTTGCCTTAAGAGAACACCATTGATGCCGTCATAAACCACACGTCCTCGAAAACAGATTGGAATGTCACATAAAAAAAAACGATATCACTATAGGTTCGATACTCTTTATAGTTGAAGTCGGTGTGCGCATAGTGCGTGAGGGCAACCTTTTAATGCGGCGTACAATGACAAATATTTCCAAGCCAGAGCGCCAGTGTTAAAGAAATTCTCCCATCTGAAGACACTTATATGACTTACTGGTGGCCAACTACAAATGCAGAATGAAGGAAGGCGCATGACTATGATAGCGCCTGACTGTAAAAACGTGTAACACACTGTGACTAGCGTACATCCACATGCCCGAAAGCAATCTTTAAAACATTGTCGCTAGGTTCCAAGAATCGCTCGTTAAATACAGCCTCAAAAGCAGCATGTGTTGGTAAATGTCACAAAAATAGTCAAATTTAAATCAAATCGAAAGATTAAACTCAACAGTGACAAATGGTCACCTACGTAATGAAGGCGAAATATGTCTCGCGCGGTGCGCTATGCGAGGTCCGGTCCCCACGCTTCCTCCTGTGGTGCGCGCTATACCATGAGATCGGTAATGCTTGCAAAGCTCCCTGTACTCTTTCTGCTTCTCTGAAGGCGCTTAGTCTCCCCACCCTCCTCTTGGAACGGCTCCCACTCGCGAAGTCATGTGGAGTGTGGAGGCAATTAAGGCATGCACTTGGAGGCACACACGCTCGTCGGTTTCAATTCTTATCGCAGAGTAGCTTCCAACAAGACTAGCAGTGGCAAGCTAAATCGGAAGCGATATGGCGTGACATCAGCCGGAATGCCGCACAAAGAAACTTTGCGTCACAGTTTTAAAATGAAAGAGGGGAAATCTGGTGTCACAAGAAGGTTCATTAGGGATACCGTATGCTGGCGAAAGCGCTATCTGTGCATGAATTTGCCAACAGCGCCAATAACTGCAGCGACCACAACAGCACCAGGTGGTTTTTGCTCATCGTGGCTAGTAAGGGGCCTTATAAATATCGTGCCTAGCAGCTGCTGCTGGAAACCTTGCAGTTCAATATCATGACCAAAGATTATACCTATATGCGCTGTAAATTGCGCACATAGAAGTGACCCGTTAAAGCAAACTCTATTTTTTTTCGCAAGCGCCTGTGTCTCGTCTGCCCTTCTCTGTCCATTGTGAAGTTTGCGCTGTTTTTCTCTGCGCAATCTGTAAAAAGGTAAATATATATTAGTGAATAATTGAGCATGGTAAAACTTTAATTTCGTGGCATTACTGTAAAGAGGTCATTTTTACAGGATCATGACCTTTTGGAAAAGCTTTATGCTGTACCCGCAAAAACAACGTTTAGAGTAATAAACACTATTGGCTATATTCTAGGTCGGCATATAGAACCTTATGTCACCGTTTTTGTACAAACGCTGTCTTAGACGAGCTTTGAAAGGTTGCGTATACTTGCGCGAAGAAGACGAGACACAAAAAGGCACATATACGACATCTTGCTAGATCAATTCAGAGAGCATTTAGGTGATTGGTCACGTATTTACAGCAAGAATTTGCAAACATTTTATGTAAAGATCACCTCTTAGACTAGCTCAGTTAATATGCTAGTCTGTTCGTGTGCTCTGGGGAAAAGTATATGCTCAAGCGATGTTCATAAACAGTCCGCAGACTGAAATAAATATGGCGTGTGTTTTCTGTAGAAAATCCTAAACAGTATCAAGGGGTAACGTAAAAGGGGTTATAAGGGTCTCTTATTTTTTGTTATCCGGACACACATCACAGTTATTCCACCCCTGAATGTACTGGCAAGCGCCAGCCTTCTCTTATCACCAACCGTTGCTACCACTTCGTCTTCTGTCTCTGTTGTTGAACTTTGCCTTCCTTCTGCCTTCTGCAATGGCATATATGTAACAACATGATGCGACAGCAATAACTGATGCAGTATGCGGCTCACCCTTTAGTTACTCCTCTGCGTACATCCATGTCAGCGGTGTAATCAGTAATCCTTTAATTTTTGCCTCTCTTATCAGGCACATCTGACTAGCACGTGCTACCGTGTTATGGGAAAGAAATCCCGATATAGATATAAAGCATCGCTTTAAACATGTCTCATAAATGGCCATCGTCACCTGTATCATCATCATCATCATCATCATCATCATCATTTATTTACAACATATCGTTGGGTGTCCCGAGATGAAAAAGCTATTGAGAAACAGTTTTCGGGGTCTGGGGCCCTTACTAGGCAGCGGCATACAAAGCATGTCTGTGGATTAGCAACTAAGACAAAAATCACCGTTTTTTTAGTGTACATGTCAAGATTACAAGCAAAACATACACAGATCACAAATATCGCTAAAAAGAAAAAGTAACAAAGAAAAGTCAGCCCCAAGGAAATTTCACTATGAACAAATCAGCATCAAAAAAGCAGCCGTCATCAGGCAGGTAACAAAGAATTTGCGTGTTTGTCTCCGGGTGGCAGTCATCAAATGGACACCTTGGCTTAAGAATTTATTTAGCAAAAAAGACAATGTGTGTTTTAAGGACTGCAACATGTAGTCAGTGCGCCTGTGAGGAATAAGCCACTTATCACAGCTGCGGGTGCGGTGGTCACCACTATACACTGTTGAGTTAATAGCATGTGTGACTCTGGGATCTGAGCGCACCACTTGGTTCGATACCCATATCAAAAAAATCAACCTGAGATGCCAGCTCCAGTCATGTTATTCCAGCTTATAATTTCGCACAACCCATCAACTTACTTTGCGCTGTCCTCATTAGGGTGGCAACCACGAGCGAAATACATGTGCAAGTTACAGCCCCCTCCATCGTTTGGTATTTGAGTATTTCGTTGCTGTTTTTTATTGTCGTAGCATATTAGGTCTTTTGTTACGCTGGCTGATATATATAATTTCTTCATGGGCAGTATATATCAAAGCGACAGCTTCAGAGCTGTAGCCACACCAAACTTCGCCACTGAATGTAAAGAAATTATCTAATTCGTCGACGAATATGATGACGTATATAGATGCGACCATGGCGAGTCAATCTTTTGTGCTTCGCAAAGGAAAGACTTGAGACGATGTGCTGCGACTTCCCATCTTCAGACAGCCATGGTAAAAGGCGTTATTTTGTATACTAATGACTAATAGATGCGAATTAAGCCTGTAGATATTTTAGATATTTTTAGAACCTCGCCTGGAACTATAATGCCGCCACGTAAACGGCGGGGATGGCCGAGTAATCATGCCAAGGAGGAGTATCCTTCACCCGTGTTTTGATACATCTAGCGTGTCAAAATAATAATCTCGCGGAGGCGATACCTAATGCTACCACAGTGCCCCATGAGAACGCTTACGAAGCCCCTCAAAATCTTCAGTTCACCTTTCATGGTCCCTTATGTCACGGGGCGAACGCTTAGATCAGAGTGGCGATGGCTCTTAGCTTTGGTAATATTTATTCACGTTAGCAATCGCCGGCAATAGACTTTATTATTTTGTGTGGGACCGCATGCGCAGCCCGACACCTCTGCCTGGAACGTTTGCAACCCTGTGAAGGCACTTGCACGATTTTTATAGATGGTGGAATATTCTCTCAGCTGCAGCCTATTTGCAAGTTTGTAAACTTTATATTAGGCTTGAATATGAACAGCTTGGCAGTGTTCCTCGACTACTGCAGAGCACGCTATCTGCTTCCTCCACTGCCGAGGACTTCATTCATTTTGAGGCAAAAATAGGTGCAACAAACTTTTCATTTATGTGTGAGGCTAGTCTGCTAGCCTGTCGTTTACAGAACTGTCATCTCAACGTGATAGTACAAAATGAAACCAGGAAGAGGCTTTGTGGACGTTTATTTCAAGTTCTACTGAAAGCACGTAGTCCAAAAGCCGCCTTAAGCAGAGGCGACAAGTAAATTCTTTATCCGTTGGGTGTTCACTTCGAAGCAGCAGCGCCGCCACATGTGAATGAGTGGACGAAGCGTTCGCTGTTCAAGGGTTCGGTGATAACGGCGGTGCAGGTGCTCTTCACCTGAGACAGAAAAAAGGCATCATTTTTTACCACGTGCTGAATATTTTACTTCTACCAGGAAATACACTTTAACCTTTGTAAATGTGAAAGAACATAGGATTCCAGAATATTACGAATTTTTACGAACTACACAAAAGGACTCTATCTCAGATATTGATGATAGCTGTGCAGCGGAGAAAGGAGGTACCCAGGTACACTATTTTGGAAAAAAATACATTTTTCGTTACTTCCAGTGATAATCACTCGTGATGAAGTTTTTCGACTACAGTGCGGTAGAGCATCGTTATACAAAAGTAAGCATGTCCTGGCTTAACTGTCTTACTAGCATTAAGTGCGGTGAGCCTTGTGAACGTTCAGTGCAACTCCCATTGCTGCAACCTGAAAATAAAGGGTGCTTACTTAAAAAATTTTGCCCTTCGTCTCTGCTACAAGTTTGTTTTGGCCCATAAACAGCTGTAAAAGCGCGTGTATGAACTTTACCAATGGGTATGCGTTGTAGAGCTGCGACTATACGTTGAGCCTTTCAAAAATTTTCCAGAAAGTGTTTACATCTTCGCCATACTTTGTGGCTCTTAATGTATTTCCAGCGTTGCAAACCTCCTGATGGCAACATACACTTTGTCTTACCAACTTCAGTAGACCTAACCGGTGCATGAAAGCTGCACGTTAGTCATTCCTTTGTTTCGCAAAACTTTACAGCCCCGGCTTCCAATAACCGATTAATCCATTATACTCGCGTAGCTGCAGTGCGATTCTCGCCAGAAAGACGCAAGTGAATGCTAGCATTCAGGTGAGAGTGGAAACATTTCACACAGCATCAGACTTAAGTTATGCTAACGTAACGTATTGGACCCCAAAAGAACCCAAGCGTATCTGGAGGCTGCCGAAAATTAGGCGCGTGGATAATTTTAGCAAGTTTGCAGAGGTCCGGTGGTAGCAGCTATCACAGGGCCTGGTACATTGCAGATATATAAGAGACAATGTTCCTGCGGAGTTGGTAGTCAGGTTGATGATTATTAGGCTTGTGTAGAAATGATGACGTATGAAATAAAAAATTGCGCATTTAGAGCATTATTTCTACTCAGCTGTTTTCACAGTTATAGGCCGTTTTGATCGGTTCCCCCCCAAAAGCCCTTTGGGAATCAATCGGTACCGTAATTCACCTCCTCGGAAACGCTCTTCTGAGAAGAATCCTCAAATGGGCACGTATTCAGGCAACAGCTATTAATATGAGCCCCCCACTAGAGAGTCCTGAAACCTGCACAGCGCGCCGAGAGGCTGTGCATTTCAGCTGATTTCTTCCTTTTTTTGCACTACCGGCTCTGCCCTCAAACCAGATTCTTAAACACTTGATTTTTCGCGCTACTTGTCTTGTTTTTCGCTAGCCTGAATTCGGTAACTGAAGATGTCCCCTCGCGCGTATTGTTTTTAGTTCGCCAATACCTGAAAGTAACACTGACTTTGGTTCTATTTGGACATGCCAGTATCTCTGCTGAGTTATTACTTCTCTGAGGAATACCAGCCGACCGTTCAGGGCTCAGTGGTTTGGTTGCGCAGCTCTTTGACAATGTGAAGTTAGGGCTAGAAATTCCGTGGCGATTGTAGCATGCATATATAAGCCATACTTACATCCCGTGTTTTCGGAAGGCAAGTTTCTTTACTGTAGGTCTCCGTGACGCGGCACGTGGACTCGGCAATCTTGAAAGTGATCCGGTAGTTGGTGCCGGCAACAACCTACGCAGCAACAAGATCGAGCAAACTTTGTTAACATTTGTGCACTGTCATCCATCTACTATAGCATTCAGAAAGAAAAGGGGCCGAAGGCACATTTTTAAAACAACGGGACCCGCACAATATGCAATACTATAGTATTTTTGTGGCTACCTTTGAGCAAACGTTCACGGTGCCATTCAATGGAAGTAGTACTAAGATTTGTCACAATTTCACACTACCGACCTTCTGGTAGCCCAAATACGTGCTTACGCGTATAATATGCTTGTAACATTGTGTAAAAATACAAAATATAACACTGCGGAGACCTTGCGTACGTCAATGGAAGCGTGCGGCACAATATTGTAAAGAAAATCCCTAAAAAGCAGCACTACTATTGCTCTCGCTTGGCTGTCCTAACCTTGAGGGACAGGTTGTGCATTAAGACTGTGACACATTCGCTCTTTTGGGACAACTCATAGCCAATAATCCGGTGGCCCCCTTAAGGGAATAAATAATATAAAGCAAACCTACGCCGAAGCAACTTTTATATCTATCCTGTTCTAACACTTACATAATTCATGGCTGTCGCAAAAAACAGCCGACTACATCTCTTGAACGTTGTCTGATATTCAAATCAATAAGTAATTACCCGTCACATAGACATATAGTGGCATCGCAAGTAGGGCTACTGCATAAATTTTGTACAAACACAACATGAAATAGTACCATACAATGCGAACCATTCTTTGCTCACTTGAGGAAAATAAATTATATTTACAAAACTATTTTATAAGTTACCCGCTAAAATTAATAAGGAGCGCAATAAACTTCAGCTGTGAAATTTCTTGGCGGTCCTCTAAAGGCAACTTACTTGGGTTTCTACGTCGGTGACCTCGAGCACAGTGTCGAAGAATTCTCTTCCCTCAACCTGCTTACTGACGGCGAAGTGTGCAAGCTCTTTATACTGCTCGTTGTCGACCGGGGTCTTCTTCTGCCAACCGCCAAGCACCGGAATCGGCGGACCCTGTGGTGCTCCGCAGCACATGAAAGCACAGGCACCCAGGAAGACCGCCACCAGCACGAAAGACGATGCCATGGTGTAGCTCTTGGAGACTTCTGCGAGTCACATTCACCATTATAGCGCATTCTGTATTTCGAAACGTTTTTTAAGAAAGCAACCATATAACGAGTTTCTGGTCGATGCGACTGCTTTTAGTAAGCGTTGCGGTTACTTGCACGTGAACCTTACAGGGGAAACTACAATAAGCGGAATTTTCATTACTATGGTTCCTTCGCAGATTTTTTACAATTTTTATTCTATATACCCTACAGGCCCCAGTTCTAAACAGGGCTTTAAGTGCACGAATCAGCAGGTCTTGTACCTCGTACTACCTGGATACTATTTCTGTGCTCATCGCCACATTCTGCTCGTTCTGAAAGAGCCCCATGGCACTAACCTTTTTAATATACTTTGCAAGAAGCTATCTCTCACTAGAAAATACAGTGATAAAAACGGCAGCTGTGTGCTGGTTAACTATAAATATTTGTTACACGCTTTTATACGCTATATATTTGGAAGTCACGAAAGAAAATTGCCGATGCTATTTCTAATGCATTACAAGCGCTCTGGGCTCATGAACGGCCTTAGGCTTGAAGGTCACAATTACTCAGAAACCAGCTGAATTTGATGCGGTAATATCTGAATATTGGTTTTGAAGAGAACTTGTACATAGCCGAGTTGAGTCCCCCATCACGCCACACATGTTATCTCACGCCTTTATAAGCAATCATGCATCTTGGCGTGCACTGAAAACGTCTGCATGCCTTGGCTGCATTGCAAATACAAAATCATTTGATGGTATTCCAAACTATAAGAATTAGAGACATAGCGTCGCTTACGTGCACGTCTATGGCAGCATGTTTTAGGAGGATGACAATTGCATCCAAAGGCACCTTGTTTAGTGTAAGACTTGCCTTCACACTGGACTTAGGACAGCATTACAATACGCAATTTACTTCTGTGTTACAGCAATCCCGTTTATGTGTAGCGGCTAGGAAAATTTGGGAACTTCTTAAAATCGTGAATGAATAGATAGCGCTGCGTTCTTCAAATAAGGAAAATGCGCAAAAATTGGTAAATAAATTCTAAAACGAAACTACTGAATATACAAAAAATATAAAGAAGCGCGTTCGGTTTGAGTAGCAAGCCACCACTGCTCTAACATTCTTTACGCAGTAATGCGAGGCGAAACCTTACGCCGCGTACGAGGAGAATGATAGGAAAACAGCTACTTTGGCAGTTCTGTGCTATTTGGCTGAGTGCTCAAACTTAACGGAAATCGACCCTTCATTGTCTTTTTAATTTGATTAATCTGGCATTAATCAATTCATTACTTCGGCACATGATGCCCAATGCTGAAACTTACCTCAGCGAGACGGAGGCGAAGTGTCAGCAGCGGCGTGGTCAGTAGGGAGCAAGCGTCGTCGTCGAGTTTTTCCGGCGATGACTGCGAGCGGATAACAACAGGTAGCTTGAGTGGGCAGTAGATTACGGCTGTCGTGAGAAGTTCCAGCGAGACCCTTTATAGCCGGTGAAGCAGCTCCCCAGCATCAAAATATATATATCTTCGCGCGGCCTTGTTTCTCTCTTTCTTCCTTTCTTTCTTCTTTGTTCAGAAAGAAACCGAAAAAGAAAGGGAAGCGCGGCAGGTCGAGAGTGAAAGCAGTTTGGAAACCGGAAAGTCAAGCGCGCCAGATATTGAAGCGGCTTGTCGAAGGTCGATGCGTTCTTGAAACATCGTTGGGGACATCCACACGTGCAGCCCCATCGTGACGAGAAAGCCACAGTTCGAGGAGTGGTGACATCGAGTGTCCCTAATCGGCCAGTTCCGAGCGCTGAGGGCTGCACGTATAATTATAGCACCCCGACAAGCTTTGTACACCAACTCAAACAAGAAGACTAAGCCACAATTAGGAAGTTAGCGTATCTATTAATTCTTGTAAAGGTGTATCGTTAACCTTTGTGAATACAGTAGGCTCCGTTTTCTCCTAAGAGACAAAATGTGGTTATTTCATGGTTACCTTACAATGCTTCGGCTTGTTGCCATTTTTAGCGCAGTGATGTATTCAGTTGTTAGCTAGCAGACAGAGCAAATATTTTAAAGTTTTTGTGGTCCTGAGCAATTTCCCATAATCTTGCGCTGTTTGGATGTACAATGCCTAAAACATACGTATCTTCAGTTCTAAGCCGTACGTTGCAAGCGTAGATTTACAGCGAGAAGTTAGGCAGTTAGAGCGCCTTTTGGTTTTCACAAATAAAAACTAATGACTTTTAACACTTTGTCAAACTCAATAGCACACTTTCAGTGCAACAAGCGCCAAATAAAACCCAGACAAACACTTCCAACATGTTTTTCCGCAAGTCAACCTATTTAGCCTAAGCTCAAACCCGGTTAATTTTTTATGGCACAAGTAAAGCAGAATAATGAATCTGATTTTGTCAAAAGACACCTGTAAATGACTTAACGCTTTTATAGGTTAAAGGGACACAGTAATATGATTTTTGGAATAGGTGGCGGCGTCTAGTTATGATTGACTTTGGACTACAGTCTCTAAAGTTCAGAAAAAAAGCATATGTTATGTTGTTCATTGTAAGTTTTTCCGAACGCTGTTCGTAAAGCATTTGTTCGGATGTGACTACTTGAAGCAGAAGTTTGCGGGTCATACAGGTTCTAAATAAATAGTATTTAGACATGGCTTATGACGGAGCCTGTAATGGCTTTTGGCCGGGTGACGGGACCGCTTCTTTGGTTTTCAGGAAAGCAACGTTTACAATCATCAGTCTTCGTTCACTGCTGTGATCGTGGCAGGTCCTACGAGCGCTTTCAAATTCGGTAGGAAAAATGGACACCCCAAAGGA
>NC_139353.1:6807625-7022625 GCF_055883805.1 Amblyomma maculatum | reverse complement strand
TTGAAGGCTCGGAAGCCATTTTTTCAAGCAAAGAAGTAACTAAAATCGAAACCGTACCTGAGGCCAGATATGCCAGAACTACATTGTGCTGTAACACCATGATGAAAGCTCCGCCCCCGTAGCCTTGGCTTCATAGCCAGAAGAACCTGTCCGCGAGTGTAAGGACAGTTCTTCAGGTCCTGTGATACTTTATAGGGCTGCTCTGGTGAGATTCTGGATGCGTTCCTATCTACATAAGGTTATCCTGAAATGGTGGTCGCGCAGTTATAGGAAATAAAACCTATATATAACGTTTATAACATGTTTGTGCATTTTTATGGTTATAAAGGTCTAAGACCGTGGTGCCGGTGTTTAGGCAGATTTCTTCTTACAGATTTGTTGTATGCTCTAGACCCTGCAGGATATGTCTGTGTCAATAGAAACATTGAGATATTGCTGCTGAAAAGTAGCAATACTAGCAGGATTAAACGTACCTGTGAAAAGCCTCTAGCGACGAAGTGCAACCGTGATATAGGAATCAACAGCGATTCTTTCCTTACCCGAACGGTCAAGGCACCGTGTTTCGGAAGGACAAGTTAGCCTCCCACCATTTCGAAACACTTCCTCCTCCGTCATTGCTAACTTTGGTTTGACGACGTAGCCGTCGATTTGTTGCTTCTCTGACGAGCAGCCTGACCACTGGCCGTTCTCGTGTAACCTGTCCTCGTCCTCAGCTTCATAAGGCACGCCGATGGAAAATAGTTTATGTAAAATTTTTACGCTTTTACCCTTACATGTATTATTTACTAGAAGTGTGCAGTGCACCGCGATTTAGTATTAATTTTATTTAGAATCATATTTTATTATTCTCTGCTGTCGCCTAGTTATGATCCTTTTTTTATTTCAAGTCATTTAATTTCATTTTTGTCGCACTCCTTTGCCTGGACAAGATATGTTCAGATTGGTTTGTCTGTCTGCTCGCTGTTTTCGCCTGATGCTGCCACTACTCTGCCGTCATAAAAATAAAATGGAAAAAAAAAAGATGTTTGAATCTATTCAATGGTGTTGGAGGTGCGCCATCGCTATAAGAATACTTTTGCTGTTATCCTAATATGTGCTTTTAAAACCTCGCAGACGGGCATAGAATGCCGAGCGACCGCAAATGATTTGAAGTGACTTTACAGCTTCTGACGAGCATAGACAGCATGTCGAGATCGCATGGCGTTCCTGTACGCTGTACGAATACGAGCCTGCGCTTGGGTGGCAGGGGACGGTGAGCGCGCTTTGACTGTCGCTGGCAGGGGATGGTCGCACGATGGCGGTTGAGGCCATAAAACACGCACCTTTGGCACTTGAGGTATTGGCACTTAGTACTTATAAATGTGTGTGTGTGTGTGTGTGTGTGTGTGTGTGTGTGTGTGTGTGTGTGTGTGTGTGTGTGTGTGTGTGTGTGTGTGTGTGTGTGTGTGTGTGTGTGTGTGTGTGTGTGTGTGTGTGTGTGTGTGTGTGTGTGTGTGTGTGTGTGTGTGTGTGTGTGTGTGTGTGTGTGTGTGTGTGTGTGTGTGTGTGTGTGTGTGTGTGTGTGTGTGTGTGTGTGTGTGTGTGTGTGTGTGTGTGTGTGTGTGTGTGTGTGTGTGTGTGTGTGTGTGTGTGTGTGTGTGTGTGTGTGTGTGTGTGTGTGTGTGTGTGTGTGTGTGTGTGTGTGTGTGTGTGTGTGTGTGTGTGTGTGTGTGTGTGTGTGTGTGTGTGTGTGTGTGCGTGCGTGCGTGCGTGCGTGCGTGCGTGCGTGTGTGTGTGTGTGTGTGTGTGTGTGTGTGTGTGTGTGTGTGTGTGTGTGTGTGTGTGTGTGTGTGTGTGTGTGTGTGTGTGTGTGTGTGTGTGTGTGTGTGTGTGTGTGTGTGTGTGTGTGTGTGTGTGTGTGTGTGTGTGTGTGTGTGTGTGTGTGTGTGTGTGTGTGTGTGTGTGTGTGTGTGTGTGTGTGTGTGTGTGTGTGTGTGTGTGTGTGTGTGTGTGTGTGTGTGTGTGTGTGTGTGTGTGTGTGTGTGTGTGTGTGTGTGTGTGTGTGTGTGTGTGTGTGTGTGTGTGTGTGTGTGTGTGTGTGTGTGTGTGTGTGTGTGTGTGTGTGTGTGGCACCACCTTCTCAGGCAATGTTTGCTTGTGAGTACCCAATTGGTTCCCGGAATAAAAGGTCAATAGCCAATATATCGCAGCATACATATTGAGACTAGCATGATATGCCGGGTTATCCTGAGTGTAACTCTTCCGTAAACCTATGAAGCAGTGTTGCCTATCAAACCGAAAAATGTCGTGCTTAGGGAATTTTCGAAATCCCGAAGGCAGACTGCCATATGCACAGTCGTTGCAACAGTCAGGAGCCAAAGGAAGTGGCAGTCATTCATTTATCGGTGACCAAATATTGAAATATTGAAGAGGAGGAAATCGGCAGGATATAACAATTTACCCTTAGATCTTTGATCCTCATTATTTTACAAATACATCAGAGCGAAATTTGCCTTTCAGTGCTTTGAGAGATCATAACCTCTAAGGTACCCGAAATACTTAAGAACATTCCAGCACATTAATCTATTTGAAGGGGCGAGAAAAGATTAAGGAAATTTCATTCCTGTCATTACTACCGTTTCTTGCTAGGTATTTTCAGAGATTACCACTAATGAAGCTGAATAATTATGACCTCCGCTAAACCAAGAATTAAGGCGTGTTCGAAAAATAAAAGCTTTAGATGTACTACACCATATTCATGTGATCAAAGATCAAACCAAAATTCCTGGTTAGTCGGCCCTTTATTTTGGTTTTTCAGCTAAGTTCAACCAAGGCTTTCGATAACACGGGCTGTCATTAGTTGGTGAAACCGACTGGGAGCTTAAACTAACACCAATCTTCGGTGTTCGCATCAGTCAGGTATAATTTACGCAGCTTTATTGAAAGGCTTTAAAAAATGTGTCAGCTGGTAGTAGCAGAGCGAGGTACGTTGTGTTACAATCGCGGAAGAGCTCACTCCAACGCTATGCTAAATGTAGCAAGCGTACATAGGTGGCACAATTTTTGACCTGCTCGAGCGAACGAAGACACATACCTCGGAATGCCCGCTCGGCTGCTGATTCCAGCGCTACGTTCTTGTTTCTATACATTTGGCTCCAGGGAGGAAACAGAGACATTTATATCCGAGAGTAGGACGTATACTGACAAAAAAGCAACATTCCGTGCTTGATAAAGCGTTTATATTCCGGATAATCACGTTCTTGCGGCCAAATTGCTGCATACCTCGTCGGCCATGGCGGCCATGTTGTCAGCGGCCATTGGGAGGCTCTACTGCTCAGCCCCGACCGGGAACACAGATCAAGCTCCCCCTGAGGCTGGCTAAAAGCGCCGCCGCTGCCCAATCTATAGCGGCTGTTGTTTAAGCGTGAGACAGACATTCGGGTTCGCTCACTCCTCTATGTCGACTGGTAACAAAGTTCAGCACCACCACTGGTCCGACAATGCGGCTTGCAATGTCAAATGTCAAAGAATTCGCATCTGGCAGGACACTGAGCTGGTTCTTACACGTTCCAAATTCAAAAGTCAAAAAATGGCATAGCTTTGATTGTTAGGGCTTAGATAAAACAGCCATTCTTGTAGTGCAATGATGAGGAATACGTTAGCATGACTGCTGTGAAATAGTCACGTGCGGCGATGCCACTTTATAAAAGTGCAATGCATCAAAGCGAACACAGCAGTCTTCCAGATGCGCATTTTTCGCGCCCCATATTTTGAGCGAAATAATCGATACAAGCACGATCAAATAGGGGCTCACCTTATTTGTTTAAAAATTTCAATTTTTATACATAATTCTTTAAAACCAATATGTATTAAATCATTCTTTTTAACGTTTAGTCATTGCGATCTGTTACGGACATCATGTCCGCCTTACCCTAGAGTCCACCACCTCATGCACTCCGCACCGTTGTATGTACCTATGAACGCTTTTGAATACAAATATTCATACGATTAAAACTATCGCTCGGATACACTTAAAAAAAATAATATTAATGCATTTTTTTAAATTTGTTTAAGCATGATTGAGAAATGTTGGCCAGCGTCATCTAATAGCATCATTTTGCACATGGTTTGAGCTGGACAAATAAATTAGAATTGCTTAGTGCTTGAATAAGAGATGACTGGAAGATAACGTTTGCAGTGCCAAATTGTTTCCTGGGTATTTGCATGACAACTAAACCACCAGCCTGTAGTTAACGGCATTTTCTCATTGCTTTGCTCTGTGGAAGTGATGTTTGAACTGCGTATAGATAAAAGCTAGTGCTGGGTACAACATACACGCTGCTGTTCTGTCCTGTGGTTGTATAGTCGTTAAAAAAATTGAATTCCGCTTTATAAATATAATCTTCCTTTAATATCTTCCGTTTTATTACAAGCAACGTTTCACAACGATAGGCAATGCTTGATCTACGTGGCAAAATTACTCAAACATATCCGGGCAGCCTTTCCTGGCAATATACACAAAATTTTGATGTGCTAAATTTCTAGCGAAATCGTGTACAGGCCTGGCTTACAGAAAAAGACTCATACAAAATGCACAAAAGCATAGAGGAACATGCATCCTAGAATAGTGTGCAAATTGTAACTACTCGCTATCAAACGAGTTCTTTCACTAAATTAAATGTTATAATATATAATTTATGATTGAAGTTACATCATTTAAATAGTAAAGAATACAGCGCTTGAAATAGAAGCGCATGTATATGTTGGAATTCAGTAAAAAAATAACGAAAGAAATACTTCAAACACCAAAGGAAAACAACGTAATGCCTGAGGAAATTTCGGCGTCATAATCTAACCGTATTTTACAATTCTAACCAAAATCAGTGGAGATGTGATCGTGGGCCCTATTTCTGAAACGTACTTGCGAATGGTGTAAATTTATTTAATATGAAGGTTCTGCTTCAACTCCTTCCTTCGTTCTCACGAAACGTGCCGAAAGGAAAGAATGTGAGAGGCATGGGTAATGGCTAAGAGCTAACGAGAGCCTACTTTCGTAACATCAGGGGTGCAGAGAACATTGGCTCTGGAAAGTAGCCTGCGCTGAGAATTGTAAAACGACACCGCCTTCTCAGCGCCTAGAACACAGATTAGCTATCAAGCACTGAAAGAGCCACACGTCCGCAGATACATCCCGCTCACTACGGGACTCCGAGCCTACGTGAGGGACCACGGACCAGCACGTCGATTTTGAACACCGAAACGTTTCCGACATCCAGCTTCAAGGGCAATCAGCAGCCCAAAAAGAAAAAAAAAATACATTAAAGACCGTCAGTGTGGAAAGCAAGGACCAAGTACCAAGTCTTTTTGTGCGGTCACAAGTGAGTTGAGCCGACATCTTGCGCCCGTAGAATAACGTACCAAGTATGGAAGGCGTTTCATATTTCAGGTAGATACGTGTTAATACGCATTTTCTGTATTTCGTTCCTATGCGTTGTTTGCTCCACTAGGCTAGAGTAGGTGCTTCTGAGTTCTAAACTAGCATTTGCATCCGGCTATAACCAGCGAAAAACGGCCACCAGTTGCGTTAAAAGGCAAGTAAAAGTTTGTTGAAATAACTATGTTTACTGGACACGTTTCGAATTTCCCACCTGTCAAATCTTCTGCACACATTTAGGATAGTTTAAGAGAGCAGTTTCAGTCCCAAACGTGTGAGATAGAGTAGGACGTCGCATGCTTCGTGTGTGGAATTCGTATTTTATCAGACGCAGCTCAAGGAGCACTTTGTGTGCAGGCTAATTCGTCAACAGAGAGGAGAAAAGTTATTTTTCATGCTCCCGTGTCATGGCCCTTACATCTTGACCTGGTCGCTTGTTCTAGATAGCAAGGGTGCTGCTGCCATTGGGAAAACACGGCAGGGAATGAAGGGGCGAGATAAACAAAACATTTAAGACCAGAGTGTTTCTTATTGGGCTTTACTAGATCAAAGTACTAATAATTACGCGTCCAGAAGAAGTTGGCTTCTTCATGACCTGATAGAGGTACACGTTCCGCTTATGATCAACGTGGTCGTCCCGCTATCTGATGCACTGTAGTCGCGTGATGATTTCTGCTTTTTGTTACTAATTGCTGCAATTATAAAGGCTAACTAATTTCATTTCGATCCCAAGGGATGGGTAATGCGTTTTCTTTTGGATGGTCTTTCCATACCGTTGTAGTTTACGACTGTATACTGATGAGATTGTGTGAGATAGTGGAGATGAACTGAAATGCCCCGTTCACAAGAAAATACGACTTGGTGTTTTCGACGTAGTAGCTATGGGGGAAAATTGGCGAGCATGGTTATGGCATCGAGTGGTTGGTAGATTGGCACATGAGAGGACTGAGCACTGTTTGGGAGGCGGAAAGGTCATGACGCCACATAACACAGCCAACTCGGGCTTCCCTTTCAAGTAAAAGGGTGAAACAGGAATCGAACCCTCCGAGACATTTGACGTTTGTCATGTACGCTCCTTCTAACTCCATGCAGCTACGTTGGTATGGTGGGGTCAAAACCGAACTTTATATCCATTTCGGGTGGTCTTTACAAACATGGTAGCTTACAACTGTATACTGATGCGATTGTGTGAGATTGTGGAGGTAAACGTTACGGGATTAAACACTCTCTAGGGCCTGTTGTGGTAGCTAAGGGATTAGGGTGCTCGAGTTTTGTACCATGGGATACGGGAGCGAATCCCAGCAGCGTGATAGCTTTTCGATGGAGGCGAATAATCATCCGTGGGCTGTGCTATGTCAGTACATGCTGAAGAACCTGAGGTGGTCGAAATTACTACACAGCCCTCCATTACGGTGTCCCCTATAGCCTGAGTCGCTTTGAGACGTTCATCATCATCATCATCATCAGCCAGACTGTACCCACTGCAGGGAGAAGGCCTATCCTATGCATCTCCTATTACCCGGTCCTGCGCTAGCCGCATCTACTCCACCCCCCCCCCCCCCCCCGGCGAACTTCTTAACCTCATCCGCCCACCTAACTTTTTGGCGCCCCCTGCTACTTTCCTTCCCTTGGAATCCAATTTGTTACCCTAAGCGACCGTTGATTGTCCTCACTTCGCACTACATGTCGTGTCTATGCCCATTTCTTCTTCTTAATTTCAACTTGAATGTCAGTAACTTGAGATATTTCTCTGACCCACTCTGCACGTTTCCTATCTCTTAACGTTATACCTGCCATTTGCATCCCATAGCTCCCTGAACGGTCCTTAACTTAAGTAGAACCCTTTTTGTTAGCCTCCACTATTTTGCCCCATGCATAGGGGAATACAGGGAAGATGCAGCTGTCATATAGTTTCCTCTTGAGTGATACCGGTAAGCTGCTAGCCATAACCTGCGGATACTTGCCAAATGTGCTCCATCCCAATCTTATGCTCCTAGTTATGGACGTTAAAACTCGTAAAGCCAGGCAATCTCTAATAGTAAGTACGCAAGGGCACACCTGCTGATTGGCGCCGTTAACGCTCTCCTGGCATACCCTTTAAAACAGAGCATAAGTTTCCTTTGCCACATTAAATACACTACATCAATTTTATATAGTCTGCATGCTGATACATACTAGCCTCGTGGCTGCGTCAAGAGAAAAGCCGATGTGAAGAAGCATGCAACAGAAACTGCCCCAAAGCGAGGCTACAAAGCATTCTCTTAGAGGAACAATTGGTTATTTTAAATATTCACGTTGTTTCATAAGAAAACGATAAAGTTTCTTGCAGATTTTTTGTTAGAGCTGCTCTGTGCTCAGTCCTTTCCTGTTATTTCTTGTCGCTCTTTTCTCTGATGTCAGGAATTCTGAAACACAGCTGCGAAGCTTGCCTGCAAGCAAAGTTTTCTGTTTTCCTGTGTACATGCGTACAGCAGCAGGTGTATACGTACTAGTTTTTCTTTCTGGATTCTGGAAAATTTTTCTAATGAAACAATAGGAAGTGAAAGCGTGCTCAAAGCATTACACAGCCTAATTGGTATTGCCTAAATATAAAGATTAAAAACTTAGGCATCAAGATGAATATGAAGGGATTCCTGAAAAAGATGATTTCTTGCTCACTAGGCGTGCCTTTGCAAGAATGAGAGTGTTTGCAACGCTGTTAAACATGAAGAAGTGTCAACAATACAGAGACCGGAAATAAGTCGCATATCTCAATAATACATCAAGCGTCGGCTAAACGTTGGTTGACCATATTACTAATATGTAGGGTGCAACATATACACATACTCTTGGTTGCTAACGTGCAAGGAGTGGCTAAGGGTACTTTCTCTTTAGCGCAATAAAGACGCTTAAAATTAGTTGCGAATCCCCCCCATTTGCTGCTTCCTAGAAATGCAAACTTCTTGCGGTGGTCCTAAACATTGTTCTCTAATCTATGAAAGCCACTTTGTGCGAAATCCTTAATGAGAAAATTCGGCCGATACACTTAAGGCTGCATATGTGTAGAAATTAGAAAGCCTTATAGAGTAGCGCTGAAATATAGTCTAGTGAGGTATCCTGCATTCATTACAGTTTTTTTTTTTTGTTTCTGCTTATACTGCATTAGGTGTGCATGTTTTTGCGCTGGCCGTAGGCTGCGATGCCTCACGCCACGTCTGGCAGCAGTAATTACCGTAACACTGGTTGGAATCCCTGTCGCGATCTTCTAACTTTACAGGAGGCGCATACCACATGCTAGGAGAAGTCCTGACGTAACACGGTACACTTTAAGACGAACTGTTGCGCAGCTTTTTGGATAAAAAATCCACAAAGCATAAAATTCTCTGTACATATGTCGGTCGCTTTGAATTCTTCTCATGCAACGCGGATTAGTGTGAAACTGCCGGGGTCATCATTGTGGTAAAAACTCGGACAAACTGCCTCCACAGGAAGATCAGCCAGTCCTGAGTATGCATATACGAACAGGTTGAGCATTATCTCAAAGGCTGGTGCCCCAAAGTCGTTAATAACCATGAACAACCTTAGTTATTTCATGTTACACAATTCCTATCTTAATGCCAGATACTCATTGCAAGGTTTGCACCTTTTTTCAATTCAAAGCAATGCATTGCAATTTACGTTCGCCGGCAGCCTCTGCCCATCTGCGATGTAAAACACGATATATGCCTTTTTTGTTTCAGGAACAAAACCTATTTTAAAGCAGTGTCTTAAAGATTAGTTATCCTGTGTGCCGCGATATTGGGGTGAAAAGTGTGCACTATTTTTATGTATTGTCAAGAGCAACTGTACTGCATGCACGATGTTATATTGCTTGGATATATCCCTTCCTACTGTAATGCCTAACGGCGCTGTGGGATTATGCATAAATAAAGGAACCCAATAATAATATAATCAGAGTAACGATCAAAATAGGTAGACAGTTTTGTAGGACACTTAACGGGGCAGATTGGTGCATAGCTGTCAAAAATTTAAGCGCAACAGAGACAACACAAAGACTTGTCCTATCTTGTCTGTGTGTTGTCTCTGTTGCGCTTAAATTTTTGACAGATCAACATAGGGTTGGGAACACCTAGCGGTACTTTTTTTAACGTTTTCATGTGTTTTTATGATGAAGTCAATTAAAACCTGGAGTAAGGCTTGCTGGCTGGGAACCACATATTGTTGCAACACTACCCTTTTGTGTACCCCGCCGGGGTGGCGAAGTGGTTACGGCGCTCGACTACTGTTCCCAAAAGACGCGGGATCGAATCCCGGCCTCGGCGGCCGCTTTTCGATGGAGGCGAAAAGTAAGGTACCCGTGTGCTGTGCGATGACAGTGCATGTTAAAAACCCCAGGTGGTCGATATTTTCGCAGTCATTCATTACGGCGTCTCTCATAGCCTGAGTCGCTTTGGGGCGTTAAACCCCACAAACCAAACCAAACCAAACCTTTTTTGTGGTAGCAGCAGAATGTAATCCAGAACCAAGGAATCTTCATGCTATCCGCCATAATCGTCCAAACGAGCAGTTTGATGAAAGTGTAAACATTTTAGCAAAAGAGCGCAGATAGAAGCATCCAGGTGAAAAATTGCACTTCGGAGTGAGTTTACACAATGGCTTCTTTTGCACTTTTGCAGCTTGCTTGAAGATGCCATTTTTCTTCTCGTCGGTTGCGGCAGTGCTTGCTATCTTAGCGCTCATTGCTTCCGCTTATACCCCACGAAGAATCTGGACCCGGTCAGACCCCAACTCGAGCAAGCTCTACGAGGATCTGGCAATATACGCAATCAGGAAAAGTACCACTGGACGCTACTATGACACCTTGCTCCACATTGTGGACGTTCACAGGAAGGTGAAAACTTCTTGTTGCCCACAATGATGCATGTCTTAAGTACTGAGTGTTAGTACATTTCCTCGTATACTCGTACACTACGCTGTTCTGTTTGGGGAGCTTCTAATGCATTCTTCCGCGACGCACAAAATTAGCAACGGGAAGGGACCGAATGTACAGCCTTTGTCAAAAGTGTAGAGCCCAGGGTTTCTGCTTTTAAGACGTGTAGCGGCACTGATTTAGCGTTAATGAAGGTCTTTCCCGTTGGAGAGGGTAGGAAAAAAAATCTTACCTTCAAGAGATCCTGAACAATGGACATGCATTACAAGCCGCACGAAGCGGCTCAGAAGCAGACCCCCTGGACTCTACACCTTTGACAAAGACTGTACGTCTAGGTACGTACTTAGGGCGCACTCATGGGGTCAGTCATTTTTTGCTTCACAGCAGCGTCTTGGCATTTGCACATTCATAATATTGGCAGCCTAGGACTTCGAATATAACTTTTATTCGTGAATGTTTCTTTAGACGGCGAGTGATCAAACTTTGTAAAGTATTTATCCATCACCAAATTCATTGCCTTTTGTTCCTAAATACAAAAGGTTACTGAAACATAAGTAGCTGTGGCTGGAGATTAAGGGACGTATAAAACAGCCTTAGTAAAAAAATGGCATCGTGAGCTAAATAACGGAAGCTTCGACTCACCCAATCACAAGCACATTTTCTGTTTTGCTTGTGGGCTGATCCCAATGTTAGTGCCGTGCCCTTGCAGAGTAGTCGCTGTATAGCAGCGCTTTAATATACAAGTACAGTCATGATAGCGTGTCTATACATAATAGCTATGATCAGGGTAGTCATGACGACCGTTGACCTTGAGCCTGAAAGCAGAATCGTCTCCCATGCTAGCGTCGACGTCGAGGAAACAGCACCTGTGTACCCTGTGAGACTCCACTATCGCCTCGTACTAGAATGTTAGCATAAAATCACTGCATTCCATTAATGGCGTCTTTTAACCCCTACCACTAAAGCTTATCAATTGCTCCCAAGTGTGGCTAACGTTTTGTTGTTCAGGCAATTATTTATGCGGTGGCCTGTAGGTTATTTGGCGCGGTTTGAAGTCCCTTAATTGGGATCGCTCTTTCATATGCATTCCGCTACTGTGGTGCAATGGTTAGTGCACTCGACTTACTCTGCCCAGGGATGCGGGATCGAATCCCGGCCATGGCGGCCACTTTTGGATGGAGGCAAAACACAAGGTTCCCGTGTGCTGTGCGATGTCAGTGCACATAAAGAAACCCCAGATGGTTGGAATTTCTGGAGCAATCCACTGTGACTTCTCTCAACCTGTGTCGCTTTGAGATGTTAAAACCCATTAACTAAACTCTTTCGTATGCAGCGATCCGTACAGAGCAATATAAAAAAGAGACAGTTCTGGGCAAGGTGAAACAAATTTATTAAGTTAGCCTGGTTGACTACACGTGTGGCACATGCAAGAGTGCTGGTGTTCTGACGACAAGTCTCCAAACGTCGACGCTCACACTGGTTGTGACTCTGACGTAGGAGAAAGATGTTCCGTTGCTGTAGGCGCCGATGCGGGACTGTGACACGCTTGCTAGGCGGAACGGACATGCGTTGTCCAGGCATCTTACGAGTCGTGAATTTTTGGGCGAAGCAATGGAAGGCGTACAACTGCTGTCGGATACCTCTTACGGTGGGGAAGTAGGTTCACTGGGCAGCAGGTTCCAGCGGGTACTGCGCTCCTCCTTTCTCTCCCTCACCGAGAGTCATAGTCCTGCTTCTCGTTCTTTCATCTACCAGTGCGATTTATATGAAATGGCAGTTGGCCCCACTGACTGGCATGAATTTTGCGGCGCGGAAGGTTCCCCGTTGCACCGGCTAGCTCAGAGCTTCAGGAGCATATAGCATGGTAGCGCTCAAACAGGTACCGGCCACACTGCGTATATTCGAATTTAAAGCAGTCATAACTGCTTTCCACATTAAACATATATACTTTACGCTCCTGAAGGCGATCGACGAGCGCCTGGATTTAACGTAAGCACAGGTAGTTGAGTAGGTGACAACAAATAATTAGGTCTGGTAGTTCACAGGCAAAGGTGTCTCGTCTCTTGCTACACGTCTTCGAGGAGGGTTTTAGGCATGGTTGATACTTCGAAACATTTAGGGGCATTCCTCTTGCTTAGACAAAATCACGAGCATAATCAATCTCATATTGATGGAAAGTGCACATTTTTACTTGTTATTCAATGCCGAACATTACATTTGCTCGAATAAACTGTATTGTGCATCTAAGGAGGCAAAAATACCGCACTCATGCTGCCGCAACTGGAGATTTGCTATGAAAAATAGGTGTTAAAAATATATTGCTTCCGTATGCCACTCTCGTAAATGTAACATAAATAGTTCCACAAGAAAGTGAGGAGGGAGATTTACACCGTTAGGTGAACTGAAGACTTTTGTATGTTTACTGGAATTACGTTGAATACATATAGCACAGGATCGGGTCAGTTGGAGTGTGTTTTGAGCGATATTTGTCCTGAAGTTGATGTAGCCCGGCAGGCAACAATTCACTTTACTGTATATGCTAGAGTATTTGTCAGTGCGTCCTCAAATTTTACACAAAACATATATTGCGTCTTATTTAGGTCGACTCAAGGAGGCTACAAGCCACCGACGTTGAATTATTGCTATAGAAGCACCGCCGGACATATCAAATGAGCAGCGTAGCCGGGAGAAATTGTCGCTAGAGAAGTTGCGATTCAGTGCTCAAAGTGAAGCCGACAGCCACAGAACATGCGTGATGTAAGGTGATTTCATTGTTTTTTTTTTTTTTTTGCGAAGTAAGGAAGACAATATTAGCATCGACACCACCGCGGATGTCGGCGTTGATGAAAATAGTACACTTTGTACTCATTGACAGCTTGGCATTTGGTTAGCTGGCTGAAATGTGCTTTCTAGTGCGGTCTTCCAGCAAAAGCATGTAACACATTTTACGAGGAAATTAATATCCTCACTGTGGTAAATTTTCAACGCCTGGATATGTCAGACAGCCAGTCGCTTGAAAGTTGCTAAGAACGGCCTCCGGCATGCAGGAACCGTTAAGGAGGATTGACTTCGGCTGGGGTAGAGGAGCTTTGAATCTTAATTTACCACTCGGCCTACAACGCGCAGACACGATGCTGCCACTAAGGGGAGCAACTTAAAGCTTATTTTTGCGGTAATGGTGCGAGCCTATTTCTTGCGTGCCTATTTCCGAAAACAACGGTCGCGTTAATTGTTTTCTATGCTAAAGGTTGCAGGGAATAAAAGATTATTTTCCGAAGGCATAAAACTAACGCTGACTTCATATTTGGGCGCTTTTTTAGATTGTTTCACAAACGGAAAGTCTCTGTCGCTTCGCAATTGTGACCTATTGTTACATTCGAATACATTGATCATGAATAGAGACGCTAGAACTGCCATTGACCTCACAGACCACTTGGCTGTTTTTTGCGACCCTGAGAAATTTCGCGAAACTGCAACCTAAAAGAAGAAACGAAGCAACAGAAATTTTCAGGAAAGTCACTGCTCGGTATTAATAACGACGAAGGTTTCAGTTGATATTACGCAAATAGACCCACAGCGGTGCTATTTGCGCTGTGCTCGTTAGGGTGCTCGACTGCTGTGCCCTATGATACAGGATCAAATCCCGGCCGCCGTGACAGCTTTTCGATTGGGGCGAGAACAAGGCACCTGTGCGCTTTGAGTGTCAGTTAAAATCCCCGGGTGGTCAAAATCTCCGGATCCCTCCACTATGTTACATCGCCTGAGTCTCTTTCGTCGTTAAACCCCATAAACCAGACATTAGCCTATTTATTAGATTTCTACGAACGAGTACAAATGAGCAAAATTTTAATAAAAGCGAAACAGTACGGTGAACAGTGGAGTATACAGAAAAAACATCCTCGGCAAATCGTTTCTCTGTACAAATACTTTCATTACAATACTGATTTGCCTTAAGATCGGACGTATTTCAAGAACTGAGGCATTCACGTGTGCATGTGAACATTCAATGTAAACTGAACTGCTATATCAATATAATATGCATGCCGCAGGTGACTCCAGGCACCAAGTACCGGATCCAGTTCACAACGGCCAGAACAAAATGTCCTGTTTCTCATATAAAGTTCAGCAGAAAGCGCTGTCCACCAAAAAGAAACTCTGTAAGTATAGGATTTGATGCATGATTGAATTTGAGTGCTAAGAAATGATTTTTCTTTCATGAATCCCGTTGGGCTTATCATAAAAAATAACTTTATGTTTAAAAACATTGAAAAGAATATACTGCCGTGATATTTATGTTTCGCATTAATGTCAAATAAAATTCGCACACTATGTGCGAAAGTGGTTTCAGCTAATAAGCTCCTTCACTTCTGGCGCACAAAAAAGACGGATCCTCTTACTATCCAACTTTTTTCATTATAATTTGTGGCGTGTAAAACATCGACTCTACCAGTGATCGCGCACGCTACCGGGTGTGCGCCGGCTGGCCGCCGTGCCCTTGGGAACATCGGCTGACAACAAACAGGCATTTATTACGTCGACAATAACAACGCCAGCTAGCAATAAAACACGCGAATGAATATAAGTCGTCCGACTCACCAGCAAGGTTATCAGCGAATGTTCACCAAAGCTAGAGCTCAAGGTATACTTCGTGGTAAGACGTGATGAGTGGGTAGGACCCAGTCAGACAGGAGCCACGCGGATGTGTACGTACGCGCCGAGTTCACCATACTGAAGACGTATTCCCCCATCGTGCGTCGTGACGAAGCAGTCGGTGGCTCTCGTGCAGCCGATACGCTCGCTCCATATATCAATTGTGAATGTTCAATACCGAAGCTGGCATTATTTCGTGATATGGTCACGTGGTGGTGACCACGCCGATGACAACAAATGAGAAGTCTGGGAGGGCACTAGAGAAACTATTTACTGGGTGACTTACACCCGCAAAAGAACTACGCGATTCTGCGGCTGTGATAACAGCAAAGTTGCTCGCTGGTCGTCGAAGAAAGAATGCCCGTTTCAATCGTCAGCGCTCAGTTTACAGCGGCGAAGAAATATCTAGATAAAACTGTACATTTTGACGTGACTGGGCGACTTCGGCAGCTAACCATGGCCAATAATACTTGTACCGGATTCGATTTAACGTGCGTGCAAGGCCGGGATGTCCTGCCATAGGCTCATCGCGTAAAGCCTGTATACATATAGAATTGCCTTCCTGAGATTTGTAGGCACCACCAGGAGGACTGCGGTCCTGTTTGATGCAGAGTTCTACACAATGACGTCATTTTGTAGATTGAAAGACGACAGCTGACGCCTAAACACAGCGGGAGGAGAAGCTGTCTTTTGTTGTAGGTAATCGGCTTGGGCGGGGGGGCTCTAAGCTCAGGGTCTCATCACTGCTGTTCTGTGAAACTGCTGGCGCTTACGGGTCCCAAAAAGGCGTTGTATTGGCTTGTTTCGGGAAGGTGTCAACAGGAGCCCATGACAAGCAGTCTGCGTCAGAATGCTGGCGACGAGTCTTGTCAACCACCACGATATCGAATTCTTGGAGGTGTAAGCTTCATCGTGCAAGGCGGCCGGAGGGCTATTTCAAATTGTCCAGCCAGCAGAGACTGTGGTGATTGTCACCACCTTGACTGGTCGGCCGTATAAGTACGGACGAAGCTTTGAAGTTGCCCAGATGATCGCGAGGTGCTCTTTCTCAATTTTAAGTAATTCTCTTCGGCTTACAGGCTTTCGACAGCGAACGGCTGGCGAATGCAATAACTCGTTCTTGTCCTTTAGTTCTATGGATGAGAACTGCTCCTAGGCCAACGCTGCCTGCATCGGTATGTATTTCTGTCTCGGCTTTTTTGCCTAAGTGCCAAGAACAGGGCGGCCCTCAAGTTCTTTTAAATGTTACACTTTCGGCGCTACCTCTTTGAAAGGCCCATTAGCCATTATAAGGTGCGTCAATAGTTCGGCACTGCACGAAAAGTTCCTGACAAATAGGCGGTAGTAAGCGCACGGCTTTCTTGTCGGAAGGTTGCGGATACTGGGCGATCGCAGCAGTTTTCTGCGGATCTGGGCTAACGCGATCCTTGTTCACAATATGGCTCAGGAATAACAGCTTCTCGCAGGCGAAGCGGCACTTTTCTGATTTTAACGAAAGTCCCGATGACTAAATGGCATCCAGCACTGTCTGCAGCCTTTTGAGGCGGTCTTTAAAGTTTGACGGGAAGGCAAGTCATCATTCAAGTATACCAAACAAATCTGCCACTTCAAGCCAGAGAATGCAGGGTACATTATTCGTTGGAACGTGGCTAGTGCGGAGCGCAGGCCAAATGCCATTACCTGGAATTCGAAGAGGCCGTCTTTTACGCCGTCTTCTCCCGGCCAATTTCATCGACCTCAATTTACCAGTACCCGCTCTTCAAGTGCGTAGGACGAGATATGCCCTAGGTTGCGGAGACAGTCTAGAGTGTCGTCGATGCGAGGCAGCTGGTAGACATCGTGGTGTTGTTCAAGCGGCGGTAATCGACGCAAAATCACGGCTGAATCCCGTTCTCGCGAGGCGTAATTCCTTAAAATGATCGCGGATGGCCTGGTGTTCGCGTGGCGATGCACAATAGTGGCTTTGATTAGGTCGGGCATGTTCGTCAGTGATAATGCGGTGCTTTGCCAACGGAATCTGTCGCACATTTGACGCTGAAGAAGAGCACTCGCTGTAGCTTTCATGAATACTGCGAATCCGGTCTCTTTTTTTTTTCTCAGGGCAGTGCAGCTTGAATAGGTTGAGTGCATCGTCCTCAGGCTGGCCGGGGACAGCGAAGACGATCTCGGCTGTCCGCTAGCTCGATGCAGGAGTCGATATTCCTCGGTGAAATTCTTAAACAGCACTTGAGCCTCTCCTCCTCAGATACGGGCGACACCTCTAACGATGCCGAGTCCTCCCTCCAAAAGAATCTGGGTGCTTCCTTGGAAGACGGATTCCTTCGGTGGTTTCGATGTCTGCGTTTCCCATGCAGGCGACGACAATTGCTCTTAGTAGCATGAGCATGTCTCCGTCGATGATGTTTAGAGCGGTGTGATGTGTCGATGTCCTCGTGAAGGGTATGACGTTGTCTGTCGAGAGTTTGATGAGGTTTGAGCGAAGGCCGATGATTTTCCGATGTTGACTGAGAGACTCCATACCTAGAACAACGTCTCGTGAGCAGTTCTGTAGGGATACGAAGTTCGTAGGATAAAGTAAGCGCATTTATTCTCTCAGCCCGAACGGCGTAATAAGGTGCGCCGACCAGCGGTGCGGATTAGCGGGCCATCCCAAATGATCATCACTCTCTTTTGCTGGCCGCGAACACTCCACTGATGACGGAAAAGTCGCCTCCGGTGTCCACTAAAGCGGTAACCATGCGACCGTCAACAGCAGCTTCGAGGTCACTTGTTCGTGTCCTCGTTTTACATTTTCTATTCGGTGTTCTATTTATACATCGTCATATGCCGAATGGGCTGGCCTGTTGTAATGCGACTGGAACACGCGGTTGTCACTCCGCTGGGCGGTAGTTTTAGTTTAACGCATGGTCGCGTGGTCGTCGATGTCCCTGCCGTGAGTAGCGGCGATGTCATTGTTGACGCGTCGTCACTCTTCCTCGGTGGTGGAGGATCGTATCTTCGTGAGTGCAGCGTTTAGTAACCTGACCTCAAAATGTTGCGGCTGCCTTTAGTTTCCCCTATGGGGGCTGGGGTCCTTCCTTGGACTTAGCTGCAGCCTGCCGACGCAAATCGGGCGCTTTACGGTGATGGAGAGGGGTGGCAATGGCTTGGTGGCTCTACGCTGTGCACGTAGATGTCTGTTTTTTTTTTTTTTTTTGTCTGTCTGTTGGGGCTGTGAAGCGTTGATGGCGAAGCTCTACAGGTCGATGCTTCTGTACGGGCAATGGCAATGTGGCCGGCCTCACCGCGTTGGATGCATATTAGGCGGTTGTTCGATGCCGTTGAGGCTTCGCACTTCCTTATGCTGGAGGGTTTTTCATAAGCTTGGCAGATAGATGCCAGAGGGCATTTTTCAGGAGCAGCTTGGTCGCGTCCAGGTGCTCTTAAAGGGTCTCATCGGAATATCTGTCAAATAATCCTCATGATTCTCTAACCATATTCGGGCAGACCTGTGGAGTGTAAAATAGACTTGTCGCAGCTTGGATTCTCCGTTCCAGGCATTGAACGTTGCCTTGCGTTCGAGTAGGTCGAGCTACATCCTCATCTGGTCGTCCTTGGAAGCACGGGAGCACAGGTGATTGGACAAAACCAAAGGTGCTCTCTGCTCGACGGGTGCCATCTTCGGGGGTACATCTCGTTTTCGGGATTTAGAATCTCCGCCAGATATCACGTTGTCGTGACAAGGCCTAAGACAACAAATGAACAGTCTGGGACCGCGCTGAAGAAACCCTTTATTGGGCTGACTTGCACCCACAAAAGTACTAAGTGATTCGGCGGGGACGATAACACCAAACTTGCTCGCTGGTCATCGAACAAAGAACACCCGTTTCAATCGTCAGCGCTCAATTTAAAAACGGTAAAGAAACATCTTGATAAAACTGCGAAAGGTGACTAGCATAACAATGAACACTGTATAAACACAAGCGCGTCGCATGGAATCCTTCGAGATACATCTCGAAGCATCTTCCGCAACAATTCAAATACTAAAACCCCGTCTCGCGACAACTATTATGAGCAAACAAAGGGTACATAGTCGAACAGTGTGCTACAATCATAATGATACTGTCACATGTTGGTAGCTGCTAACAAAAGGGCAAATAAAGCTCGATTGTTGCGCGACAATATAGTATAGAGAGAGAGACTGGCTTGGGCGAAAGATGGCTTTTAAGGGGATGATGGGAGATCGTTGCCAATAAATTTCAAGCTATGTCATGTGTGTACACTCTTTATTTGCTGCCTCTACATGTACATTTAACGTTTTGACGTAGGTACATTCAACTGTTCCTGTTGAATAAAATATTTGTGCACTGACAACTTCGCATCATGAACGTGAGCTTTATCTTATTGGAGCGCACTTTGCGAATTTTTTTATTTCCGAAAACTAGCAGCGGCCTTTTTAAAGACCCCGAAACGAACAATGCAATTGTATCTTTCCACCTATATGTGTTGTCTGTAGATTTGTCTAAGCTTCATCTTAAAGGATGAAGAACCAATGAGAATGATCCTTGTAGAATCGACCAGTAGAGACGCCTCCTGGTCACTCTGGTTTCTATATAGAATATGCTACATCAAATCAACTTGTCGCCGTTGGGCTTCGCTATAAATGAAATAATGTCTCGTAGTAAAAACTTTGCCTGTGTTCAGTATGGGCTGGTGTATAAAAATAGAGACATGAAGAAATACGCTGAATGTTGCCTTTGATCTCCATAGAACACAGACAATTCTCATCATGAGAACCATCCTAAAGAGGGGATTTGTTTTTTAAGAGGTGAGTCAGCCCAGAAGAATGTTAATTATATAGCTATATGTATGCCATCTTTTTATCGCTCGAAGTTTAATAATGTTTTATTCAACGCATCATAGAAGCCGATTCCCACTTTTCAGGCACATCTGAAAAAACTGAGTACATGATATTTAGAAATGACGCTACCTCACAATACTTCTAGTTTTACGTTTGCGACAAGTTATTCGTAATTTGAGTGATTATCCAACATATGGTGCTACTTATTTTTTGTTTGCTCGGTCGTTTGGCAATTTTAAATGCCTTGTAGTGCTTGCTTTATTCTCGCTCATTATGCTTCATGCTGTACAGCTGGTAACAACGAATCAATATATTAGTCATATTTTTATTGGAGACATACCCAGAGACGCACCAACCGTTTGGGATTGTGATAAGGTTTATGCCTCTTTTCATCTTGACCAGCAATACAGTAACTTATTCCTTGATAATTTTCCAGGCTCACAACCTGTGCATCGCTGTTGTCCACCAGAATATTGGAGCTTCACTGCACCGTGTTGAGTCGTTCTTGTGCAAGCACTAGGTAAATGGTACATCTCATACGTAAGCGCTTGCATAATGCGACTACCTTCTCGATATCACAGTGAACGTATTCATTGCTCTAGGAGAGATTAAGAAGTTTGAATCAAGCCATTTTGATTGATTGTTTTGCCATCAATTCAAAGTTTTACAGTTTATTTTTAAAAAAAACTGTATTAACCATTAAAATATTTGTGTAGTGAAGGAAAAAGTGCTGAATATCTGCCTGAAAAATTTATCAGCCGTTTTTCCTAGATGTGCGTTCGCGTGATATGGTGGCACATATTTATTGCACTGTGTAAACCAGCAACACTATATCAGCGACACAGACATAAGAATGTTTACCAAAAGAAATGTCTTGCTGGCGTTTTGATTCATATTGAAATTATTATACTGTTTGCAGAATCTTGTAAATCACAACTGCGGAGTAGAATTGTCCTCCTTCTCGAAAAGGTATCGCGCGTACAAAGAAGAGTTATATTATGAGTTTGCAACTTCAATCACACTATAAGCAAATGTTGTGTTACGGAGTGACTAAACAACCATCAAAGGAAACTGTGAGAAGAGGTCGGAATTGAGGCCATGGATGCCGGAGCCGTCGCTTGATGTCGCTTTTGGCAGCGACAAATCGAACAGGCGTCGGAATTAGTGTTATTTCGTTTTGTTCGTGAATACCTCTGGCTGAAGATTGTAGACAGTCCCCAGTTTCAGCTGCGGCGGCCACCTGGCTGTCTTTTGGGGCTCATACTAGCAGCTGATTATACGCATCCAGAGTGCAAGCCAGTTCATCGATAACTGCGCACACAAATCTGAGTTTTTCAAGTTCTTTACATTAATATGCAAGAAAATGAAAATCCCTTAGCAGCTGACACTGAATTTTATGCTACACTGTGCTAATTATCACTTAAAATATTGAACTTTTATTGCATGCTAGCTAAGAAAAATACCAGAGTGCTGCTTTATGCTGTTCGAGCAGGAGGAGTTTATGGCACGTATCTGGATCCACACAATCTCCAGCCGAGTCTCAAAGAAGAGAAATCGTTTGGTAATGTGTGAGAGATGCTCGTGCTTGACTCCAAGTAAAAACGTCTGTCATGTCTAAATAATGTTCCGGGTTACCTTAGGCGCCTATAACGTGATGCTGTCAAATAGTGGTAGTTTATTCAAATACAGAACCTGCTTGTCGTTGACTATATTGTGGTGACTGTGGCAACTGTTATAGTGCCGACACGACGATGTTCATGTAGATTTGACTTCGTTAATGTTGAAACTTCGACAGACATGATAGCGGCGAAGGAAGGGGCGCAAGCTGCTAGTAATTTCCGCTGATTATGTTCTCAGCAATTCACTTTCAAAAAAATTTTGTTTCTTCCATACATATCGCCATGAAATTATAATAATGATGCAGATCTACCAAGAATTCGTGTTTTTGCAAACTACATATAGACAGTCAGAATACGATACCGTCGCCTTTAGCCTCCGTCATCTGTAGCACGCTGTGATCTACCCCCTTTTTCTCTTCTATGATGTCGCAGGCTACAAATACTTTCAGCATACTGTGTTGTCACTGTCTGACATTAAAAAGTATCCCTGTTTGCTCGGCGTAGCACTCTAATGAACTATCTTTGAACTAAGTTTCGCAAGCGTGAGCCGCCAGCCGCAGCCGCTGCCACAGTCACTGCTGCCGCATCGATCTTCGCTCGCTTCCGCGCTTGGTAAGCTTGTTTAGCAGTGGGCTAGTCTCGCTTCTTTTTGTTCAATGGAATCGGTAGCCTGTGTGTCAGGGTTGCTTTCTTTAGGAAAATTTATTGTGTATGGCGTATTTACCTACTTTAAGTTAGAGACTGACGCAGGTGGAGATTCATGAAAATCGCGAAGTTCGCTGCACAGCGCGAGTGTTTTGTAGATGAAACTTAATGAAGACAGCAATATTTAACGCGTAGCAGGAGACTGTGTTGCGATTTTCCACGAGGCGTGATCGGCTGCAGCGGTAGCATAGTGCACTCGTGCCTGGGCAAGACGATAAATACGACGATGGATTCTGCACGACTTGGCCACAGTCGCTCCATCCAACTACCTTATGGTTTGTGCATTGGAGGTGTAAAGCCGGCGCTTTAAAAACCATTTATGCAATACATTTTTCCAGCGACATCTAAAAATTGTTAATAGGAATTTGAGAGCCATTTCATTTTTCCAGTCTGATATTTTTCCCACTCCAAGTGTCAAATACAGAGATTACCTGATAAAACTGACCTATTTCCGGAATTACACAGGCAGCATTATGGCAGTGAAATTAAAAATAACAAACCCCATGGGAACTGTTCACTGAAGACGCTAGAGCATAATGAAAGAGTAATTTCAATTTGACAATATCACTTTATTTTGCCAAATAATGTGGATTATATCTTGACAATTGCTGAATTTTCTTCCCAAGACGAGTGTGAACACAAAGCAATTGTTGTCATGGCATACATTAAAATTAACTGCTTTTTTTGTAGATAACTGTACCAACACCCATCACAAATGAAATACGCACGCATGTTGGCTACAAAGTGTCCGACATGAATCTACACAATTCTATTTCAGAAACGTATTATTACATTTAGCTTACGGAAGAATACCTTGAGTTACAACTTGAAATTTCTGCCTGCTAATTCTTTTATAACAGCTCATAGTCGAGAGCGTGATATAGTACATGAAATCTTCGAGATTGCCAAATTACAGTCCTGTGAAATAGGTTTGTCTCTTTTTGTAGATAAAGAGTTCTTGCCAAGATTTTACCACTTTCTTTTACAGTAGCGAAAAGGAATTTGCGTATTAGTTCTTTCTGTATCCTGTCTACATCATACAATTTTGCGCTTATTTTGCATCTGTGAATATTGTAATTGTCAGCCAAATGTTTATGGTGCTTCTCCCCTTCCTTTCACTTATTTTTGTTGGAGCCCTGTTTTTCAGAGCCTTGTACGCACATTACGTACTTAGCAGGTCTTAGGGTGGTATTCTAACTTTATCACAATCCATTTTGAGCCTGATATGGGCCTTCGTGGACTAGGTGCGCATAATTTCGAAGTGTGTGTTTAGCTGCCACTCGAAAAATATACGAGCATAGCCAACCAGAAACAGTTTCTTCTTGCAGCACGATTATTTGAAAACAATGCCCGGAAATTCTCCACTCACACTAAATCACTTGGGCAAAATACGATTAGTTAATATTCGCTACGCACAACGCTGTAAATTACTTCAAATAGGCCTCCTCAGACAAAAAGAAAGGAGAAATCTCTAGAGCTGCTCATATTTCATCAAGAAAGCTAGGAAAATGTATGATCCAAATATAATATTCACTAGGATGAGGGGTCAGAAAAACCACACATCTCTTTGTGAAAGACTAAGCCGCCACTGCATATCGATCTTATTAAATCTGTATACAGAAGAACATAACCGCGAATATATCTGATATGTTTATGGGTCGGAATGCTTGGTAAATATTGCCAGTACAACAGGTTCTTCCAATCAGAGGCCACTTTGAATATCCTCAATTCTAGACCGAGACGACTTTATTATTTTATTAACAAAACTGACCCACACTAACAAAAGACACGCAATCACAGTTTCTTGACAGTTTTCCGCCACAAAGCATCTTTATTGCATTCTTCTGTAAGTGAAAAGAAACTACTTCAATTTCAGCTGTCTCCGATGATGTTCCTATAAAAGCTAAGCAATGAACCATTTCGACATTGTCGAAATTTAACGCGACATAATGGACTGCGTTGTTTCAGATGCAACTAGAACCTTCTTATTTATCGGTATTGGGGCGAACATTGTTGGAGCCAAATTGCGAATCTTCAATTTCTGCCATTTATTTATTTCCTTTCATCTCTCCATTACGCAGTCTGGCTTGTGGCTAAACTCTGAATATTAAAGTTAGCTTTTCTTAGGCACGGGGGAGCACTCCCAAAAACTTCTTGCATTTGTTGTCGCAGTCCGCGTAGGTGCGGAAGTTGTTTTCGTTTCCACCGCATCCACTGTAGAGGAACTCTTCGCAGCCCTTCGTGAGGGTGTTGTAGTAGTAGCGCGTCTCGTAAATTTGGCATGCCCCTACATCCTTAGGAAAGGTGCACTCTCGGGGAGGCGGGACTGCGGAGGAAAAAAAATCAAGCATTCAAAGATACAGTTCGTATGTGTTGAAAAAGAACATTTCTCAACGCCGCGCGAGTCCTAAGCCCCTGCGAATACACAGCGTCGAAAAACAACGTGCAAAATTCTTCGGCACATTATGTATGGTACTTGACTGTTAATCTCATTTTGGCCTATTCTTCGCAATATCACGATTACGACCAACCAACCCCCGCTACCGACGTAATTAACACGCCAATATAAACTAATGCGCCCTTTCTATAACTGATAGGTGGCGTGAGTATATGAGCGCGGTCTCACAAATTTCATAAAGAAAGAAACTGTATCGACATGCTACAGGACACCACGAGTCTCCGCAGCGAATACATATTCTACTGCCCGACGTGGAAAAAAAAGTTTATCGAGCACTATCGTTTCTCTTTATTCTGTTTTTGCCATTGCATCAATTTGCGAAAAACGCATTTCTCCTAGTTCTGAGCCCATTGCGATTTACACGACAAGCGCGTACTCACTAACTATAATTAATGCACACTGCCGTACGTCAAATGTAGGTAGCCTATCGCATCGTGTAGTGTAAAGATCTGTGACGTATATTAAGTTATCCAATGAAAAATAAATGAACGTTTCATAGGGACAGCTGATATGAAGTCCATATAAGCTTCTGTGCAAAATGGCTGGATGCCTCCTAGGTACGAACCTTTTTTGTAGCTCTCTCAATACATTAGACTTTTATGTATTTATGTAGCAGCTGTTTTACTTCTGTAGTTTTTTTTCGCAGTACTTCTCTGTGGCCTGTGGTTCTGTAGCACGTTTCTGTTGTAACTACAGAAAACTGACACATGATAGTGCAGAAATAATTGTCATAAAAGGTTCATTCTCAAAAACAAGACAGAAATTCCGTTTTCGCACAAAAAAGCGCTGTACTCTTTTTTTGTTTTGTTTTGTTTTCTTTTTTCCACTCAGTAATGAAGCAAAGTTCTTGAGGCTGATAATATTTGCAGAGATATTTGCATCTTGTATTTGACAGAGAAAGTTAAGAATGGGCTGAGCTTTATTCATTTATTGCTGGAGTTTAGCAAAAATCGAGCAGAATTTATCCCAAAATAGAAGCCTGGCCGAGTTGGTATGTATACATTCTAAAACAGCGCAAAAGAGCGCATAAGCTTAAGAGACTACTCACTCGACAAGCCAGGCAGTTCAAATGCGTTGGAGAGAGCCAGGTCTTCAGGGTATTGGGATACTGCGTAAGAAATTGAACAATGCTGATCAGCTCTTCTGTCATATCCTTCGCTCATCAACCTCGTCAAACCCTCGCGATATCTGTCATTTATTTTTGCTGCCTTCTTATCGCTATTCAGTGCTGCAATAGGGTTTTGAGAGCGTTCCGTAGGGATAGCTGATATTGACTCCTATATACTTGTGTGCTAAATTGCTCGGTGGATCCTACGTATGAAGGGCTGGCGAACATTGAGGAGCAAATAGGTAGACTATCAGGAAATGTATAGGCTCGTAATAAAGGTCTTGTTACGCACTGTTCCTTGTTTCCCTTCAAGTGACTACTGTGAAATGGAATTTGCGCAAAAACATAGCATTGTGAGCTGCTGAAACGTTCCTGACGGGGACATCTGGTCTCTTAAGTGGCAACCAGGAAATAGGTAAAGCCGTATGTGGGATTCTGAACTCAAAAAGAGATACCTTTGGCACGATCATCAACATGAATGGCGTGGTCTACGATGATCTGTAGCAGCAAACGTTAGGTCAAGTAAGGCGAAGCCATTGTCGGCAGAAGATTAGGATGGAAGCTGATATATCAAGTTTTTAACAGATAGGACGCTGCCACTGCGCTTAATTTATTACACTTACTGAGGTAATGTCACTGCACACGGCACACGCCCTTGAGCGTTCGCATAAGTTAAGCCGAGTGCTCGGAGATAAACTCTGTCGGCTCACATAAACAAAGGCAGAAGGTGAGTGTTGGACTGGTCAAATATGACGCATTACAAACGTTGCTTGTACGTGAGCTTATCACCAAGTTACGAAGACATTTGCTTGACCCATATGAGACTTAGTTTAGCAAATTTTATATAGTATTCTTGTAATGTATTGAAGTTACCTTTTTGCGAAAACAGATTCGTAGACAGAATCTTACTTCGAATAAATTTCTTTGGAACTGTATTACTGCGCCGATAATTCAGCGTTAACAGGTGTTCATTGTATAAACATATCATACAGTGCATTGAGGTGACACAACCAAAAACGAGAAAAAGCAACAAACAAAAACTAATAGGGATAGTAAACCTCCTCCTTTAAGGGTATGACGTGATAGCGTTAAACTACCTCGCTATTCAGCTGTTCGGCGACCACCGAACAAAACGCTTGGGATGAACCAAGCCGTATGAAAGTGTCTGCGTGGCCTAGGTGTAGCGTGCCTCACTCGGCATTAAAAGCACTGGTAGGTTGATTCTTATTCCGCCTTCCCACCTCAAATTAGCAACCCGAGTCGGCAGCTCCTCCAAACTTCCTGATATCACGTGGTTTCGTTAAGCCGCTCAAACCATCCATGGATCAGTGCTCACCATATCAGCTGCCAGCTAGCGCCATGAGTGTGATCCTTCGCTCACAACGCAGATGCCGAAATCCTTGTGTAGCGAGATTAACGTTATCTCGTCAAAAGAATAATTTGCTGCATCGGGGGTAGACACAAATATCTGGGTTCAACTCTAATTTAGACTGCTGCGTTTGCAGTTCGCTCATAGCCGTTATCAAGGTCATACAAACTCATTACGATGCACACCAGCTTCTCTGTAACTGTAGGCCTCAGCGACTTATTAAGCGACCACATATGTGGTTATGTAAAGCCTGAGTCGACGGACTCGCATTCAGCGTAAGCCGAGGTTAAACAGCTCCGCGACAAAAGTTCACGCACTCACCCCGACACCTGTTCTGGCACTCTTCAAGCGTCACAAAGTTGTTTCCGTTAGCTTCGCAGCCACCATACGTGAATTGCTGGCAAGTCTTCGTGGCGTTGTTGTAGTAGTAGCGGAGGAACAAGCCCCTGCATGGACCGGTCTTCACGGGTTCGTAGCAAGAGATGTCGATTCGCGCTGCGAGAGTTCGTTGCGAAAGAGTTTTACTCACAGGACATGCGTACAGGTAGGTTTCATTCACAGGCTATTTTAGTGCGTTTAACAACAGACCATTGTGCCTGGCAGGGATCTACAAGAGAGCCATTTAGAGTTTGTCGGTACATAGTTTTGTAAACACTACTCTGCACAGCTGGTGGGTTCTAGAAGGAAATAAATATCATAAAAACACAAAGAATTCAGGAGGAAATGTTGATTGCCTGCACATGTGAAAAATATTTGTGCATGCCGTGCGGCATTCGCGTTTTATAGTCGAAAATGCAACTTTGTATATGTAAAGCGCCGGCAGTTTAGACCGAAATTCCCCACGAGCAGCCGACCAGTTCTCAAATTAGCCGTAGTTCGGTACGATTATGCCCCGGCAGGGCGTTCGCTGTTGTGCGACAGGTTGTGACAGATACTGCGCCTTTTCTTTCTTGTGAACCAATTATTATTATATTATTAGAAACATGCGAACCATAACACTTTTACCGATAGAGATTATATCGCCGCAGTCTTAGACGACCGGTTTTATTGGATTATAGGGTGTACCGTCTCAAGGCGACCCTGGCTATAAGCCCCATTGTAGAGGATGACTACATTGGTAAAAACCACCTGGGTTGCTTTAACGGGGACAGACATTACGCAGCATACAGCACCTTGCTTTTTGCTTCTATGGCAGGAGGTAATCATGGCCGGTATATCAGATGCTGCGTACTTGACTTCAATTGTCCAGAGCCCTCAACACTCAGTCAGCGCGTTGGGGCCGTCGTTCCTAAAGTGTATATTTTAAAATACGTAATTCAGATATCTTTAAATGATGACCTGTGGTTGTTTTCATTCATACATAAAAATAATCATTATCACCAAACATAGCACAAAGCCCTCCGTGGGGGCCTAATGATTTTGGCACTCGAGATCTAAACGAAGGATCGCCAGATCGAATCCCAGTGCAGTATTTTGGGGGAGGCGAAAGGCAGCGCACCCCTGTACTGTGCGATTTCAGTGCACGTTGGAAACCTCTGCAGGTTGAACATCTCTCAGCTCTCCACTACAGCGTTCCCATAGCCTGAGTCACTTTGGGACGTTAAACTATTCAGTCCTTACCCTATGGTGAAGGTGCACAAGCATGCCAAAAGAGACAAACTGACTGCTGTAATGCATGTTGTCAGCAATGGCAGGCCAACCTTCGCGATTCAGTGAAAACGTTGTCGGGGCAGTCGTTAGGGCGCTCCACTGTTGCGCCCAAAGGAGCGGGATCGAAATCTCAGCTTCAGCGGCCGCTTTTCGATGGAGGCGAAAATAAAGGCTCTCGTGTACTGTGCGATGTCAATGCACCTTAAAGAACTCCAGGTGGTCGAAATAGCCTCAGTTGGTTTGGAACTTTAAACCCCAGAAATTAAACCAAGCCGAAAAGTTGTCCCGGTGGCATATAAGTTTCAATTTCTCGTTCTAGCTTGGCAATCATCCTACTCAGGACCCCACAATGCATGTGCTTATTCCACCTCCTCAGGAGACTTGCATCCGCTTCGTACATGTATAACAGTCTAGAGTCCGCATATTTGGGATCGGATAAATGGGAAAATCGGATGTAAAAGGACATCGCAGTTGTTGGGACACGTTTTAGATCCAGCGGCAACCAAGTCGGTGCAAAAGAGGCAAATGGATAGATTAGGGCTTCAGTACAGGGAAAAACTGGGGAATTTATAATGGAACTCCAGCATCGTTACGTAAACAGTGAGGCGGGCGGTTTCTCGCGGAATTACTGGGAGGATGCAAACGTAGCATTAGGCGCGGAATTTACGGTGGTAGAGGTCTAATTTTCAATGGGAAACTTCATACTACATCGGCGGCGGGTCCTGATGGGTTTACCAACAAACTGCTTAAGAACTTGGACTTCAGTTCGGTAGAGGCACTCAAAGACCTGGTGCACAAGTATTGGAGGCTGGTAGAACTTGCAGAATGGCAGTATGCTAGAAGTATATTTATTCCTTAGCCAGGAAAGAAGCTTTGCCCTGAGAATCTGCTTCTCATCCCGTTCACGTCCTGTGTGGGGACGTTGATGGAGCACATGATGCTCAGCTGACATCAGGCTTATGCGGAGGACGAGGAGTTGATGCCTGCAATGATGATTGGTTTCAGAGTCACTTTGTCCGCACAGGATGTCATGACGCAGGACATGGCTCTTCCTGGTTGTGGCAAAAGCAGCGATAATATAGGGCCTTGACTTAACCAATGATTTTGACAATGCTTGCGATGAGGTAATATTGACAAACTTATCAGACATATGGCGGAAGGAGGTAGAACTTTCTGGCACATCATATCCTTTTTGGAAAGCATGACTACGGAGATTCTGGTCAAAGAAGTCAAATCAAATTCCTTCCATTTGGGAGGCAAAGGAAGAATGCAGGGATAAATGTTGTCGCAATTCCTCTTTAATCTAGTCTTGATCAAGATACCGGCGAGGCTAGAAGGAATATCAGGACTTAATAATACATTTTACGCCGAGTACGTTACTCTGGGGGTCACCGGGAGCAGCGACGTAAACCTGGATGATACGCTACGATAGGCAGCAGTTATTGTAGAGGACCTAGCAGAAGAGGCAAGTTCTCGTGCTATCAGCCCAAAGTCGCGCTTTTTGTGATTAGGGATACTTGCGAGGCACTATGTGCCGCCACCACTGCTAGATGCAGAGGTATAGGTGTGCCGGTCGCTGAGGTCCAAACGATCATGATCCTGCGCATCTATTTGCAGACTAACAGGAAAAATAGAAATGTCGAAGGAAAGCTTGAGAATACGGTAAACGCTACCGTGAGGCTTATTAGGTGAATCGCCAGTCTTAAAAGAGGGGTGCAGAAAAAAAATTGTGTAAGCGGGTACAGGCGTTCGTGATCAGTAGCAGAATTTATGCAACGCCCTATATAATGATGGGCGTGACGGAGAAAAACAAGGCCTATAAGAGAGCCTTTGAGCTGCCTGACAATGCGTCTAGCGAAATTCTGCTGGTAATGGGGGTACACAAAACCTGGAAGAACTACGGGATGCGTACCTGGTGGTGAAACTGGGTAGACTTTCGAAACCAATAGCGAGAAGAGACATATTGGAGATTGGCATTCGGTCTGAGGGTCAGGCCAGGGACATAAAAACTCAGTTGCAGAATATATTTACAATGGCCCAAGTGCCTAATCAGGTCACGGGACAACAGCCTAGGGAGGTGGAAATTGTCTGGGCGCCGGCAAACTATGGGCACCTTGGGAACGAGGTGACTTACATCAATGTTTGGGGTTTCGTCAGCCGAGCATGTGAGCTCGCGGTTCCAGGAAGGTCCACATGAGATGAGCTGGTGTCCTTTCACGACATTACGAATCATTATAAACGGAACCGGAGGATTTATCCGGAAGCGGTTGGTCAAGGCACAGGAATGCGTCTGGAGAGGATTGCAGACTAGGCCTTTCTTCAATCCATACACATTGAGACTGAGTACACTATGCCTGGAGGAGATTCAGCCGTAGGGCAGATGGTGCCAGGAGTTGGCAATTATGACCATATCTTATTGGAGTGTGGCGTAGCGCAGCCGCCAGCGCATATTATGCGTGATAATTCTCTCGAACAGTGAAATGCCGTGTTGACAAGCTCAGGTCCGGTGGACCGGATCTGACAGGACGACCCCGCTACATGTTGACCGTGCGAGGGGTCTTCAAACCTCGAATTATTCATTTAAGCAGCGCGAACACGAAGACAAAAGACAAGGTAAAAGAAAGACACAGTACAAGCGCTCACTCACAATTATGCCTAAGCCCCTTACTCAAAGGCCCAGATAAAAACAAACATGACGAAAACAAAACAATCACGCGAAACAACTCCTTGGTTCACCTGCTGCACAAAAATTCACTCAAAAAAGACACCTCTTTACATGAAAGAGCAAGAGAAGTCTTGCTGACACACGTATTGTCCGTTGAAATAAAATATGGTTTCACTATCTCTCTCGTCATCTTTTCTTTGTGGCGATACAAAATCCTAACCTGGTCAAACTTAGGAGTGTACTTCTTCTTCTCTTTCTTCTTTGTTTCACATGAATGGCAATGTGGTACCAGAAACGTTTTGGCTTTGCCACTTTCCAAGTTGTTCCGGTATTCCTGTAGTCGCTTGTTAATACATCTGGTATCACATAATGTTCTGCGTACAACTTCCTCTGGTTTCTTATGTTAGTTACAAAACTCGGTTTACGAGGGCTCTTTTTACCGTTTAGTAGGCACTGGTGTGAATTTAAGCATCTCCTCAAGAAAAAAAAATCGGTTTGTAATGTAGCACTCGCCGCGTAGCAATGTGAGAGTCTGAACTTAGCTCAGACGACAATTTTGTATCTGGATATTTATGGTGCTTAACATAAGTTAACTTTAGGATGACTATTGTGCGAGAAATGCAGGTCTTTTTTTCTAACTGTAATGGGAATTAATGTTTGCTTGTTTATTTTAATTTCTCATGTGTGCCAACCTTACGTTATTATTTCAGCAACTATTAACTGCATGCGGTCTTTGTGGCAGTGCATTGTTCTAAAATGCATTCAGTGTGTCTAAAGAAATTACATCTTAGAATGATGCAAATTATTGCTGTTAGCCATGCAATTTATAGCTGTTTGGCTTGGTATGGCTTATGGGGTTTAACGTCAAAAGCAACTAAGGGTATGATTGATAGCATATTGGAGGGAACCGGTAATTTTTATCACCTGGGGTTCTGTAACGTGCACTGACATCGCTCAGCACACCGGCGTCTTGCTTTTCGCCTCTATCGAAAAGCGGCCGCCGCGGCTGGGATTCAATCCCGCATCCTTGGGCACAGTAGTCGAGCGGTCTATAGCGAGCAGGCATAACAATGCACCAAGGACTGACTCTTGGGGAACTCCTGTCGAAACAGGCAATGTTTTGGATGGAATATCCTCCGAAAATCTTAATACTTGAGTGCCAAAATTTATTTATTCAAGGTAGCAATTTTGTCTCCCCAAACAAAGTGCCTTCTAGCATCTGCCTTTCTTTCTTACTCTACATATCTATATATCTTTACATGACTCTCCTGTTGAGCCTAGCACAATTAGGTGTGCTTTCTGCGTAGCGTCTGCCATTTCCTGTTCTTTTTTTTAGTTACATGCATCGCTGAGTATCCAAAGCGCACAGCCCTTAAAACAGGCTTGAGAAACGTATACTAAGAATTCCCGAATTTTCTTCGGCTATTAGATTCAGGCTTTGTTATTCAAAGGCGTTCTGACCTGTCGAAAATTTTTATTACAGGCAAGCTTCATAAGCGCCGGCTCAATTGTTAGACTGCGCGACTACTCAGCCAAGTCCGCGGTTCGATTCCCGCCACAACAGCTGAGTTTCGACGGTGGCAAAACGCCGGACTTCAGTGTAATGGGGGATGATATCAGTACACGCAAAAGAAACCCGAGTGAAGGTCTAAACTTTTACGAGCTCTCCTCTAGGGTCTCCCTTACAGCCCGTGTCACTTTGCTAGGTGAAAATCCACGAACCATAAACCTGCATAGGCAAAAACAATAGGAATACAAAATCATGTCTAACATGTTTCTGTCCACTTTTAAACAGTTCGTAGCTATTTGAACTGAATCTATCGGCAAATATAGGCTCACTGCGCGTCTTTTTATCCCTAGCTATAACGGCTTTTTGAATAGCCTGATGCCCCGTTTTATATGACAAACAAAATAACAACTCACCAGAGATACGCGTGTAAGGGAATTCCAGTTCATCGTAGCTGGGAGCTTGCACATACTGCACCTGCATGCAGGCATATATAAAACATATAAATAAATTTGGGTGATTTTTCATTTACAAATCACGAAATGGACACACTTAGTAGTATCGAGAGTTTCAAAATTTGCTACTCGCCTGACTTAGTTTTAGGGAAATATTCTTTGATTTTGCACCCCTAAAGTTTATCCCAAGTTCGGAGATCCGCAGTGCAAGAAGAAATGCGCGGAAGTGTTTCAGATAAAACTTTCAAATTGCTGATGAAAAGAACCATTCACAATGCCCTGCTTTTTTTTTTGCTATTCGCCCAAATAATTGCTATTCGCCCAAATGGAAGCCCACATTGGTGACCTTCATTCATCAACAACAAATGCAAACACGGCGAAAAAACAAACATCTGCAGACGCGGGTTTTGCCGCCTTCCAATTGGGAGCCAACCAAAGGACGTAATCGTCGGATGGTAACACTTGAATTATTGTTAAATAAAGATTTTGTTGTTCAAAACATTTTTAACTTTCTCTATTGCGTGCAATAAGGTCCACGACTCTTACAACGAGGTGACGATTATAACGTAGGATTTTACAGGTCCGAAGCGCTTAGTTAGGAAGGCGTTCGACTATATCTTTTACCCAAAACGTAGAAGTTTTGTCTTTTGGAAGGATTTCACCCTCCGTCGCAACAAAATGCGACTTAGGAGAACGGGAAGAAAATTATACTAACCGCAATTGTTGTTAAAACGTTTATTAGGGGCCTGCAGTAGAACGCGCGCTCGCGCGCGCACGCTCCGGACGGGGCCTACGTCGTCCTCTGAGCACCGCAAGTAATATTTCTTCGCGTACATATGGGGACCTCATCGCAGCAAACAAAGCGACAAAGCTCACAAGTTTCCCCGCTATTGGAGGCTTCGACGCGTTTGGCGAAGTTTGAAAGACGAGTGTTTATGTTGGTAGCTCATGCAACTGTCGCTAGCTTCATCAATGAAAAAATAGGAAACATATCATGTATAAATTTTGAGTGCTTTGTAGGGGTGAGCAACGAGGAGACGGAACTTAATAAAGAAGTTTTGCTTCAATAAATCGAAAAAAGAAGATATTTCATCAGTACAAAGTTCAGTGCTGAATATGGAGTTGAGTGAAAACAAAAGCGTCTTAATAAAATAAATTTTTTCCATGACACAAATAAAAATCCAAATAACGACTTCAGTGATTCTCAGATGTCTCTTATCTATCATGCAATTTTATTCGATAAGGTTGAGGTGTCAATTATGATTTAGCGTGCAGCTGGTCTAAGATTTATTTTATACATTTGGCTTTCACATTTCGTATTGTGAACTCAGTTGTGGGAACTTTTCCTCGTCCTGTGGGAAATAAGCAATTAAAGTTACGCAGCTGGTGGTAGTAAGAACGAATTTTGCTTTCCTGTTCTCTACACTTTTGAAGATGCAAAACATCCAGCATGTGCGAAACAACAACAAAAAAAAAAAGATTTCTGAAAGGTTCCTAAGTACCCCGCGGGGTTTTGATATTTTATTCGTGAAAGCAGTTCGGCCTACCTCAGTTTCGGAACTCACTTCTTCTGTGGAGGCTCCTGATGGCACGTCTGCAAGAATATGTCAAACCATTGTCTCAATTACATTAAGAACACATATGCTTCTGAGCGACACCCATTGCATGGGAAAAACAATTTCTCTTAGTGTGTACACAGGCTTCTTTTAGAACAATAAAAGATGATTTGATCGCCCATTCATGGCAGCGCAATTATTATGTCTACTGCGTAGTTAGGTTTTTACACAGGTAAGTTGCTTCCAAAACAAGGCTAGTGGTATAAATAATATTTAATATTTTAGCTATATTCAAGATTTATATAATCATATTATTTTTATTCCCATGATATTTCCCCTCAAACAAGCCGTTGCATACAGTCTGAGCTTGATCGTTATGCATGCACGGCCATCCGCATTTACACAATTTAGGATTAATTTCGATTCATCCAGCAATCGCTCTGACGATCGCCGTCAAGACTGGTTTCGCGAAAAAAATGAGAATTCTGTTCACTCACAGCGACACCGTCTCTTGCATTCCAGGAGCGTTTGGAAGTTGTTTCCATTGGCCTGGCAACCTCCATAGATGAATTGCTCGCAGGTATGCGTGGTTTGGTTGTAGTAGTATCGAGGGAAGTATGCCATGCATGGGCCCGGGAATTTGGGCTCGAGGCATGCGACATCGACTCGTGCTGGAAAGATGCATTGGTAAATAGCTGACATTTAAGCATCTATTTTATGGAACATGCATTTCGTTCGCCATCTCTGCGGCTCTCACAGGAGCATTCTATTTGGCCGCATTCCGACACAGAGAAACAAAGGAAATTGGGACCGCAGCATTTCACAAACAGCACCACATTGAGTGGGAACTAAGCTGTCGGCCATTGAGATGTGATTAAGCATTAAAGACTAGACAACTTTGTAATACTCAGTTGATTTAAACATACACGTCCTGGCAGTTTATCATGAGCAAAGGCAATGTTAAAAGCTTAACGAGTGCAGCATGAAGTTGCACTCCTCTCGAGAGAAGGGCACCGCAAGCTCCGCAGCTGGTCTCATGTTTCTCTTCTCCTGCACTGTAATGCCTGTGTTATGCAATCCCGTGTATCTGACAAACGTTGCCTCAACTAGCCAGAAGAAAACCATTACTGCTTTACACACTCACCACGAAAACTCTCGTCAGTGTTTTGTGTTATTTGGCAGAAAAAACAGTTTGCGGTGTTCAGACTGGTTAGTTCGATGACAGCGTGTGATAGCGCGGTTTGAATTGCCCACGCCAGCACGTCGCTCTAACATCACGTTCCGATCTCACGCGCAAATTAGACGTCAGGCCCCGACGATTGTCAAGATTCTTGCTTGACTCTGATGTCGGCATCAGTGCTTTCGTAGAAAACGCCTTGACATAAAGAAGTGAAGCCGGTCACAAACATTCGAGCCACATAAGAAACGATAAAAAATAAAAAAAAATAAATGGTTATTTAGTTTTTATGCCTCTTTGTTAAACACCGTTTCCTTGACACTTTATACGGCATTACTTCTGAATTAAACCAAGCTGCTCTTATACGTTCGGTTATGTGCGCCTCATTTCTAAACATGCAGTGCAGTATCTCTCACAACTATCGGCGGACAACTGACCCGCTGCAAGCGTAAGGAGCGTGGTGGGAATCAAAAAGGAAAGCGAGAAAGAGGTGGGGTAGTGGAGGGTTCTGCAATAATTTCGACCACTTGTGGATCTTTAACGTACGCCGATATCACACAGCTCATGGACACCTTTGCATCCCACCTCAGTCGAAACAGCCGAAGCGGTATTTTCGTATTCTTTTGCTTCAATAGTTGTATATGCCTTATTCGCCTGTCCATGCCATCATTGTCAGCCACTGTATGCGTAAACGCTGTTTTTTTTTTTCCTTAATTTCAAATATCACCATGCCCACTACGCGAACATCCGTCTGGCGCTTATGTCAGCATTCGATAGTTCCCATAACGATGGCAGCGAGGGACAACGGCATGCACGAGAGATATCCATGCGGTAACGCGACTCCATCTCTGGCGCGCTATCAGCTGTATAGTATCACTAACGTATCTCTATGCTGCACGAAATTTTCCCTATTACTAATATAACTGTTGATCAACCGTTCTTTTGATAGCGTTTTGGATGGTGTCATACGATTTGCGATAGGGATCCGAACTGACGACATATGTACCCCTCATTGCGTTCCTCGGCCATTTAACCGCAACACTTGACTAAGGCAGTGGGAGGATGAGGATGGTACTGTCGGAGTGAGAGAATAAGTGGAGAGGGTTCTGTCAGAGGAAGAAAAAAAAGTACACACGGCATCGCGGTACCGTTGACTGCTACAGGAGGAAACGTATAGGAGGAAGCATGCGGTAGCTCTAGCTACAGGAGGAAGCGTAGCGAGCAACATCGCGGCAGCGTATCAAGCAAGCTAGCTTTCGCTGCCATACACGCAGGCCCTCATGAATGTCTCTGCGGAGGTTCCTATTGGCAAACACATTTGTCGAAAACTTTTGTATTGATTATGTGTTCGTGCTAAAGCGTCTGTCCATGGCTTTATTGCTTTTCTTCAACAGGAAATCTTAATAAATGAATTCATAATATTTACAGCCGTGATTAGTTTTCTGTTCGAGATTGTAGTTGAACGATGACCGCTGGTTACGGAAGTTTCTGGGTCAGTTTTAAATTATTGAAAACGGCAGGGAGCCAAACGCATTTAGTTCTACGAGTGCCGAGCATGATCGTTTGTATCACTGAAGCCAACCAACGCGCACTTTACCGGCGTAAAGCATCATAAAAACTTTCAGAGCACTGCAGAGACTACATTGGAGAAGCCTGAGCGTTGGTTCATCCCCCATCGTGCGCCCCATCTATAGGTTTTGCTGGCAACGCCATGACACGTGCCGTATACAGAGGAAATTTCCTTTTTTTGGCGCGGGTTTTGTTGCAGTACTCCTGCAGTTGTGGGTTTGGAAGGTTCACCGTTGCCCCTGTCGCGTGGTGCTCCTTGATTCGCTTTTGTTGCATTTTTTCTGCAAGTGTAGGATCGGCGGTAAAGCGGTGCTCCTGTCGCGTAGCATTATCATAGCCAGGTGGCATTCTTATGTAACTTGACTTTCACGTGACCTTGTCACGTGATACTCTTATAGTAACGTGACAATAGCGAGCCATGCATCAGCACTCTTTTTGACCCAATTTTAGAAGCCTGACTCACAATGCTTTGTGAACCACAAGCGATCACTACGACTTACGTCTTTTTTTATAACTCCACACAAACACTTAAGACAAACCCTAAACTACTTGCCATTGGTGAAAATATTATCTCCATATATTCAACCTCATCTCTCGATTGTCGCTTGACTTAATAAATAAACTCCAATCAATCCCGTAATTTGAATATTAAACCCGACTCACCTTCGACAGGCAGAGGATAAGGGCGTGTAGGGTCGACAAATCCAGGCACGTCTGTGAAGAAGGGGGTAGCAGATTTATGATCAGTAGACTGACACTCAAGTAATGTTAACTGAAGGTTTAATATAAGAGGACAGGCGAACTGGTAAACTCATTCACAGCGCAGACTAACTTCCAGATCAAAGCTTATCTATACTATCTGTACCATGGTAACTTTAAGTGAAACCGAAGGAATTATTTTGAGGAGTCTTTCAGACATTCAGCATCAATGAATCATTTAACAACAATACGGCAGCCAATTAGTCACATTAGCGTACATAAGTATTCTTTGTTAACAAATGCGATCGCCCAGTTAAATAAGTTGCAGAGGTTAGTATTGCATGTACCGTCGAAATATCCACAGAAAAATTGAGAACCGCGACTCTGTGTGGCTGTTGTATATGAATATGGAAGATCGCTGAATAAGGGTAGAGAGGGATCCTCAGTTCGCTCGCAAGCCGAGCCAGCGTTTCAGCAAGTGGACTTGTCTTCATCTGGATCCAGACGAAGACAGGTCCACTTGTCGAAACGTTGGCTCGATCGGCTTGCGAACTGAGCCTCTCCCTCCACCTTTGTTCAGTGGTCTTTCATACCATGTAGCCATCTTTCTTCCTCTCGTTCTGCCATGCTGTGTATGAAGTGACATTGTTTGTAGTGTGTTGTGTATCAGGCGAAAAAGAATCAATGCAATGTAAATAATTTGATTCTCTTGCTATTTATTTATTGTATTATTCCCACTCCTGAATGGGCCCATGGGGGCTCCCCACTATATGTAACAAAAAATTAATAAAACTAAGGCTCTCGACCACGGTGGCAGTTCCAACCTTTCATATGTCAGCATGGCTTTATGTTTGAGCTCACAGCAGGCGCTTTAACTTCTTTTGGACGCGAATCGGAGAGAAGTAATCTTGTGCACGCGCTAAAAATTCTCCTCAGAATTAAATAAAAGTAATTATCACACTCACACCGACACCTGCTCTTGCACACTTCGAGCGTTTCGAAGTTGTTTCCGTTTTCCTGGCAACCACCCCAGATGAACTCCTCGCATGTCCCCGTGGTTTTGTTGTAGTAGTAACGTGGGACGTAGGCGTAGCAAGGTCCAGGCTTCTTAGGTTCCAGGCAGGCTACGTCGACTCTGGCTGCACATGTAAGTGGTTGGGGCGACGTCAAATTTTACCCGTTACTTTATATACGACCTATTCCCTGCGCCTGTCAGTTTTCTTCATGTTCCACGAGCTGATTACACATTTACCTGTTCGCTCTTCTAGCAGCAAGCGAAAAGAAAATACCTTTCATAAAGCTTACCAAGCAGAAAACTGTAGCGACAAGTAATCTACAAGCTAACACACATCCATCCCTCTGCCTTTTTCACTAGATAAATATTTTTTCATACGCAGCTAAATGCCCAGTTTGTGGGAAATATCGAAACTTATATGGAATGGGCATGTGGGAAAAACTAAAATTTTGAGTTAATAACAAAATTCTTAAAATTGAGCACCGCTAGGAGATATTTACCAGCTCATGACTAGGTGACTAGAGAGCACTGGCAATGTGGGCGTAAGCGGCTCCCGGCTCAAATAGAGTCCTAGACACAGGACTCGGCTCACAACAAACAGCAGGCTTTCAGAAATACATCTCGACAATAGATTATATTATAGCTGTCAGCTAATTAATAGAAACATGCTTCGGAATATATACAACACATATGTATGTTTTAGCAGATTACGTCAAAGGATTTCACTAAATCGAAACCTGAGCGATTATGTGGGCATTAAGGAATCAAACTGTAGATGAGACTACATTGGAGAAACCTGAGCGTTGGCTCATCCCCCATCGCGCGCCCTTTCTAAAGGTTTTGCTGGCAACGCCATGATACGTGCCGTACAGAGGAAATTTCCTTTTCTTGGCGCGGCTTTTGTTGCAGCGCTCCTGCAGTTGTGCGTTTGGACGGTTCACCATTGCACCTGTCGCGTGGTGCTCCTTGATGCGCTTTTGTTGCATTTTTTCTGCAAGTGTAGGATCGGCGGTAAGGCGGTGCTCCTGTCGTGTAGCATTCTCATAGCCAGGTGGTAATCTCATGTAACTTGACTTTCACGTGACCTTGTTACGTGATACTCTTATAGTAACGTGACAATAGCGAGTCATGCATCAGCACTCTTTTTGACCCAATTTGGGACGCCTGACCCAAATGCTTTGTGAACCACAAGTGATCACTACGACTTACGTCCTTTTTATAACTCAAGACAAACCCTTAACCATCTAATCACCTAATCTAAAATTGCTCACATGACCACGACAGCGACCCCAAATACCGTGTATGTGCCGCACGAAATGTTCCGCGTTCAGACGTAAGTACTAATTTCACGATATGATGATCACCCGTTCCATTTTGAGGCGAAAACCTTTAATAGCTCATACCAATGGCCATGATTCTGTCTGTCCGGCTACGCGAAGTGTCACACTTCTTCGCGAGATTCCGCAGGATATCGCAAGATTGTGACGACATCATATGGTAACGTAATCGGCTATTATGCGCGGTATTGGGACCGCACATAATAATTCACCTTGTGCACTGTGGGCAAGAGGCAGAAATAAACAAATAAATCCTGTCTCCATCGTGAATCAAACCTCTATCCATTGGATTCACAGCCGAGCACTTCCACCAACTGAACCATGTTCAGAATCGTGAAACACGCATCATCATTATCCTTGTCTATAGCGAGGATGATAGTAAAGATGAAAATGGCGCTGCAATGAGCGATAATGACCATGATGACATTTGCCTTGATGATTACGGTGCAAGTAGTTGATAATGATAATGAGAGCAAACGCAATGCATCGTGTGTACAAGCAACGCTTAGCCTTTCGCATTTCTGCAGTGTAGATTCCACAGCGCTCTCGGAATTTTTTCGTTTCCAGTTTTTGCGGACACGTTTGGTGCCAACATCATAGCCTAGTAAGTAACCATAGACGAGGGAGCAAGGTATCATGATGGTTGCTTTTTTTGCGGCAGTATTGTAGGTGAACGTGGCGTATGGAATTATGTCGTATTTTTTATGTTCTGTGTCCACACATACAGAGAGCATATCTGCAAGCGCCTTGTTTAAGCGACCGGTAAATCCATTTGTCTGCGGGGGATAAGCAGTGTGACGATGACTGCTGCAACTATACAGATAATTCTGCAGCATCAAAAGGGACATGAACGCCGCCGCTAGTTGTGTGATAAGAATTTCGGGGGACCATGGCGTAGAATAATCTGTTTTATGAAAAACTGGGCCACCCCAGCCATGGTGCCACCTGGAAGCGCGGCATTTCGGCATAGTGCGTGAGATAACCAGTGATCCCAATAATCCACTTGTTACCTCATAGTAAAAAAGGGAATAGTCCCAGCATGTCCATACCGATTCGTTGTGTGTTCCTTCACGTGTCTCGTGTTTTTCTGTGCTATTCTTCCTTCGGGACAACCATCCGATTACCCGGAACGGTTTTAATGGTCCCGTGGTAGGTTGCAACAAACCAGCTGTTTGTCAAGAAGGCTTTTTACGAAGCTGGCAGCCACGACAAGAGCACACGTAGCGTGTCACTTCGGATGAAGCAGATCTTGAATTCGAGACACTATACGGGCGATACCTTGTTGTCACGAAGCTGGTTCGTCATGGCAAGCTCCACGTACCTCGCCGCGCAAATATGCACTGACAACGATGAGATACAGTGACCTGTTTGGGCTGAAATTCTTGTAGTTAACGCCATTGTAGATGCAGAGTGTGGACACGTATTGCCGGAAGGCCTTGGGGATGACAGAAGGTTTTTCCGCAGAGTAATCGAAGGCAGCCATAAATGATGGATCGCTGCTCTAGTCACCATCTCCATCTCTTCAGCACCAGACTGCGTGCTGAAAGGTCACTCAGGAAGATGTCTTCAATGACGCTGGGCGGGTGCTCAACAGGCGCCCGTAACAAGCAGTCGGCGTCCGAATGTTTCCGCCCGAACTTCTTACTGTCATATCAAATTCTTACAGTTGGAGGCTCTATCGTAACAGGCGGGTACAAGGGTCCTTCAAGTTGGTCACTGGCTACCATGCCCTGTGCTGGCCGACACGGGACAATAAAGGGCCTTTCGGTACCTTCTTGACTGCTGGACTGTCATCGCCACCACGTGAAAATACAAGAAGAGGCTGGAACCTGTAGCGGCGCCGGCTACACCCTTGTTCATCTTTGAATAAAGCACTTGCATTGACAATACGCGGATCAACAAAAAGTGAGAAAACTACAGCGTCAATTTAAATAAAGAATAGCAAACACGACACACACCGCGTTGTGCCGGCAATGGAGATATCTACCCACACTGCTGGAGAACTGCAAACAATATTTGACGAAACCCTCCGCTATTGCAGGGAATATGCGCTCGGTAGACGAGCTGGAGTGCCTGGGTATAACCTCGCTCGCTGTGCGACCACGTTCGGATGTATAGGCGAAACTCAAAATATGTTCAAGTGCTTTAAAGGTTACTGAACTCATGCCGGAGGCCTCCCATGCACCGTCTCTCTCAGCCTGAGCTGCTTCAAGACGTGAACTCTTCATATCATATAATTGTATAAGATTTTATTATCAGTTTTACCTGAAAAAGCTGAATTTGTTTGTTTTTTCCTAGAAATCTCATTTATCCGACTGTAACCGTTGTTGGCAGAATCATTTTAGAGCATATAAACATGCGCTCATCATCTCCTAAGTAATAACACTTCGAATAAAACGCTAGGGCCAGCTGATATTCTTTCACCTTGTCACATTTTGCGCTACAACTCCTCACCCTCTACAAACTATTTAACGATATGCCTAAAACCATCTATTTGTGTAGGAAGCCCCTTCATACTTGGCGAAAATTTCTGTCAATTTTTTTATTGTTTCAACGCACGCTCCCCCAATAAGACATAGGCCCGCACGCACCCTGATTCCTCCTCCCCGAATTCCAATTCCCGCGTAAGCCTTCAAAATATTTCTGAAAACTTCAGTCTAGAGTTCTACGCAGGTTTCCCCACTTTTTCATAGGTTGCAGAAGCTAAAATGATCATGATCAAATCATTTTTACGGTGCTTTTCATTACAGCTCAGAACACTGGCATAATTGATTTTTTTTTTTTTTTTTAATGAGTAAAGTCGACTTATCGCCACTCAAGGTTGTTACCACATGGGACAACACAAAATGCTACCTAGAATGGGCTGTTTTTTGTCGAAGTCGTAGGTACATAACATATCTAAAACATAAACTACTTGCCATTGGTGAAAATATTATCTCCATATATTCAACCTCATCTCTCGATTGTCGCTTGACTTAATAAACTCCAATCAATCTCGTAGTTTGAATATTAAACCCGACTCACCTTCGACAGGCAGAGGATAAGGGCGGGTAGGGTCGACAAATCCAGGCACATCTGTAAAGTGGTGGGTAGCAGATTTATGATCAGTAGACTGACACTCAAAGAATGTTAACTGAAGTTCTAATATAAGAGGACAGGCGAACTTGTAAATACATTCACAGCGCAGACTAACTTCCAGATCAAATTTTATCTATACTAGCTGTACAATGGTAACTTTAAGTTAAACCTAAGGATTATTTTGAGGAGTCTTTCAGACATTCAGCACTAATGAATCATTGAACAGCAATACGGCAGCCAATTAGTCACATTAGCGCACATAAGTATTCTTTGTTACCAAACGCGATCGCCCACTCCAATAAGTTGCAAGAGGTTAGTATTGATGTACCGTCGAAATATTCACAGAAAATTTCAGAACCGCGACGCTGTTTGGCTGTTGTATATGAATATTGTCACGTAGTGGTGACAAGGGTTGAGAGGGATCCTCAGTTCGCTCGCAAACCGAGCTAGCGTTTCAGCAAGTGGACTTGTCTTCATTTGGATCCAGACGAAGACAGGGCCACTTGTCAAAACGTTGGCTCGATCGGCTTGCGAACTCACCCTCTCCCTCCACCGTTGTTCAGTGGTCTTTCATACAATGCAGCCATCTTTCTTCCTCTCGTTCTGCCATGCTGTGTATGAAGTGACATTGTTTGTATAGTGTTGTTTATCTGGCGAAAAAGAATCCATGAAATGTAAATATTTTGATTCTGTTGCTATTTATTCATTGCATTATTCCCACTCCTGAATGGGCCTATGGTGCCCCCCACTATATGTAACAAATAAATAAATAAACCTAAGGTCCTCAATACCTCAAAACCCGCACTGTACTGCACACCTCAAATCGGTCGCACGGCTTCGGCGAAGATACATTTCTCTCATTTTTTGTCATGCCCTTACATGGTCCGCGTTTCCGAGGAGATAGATTCCTGTCAATAAAAAAACCTCGTCCCATAAATCTCAATACTTCACGTGAAATCATCGCCTTGTAATGTCAACTTCTCAGAATTGTGATAGTTTCTCGACCACGGTGGAAGTTCCAACCTTTCGTATGTCCGCATGACTTTATGTTTTTGCTCACAGTAGGAGCTTTAACTTCTTTTTGACGCGAATCGGAGAGAAGTAATCTTGCGCATGCGCTAAAAATTCGCCTCAGAAATAAATAAAAGTAATTATCACACTCACACCGACACCTGCTCTTGCACACTTCGAGCGTTTCGAAGTTGTTTCCGTTTTCCTGGCAACCACCCCAGATGAACTCCTCGCATGTCCCCGTGGTTTTATTGTAGTAGTAGCGAGGGACATAGGCGAGGCAAGGTCCGGGCTTCTTGGGTTCCAGGCAGGCTACGTCGACTCTGGCTGCACATGTAAGTGGTTGGGGCGACGCCAAGTTTTACCCGTTACATTATATACGACCTATTCCCTGCGCCTGTCAGTTTTCTCCATGTTCCACGAGCTGATTACACATTTACATGCGCGCTGTTCTGGCAGCAAGTGAAAAAAAAAATACTTTTCATAAAGCTAACCAAGCAGAAAACTGTAGCGACAGTAATCTACAAGCTAACACACATCCACCCCTCTGCCTTTCTCACTAGATAAATCTCCTGGCATACGCAGCTAAATACCCATTTTGTGGGAAATATCGCAACTTATATGGAATGGGCATGTGGAAAAAACTAAAATTTGGAGCTAATAACAAAATGCTCAAAATTGAACACCGCTAGGAGATATTTACCACCTCATGGCTAGATGATTAGAGAGCACTGGCAATGCGGGCGTAAGCGGCTCCCGGCTCAATTAGAGTCCTAGACACATGACTCGGCTCACAACAAACAGCAGGCTTTCAGAAATACATCTGGACAATAGATTATATTATAGCTGTCAGCTAATTAATAGGAACATGCTTCGGAATATATACAACACATATTTATGTTTTAGCAGATTACGTCAAAGGATTTCACTAAATCGAAACCTGAGCGATTACGTAGGCATTAAGGAATCAAACTGTACATGAGACTATATTGCAGAAGCCTGAGTGTTGGCTCATCCCCCATCGCGCGCCCCTTCTAAAGCTTTTGCTGGCAACGCCATGACACGTGCCGTACAGAGGAAATTTCCTTTTCTTGGCGCGGCTTTTGTTGCAGTGCTCCTGCAGTTGTGAGTTTGGACGGTTCACCGTTGCACCTGTCGCGTGGTGCTCCTTGATGCGCTTTTGTTGCATTTTTTCTGCAAGTGTAGGATCGGCGGTAAGGCGGTGCTCCTGTCGTGTAGCATTCTCATAGCCAGGTGGTATTCTCATGTAACTTGACTTTCACGTGACCTTGGCACGTGATACTCTTATAGTAACGTGACAATAGCGAGCCATGCATCAGCACTCTTCTCGACCCAATTTGGGACGTCTGACCCAAATGCTTTGTGAACCACAAGTGATCACTACGACTTACCTCTTTTTTATAACTCAAGATAAAGACTTAACCATCTCTTTAGTCATGATTCCTTAATCATGACTCACTTAATCTAAAATTGCTCACGTGACCACGAACACGACTTCAAATACCGTGTATGTGCCGCACGAAATGTTCCGCGTTCAGACGTAACTACTAATTCACCATATGATGATCACCCGTTCCATTTTGAGGCGAAAACCTTTAATGGCTCATACCAGTGGCCATGATTCTGTCGGTCCGGCTACGAGAAGTGTAAAACTTTTTCGCGAGATTCCGCGGGATATCGCAAAATTGTGACGACATCATATGGTAACGTAATCGGCTATTATGCGCGGTATTGCGACCGCACATAATAATTGACCTTGTGCACTGTGGGCGGGAGGCAAAAATAACTAAATAATTCCTGTCTCCATTGTGAATCAAACCTCTATCCATTGAATTCACAGCCGAGCACTTCAACCAACTGAACCATGTTCAGAATCGTAAAACACGCATCATCATTCTCCTTGTCGATCGCGAGGATGATAGTAACGATGACAATGGCGCCGCAATGAGTGATAATGACCACGCTGACAATTTGCCTTGATAATTACGGTGCAAGTAGTTGATAATGATAATGAGAGCAAACGTAATGCATCGTGTGTACCAGCAACGCTTAGGCTTTCGCATTTCTGCACTGTAGATTCCACAGTGCTCTCGGAATTTTTTCGTTTCCAGTTTTTGCGGACACGTTTGAAGCCAACATCACAGCCTAGTAAGTAACCATAGACGAGGGAGCAAGGTATCATGATGGTTGCTTTTTATGCGGCAGTGTTTTAGGCGTGCGTGGCGTATGGAATTATGTCGTATTTTTTATGTTCTGTGTCCACACATACAGAGAGCATATCTGCAAGCGCCTTGTTTAAGCGACCGGTAAATCCATTAGTTCGGGGGATAAGCAGTGTGACGATGACTGCTGCAACTATAGAGAACATTTTGCAGCATCAAAAGGGACATGAACGCCGCCGCTAGTTGTGTGATAAGAATTGCGGTGGACCATGGCGTACAATAATCTGTTTTATGAAAAACTGGGTCACCCCAGCCACGGTGCCACCTGGAAGCGCGGCTGTTTCGGCATAGTGCGTGAGATAACCAGTGATCCCAATAATCCACTTGTTACCTCACAGTGAAAAAGGGAATAGTCCCAGCATGTCCATACCTATTCGTTGTGTGTTCCTTCACGTGTCTCGTGTTTTTCTGTGCTATTCTTCCTTCGGGACAACCATCCGATTACCCGGAACGGTTTTAATGGTCCCGTGGTAGGTTGCAACAAACCAGCTGTTTGTCAAGAAGGCTTTTTACGAAGCTGGCAGCCACGACAAGAGCACACGTAGCGTGTCACTTCGGATGAAGCAGATCTTGAATTCGAGACACTATACGGGCGATACCTTGTTGTCACGAAGCTGGTTCGTCATGGCAAGCTCCACGTACCTCGCCGCGCAAATATGCACTGACAACGATGAGATACAGTGACCTGTTTGGGCTGAAATTCTTGTAGTTAACGCCATTGTAGATGCAGAGTGTGGACACGTATTGCCGGAAGGCCTTGGGGATTACAGAAGGTTTTTCCGCAGAGTAATCGAAGGCAGCCATAAATGATGGATCGCTGCTCTAGTCACCATCTCCATCTCTTCAGCACCAGACTGCGTGCTGAAAGGTCACTCAGGAAGATGTCTTCAATGACGCTGGGCGGGTGCTCAACAGGCGCCCGTAACAAGCAGTCGGCGTCCGAATGTTTCCGCCCGAACTTCTTACTGTCATATCAAATTCTTACAGTTGGAGGCTCTATCGTAACAGGCGGGTACAAGGGTCCTTCAAGTTAGTCACTGGCTACCATGCCCTGTGCTGGCCGACACGGGACAATAAAGGGCCTTTCGGTACCTTCTTGACTGCTGGACTGTCATCGCCACCACGTGAAAATACAAGAAGAGGCTGGAACCTGTAGCGGCGCCGGCTACACCCTTGTTCATCTTTGAATAAAGCACTTGCATTGACAATACGCGGATCAACAAAAAGTGAGAAAACTACAGCGTCAATTTAAATAAAGAATAGCAAACACGACACACACCGCGTTGTGCCGGCAATGGAGATATCTACCCACACTGCTGGAGAACTGCAAACAATATTTGACGAAACCCTCCGCTATTGCAGGGAATATGCGCTCGGTAGACGAGCTGGAGTGCCTGGGTATAACCCCGCTCGCTGTGCGACCACGTTCGGATGTATAGGCGAAACTCAAAATATGTTCAAGTGCTTTAAAGGTTACTGAACTCATGCCGGAGGCCTCCCATGCACCGTCTCTCTCAGCCTGAGCTGCTTCAAGACGTGAACTCTTCATATCATATAATTGTATAAGATTTTATTATCAGTTTTACCTGAAAAAGCTGAATTTGTTTGTTTTTTCCTAGAAATCTCATTTATCCGACTGTAACCGTTGTTGGCAGAATCATTTTAGAGCATATAAACATGCGCTCATCATCTCCTAAGTAATAACACTTCGAATAAAACGCTAGGGCCAGCTGATATTCTTTCACCTTGTCACATTTTGCGCTACAACTCCTCACCCTCTACAAACTATTTAACGATATGCCTAAAACCATCTATTTGTGTAGGAAGCCCCTTCATACTTGGCGAAAATTTCTGTCAATTTTTTTATTGTTTCAACGCACGCTTCCCCAATAAGACATAGGCCCGCACGCACCCTGATTCCTCCTCCCCGAATTCCAATTCCCGCGTAAGCCTTCAAAATATTTCTGAAAACTTCAGTCTAGAGTTCTACGCAGGTTTCCCCACTTTTTCATAGGTTGCAGAAGCTAAAATGATCATGATCAAATCATTTTTACGGTGCTTTTCATTACAGCTCAGAACACTGGCATAATTGATTTTTTTTTTTTTTTAATGAGTAAAGTCGACTTATCGCCACTCAAGGTTGTTACCACATGGGACAACACAAAATGCTACCTAGAATGGGCTGTTTTTTGTCGAAGTCGTAGGTACATAACATATCTAAAACATAAACTACTTGCCATTGGTGAAAATATTATCTCCATATATTCAACCTCATCTCTCGATTGTCGCTTGACTTAATAAACTCCAATCAATCTCGTAGTTTGAATATTAAACCCGACTCACCTTCGACAGGCAGAGGATAAGGGCGGGTAGGGTCGACAAATCCAGGCACATCTGTAAAGTGGTGGGTAGCAGATTTATGATCAGTAGACTGACACTCAAAGAATGTTAACTGAAGTTCTAATATAAGAGGACAGGCGAACTTGTAAATACATTCACAGCGCAGACTAACTTCCAGATCAAATTTTATCTATACTAGCTGTACAATGGTAACTTTAAGTTAAACCTAAGGATTATTTTGAGGAGTCTTTCAGACATTCAGCACTAATGAATCATTGAACAGCAATACGGCAGCCAATTAGTCACATTAGCGCACATAAGTATTCTTTGTTACCAAACGCGATCGCCCACTCCAATAAGTTGCAAGAGGTTAGTATTGATGTACCGTCGAAATATTCACAGAAAATTTCAGAACCGCGATGCTGTTTGGCTGTTGTATATGAATATTGTCACGTAGTGGTGACAAGGGTTGAGAGGGATCCTCAGTTCGCTCGCAAACCGAGCTAGCGTTTCAGCAAGTGGACTTGTCTTCATTTGGATCCAGACGAAGACAGGGCCACTTGTCAAAACGTTGGCTCGATCGGCTTGCGAACTCACCCTCTCCCTCCACCGTTGTTCAGTGGTCTTTCATACAATGCAGCCATCTTTCTTCCTCTCGTTCTGCCATGCTGTGTATGAAGTGAGATTGTTTGTATAGTGTTGTTTATCTGGCGAAAAAGAATCCATGAAATGTAAATATTTTGATTCTGTTGCTATTTATTCATTGCATTATTCCCACTCCTGAATGGGCCTATGGTGCCCCCCCCCCCTATATGTAACAAATAAATAAATAAACCTAAGGTCCTCAATACCTCAAAACCCGCACTGTACTGCACACCTCAAATCGGTCGCACGGCTTCGGCGAAGATACATTTCTCTCATTTTTTGTCATGCCCTTACATGGTCCGCGTTTCCGAGGAGATAGATTCCTGTCAATAAAAAAACCTCGTCCCATAAATCTCAATACTTCACGTGAAATCATCGCCTTGTAATGTCAACTTCTCAGAATTGTGATAGTTTCTCGACCACGGTGGAAGTTCCAACCTTTCGTATGTCCGCATGACTTTATGTTTGTGCTCACTGTAGGAGCTTTAACTTCTTTTTGACGCGAATCTGAGAGAAGTAATCTTGCGCATGCGCTAAAAATTCGCCTCAGAAATAAATAAAAGTAATTATCACACTCACACCGACACCTGCTCTTGCACACTTCGAGCGTTTCGAAGTTGTTTCCGTTTTCCTGGCAACCACCCCAGATGAACTCCTCGCATGTCCCCGTGGTTTTATTGTAGTAGTAGCGAGGGACATAGGCGAGGCAAGGTCCGGGCTTCTTGGGTTCCAGGCAGGCTACGTCGACTCTGGCTGCACATGTAAGTGGTTGGGGCGACGCCAAGTTTTACCCGTTACATTATATACGACCTATTCCCTGCGCCTGTCAGTTTTCTCCATGTTCCACGAGCTGATTACACATTTACATGCGCGCTGTTCTGGCAGCAAGTGAAAAAAAAAAATACTTTTCATAAAGCTAACCAAGCAGAAAACTGTAGCGACAGTAATCTACAAGCTAACACACATCCACCCCTCTGCCTTTCTCACTAGATAAATCTCCTGGCATACGCAGCTAAATACCCATTTTGTGGGAAATATCGCAACTTATATGGAATGGGCATGTGGAAAAAACTAAAATTTGGAGCTAATAACAAAATGCTCGAAATTGAACACCGCTAGGAGATATTTACCACTTCATGGCTAGATGATTAGAGAGCACTGGCAATGCGGGCGTAAGCGGCTCCCGGCTCAATTAGAGTCCTAGACACATGACTCGGCTCACAACAAACAGCAGGCTTTCAGAAATACATCTGGACAATAGATTATATTATAGCTGTCAGCTAATTAATAGGAACATGCTTCGGAATATATACAACACATATTTATGTTTTAGCAGATTACGTCAAAGGATTTCACTAAATCGAAACCTGAGCGATTACGTAGGCATTAAGGAATCAAACTGTACATGAGACTACATTGCAGAAGCCTGAGTGTTGGCTCATCCCCCATCGCGCGCCCCTTCTAAAGCTTTTGCTGGCAACGCCATGACACGTGCCGTACAGAGGAAATTTCCTTTTCTTGGCGCGGCTTTTGTTGCAGTGCTCCTGCAGTTGTGAGTTTGGACGGTTCACCGTTGCACCTGTCGCGTGGTGCTCCTTGATGCGCTTTTGTTGCATTTTTTCTGCAAGTGTAGGATCGGCGGTAAGGCGGTGCTCCTATCGTGTAGCATTCTCATCATCATCATCATCATCATCATCATCATCATCATCAGCCTGATTATACCCACTGCAGGGCGAAGGCCTCTCCCATATTTCTCCACTTAACCCGGTTCTGTGCTAGCTGCATCCACTTGACCCCTGCGAACTTCTTAATCTCATCCGCCCACCTAACTTTCTGCCTCCCCCTGCTACGCTTTCCTTCCCTTGGAATCCAGTTTGTTACCCTCAGCGACCATCGGTTATCCTCTCTTCGCACTACATGTCCTGCCCATGTCCATTTCTTCTTCTTAATTTCCACTAGAATGTCGTTAACTTGAGTTATTTCTCTGACCCACTCTGCACGCTTTCTATCTCTTAATGTTACCCCTACCATTTTTCGTTCCATAGCTCTTTGTGTTGTCCTCAACTTAAGTAGAACTCTCTTGGTTAGCCTCCACGTTTCAGCCCCATAGGTGAGTACAGGCAAGATGCAACTGTTGTACACTTTCCTCTTGAGCGATACCGGTAAGCTGCTAGTCATAATCTGCGAGTGCTTGCCAAATGCGCTCCATCCCAATCTTATTCTTCTTGATATTTCCTTTTCATGGTCTGGATCTGCGGTTACTACCTGTCCTAAGTAGACATATTCGCCTACTTTTTCCAGTATTTCGCTACCTAATGTAAACTGCTGTTCCTTCCCGAGGCTGTTGAACATTACCTTAGTCTTCTGCATATTGATTTTCAAGCCTACCATTCTACTTTTTCTGTCTAGGTCATCAATCATTATTTGCAGTTCATCCCCCGAGTTGCTTAGCAAGGCAATGTCATCAGCAAATCGCAGATTACTGAGGTATTCTCCATCTACCCTTATCCCTAACTGCTCCCATTCCAAGTCTCTGAATACTTCCTCTAAACAAGCTGTGAATAGTACTGGGGAGATTGTGTCTCCTTGCCTAACACCTTTCTTTATGGGAATTTTATTGCTTTCTTTATGTAGAACTATGGTTGCTGTGCAGCCACTATATATATCTTCCAGCACTTTCACGTACGTCTCGTCTACCCCCTGATTTCGCAATGCCTGCATCACCGCCGAGGTTTCAACTGAGTCAAATGCTTTTTCGTAATCAATGAATGCTATGTATAAGGGTTGGTTATATTCCGAGCATTTTTCTATCACCTGATTGATGGTATGGATATGATCGATAGTAGAGTACCGTTTCCGAAACCCTGCTTGATCCTTTGCTTGATTGTAGTCTAAGGTTGTCCTGATCCTATTGGCGATTACCTTAGTAAATACCTTATACGTAACAGACAGTAAGCTGATTGGTCTGTAGTTTTTAAGGTCCTTAGAGTCCCCTTTCTTGTGAATGAGGATAATGTTTGCATTCTTCCATGCTTCCGGTACCGTCGATGACACCAGGCACTGCGTATACAGGGTGGCCAGTTTTTCTAGCACGATATCCCCCCCGTCCTTCAGCAAATCTGTAGTTATCTGATCCTCTCCAGCTGATTTCCCCCTTTTCATAGTTTCTAGTGCTTTCTTGACCTCGTCCTTCGTCACTGGTGGAACGTCTGACTGTTTTTCCCTACCGCCAATCTCACTACGGTCCTGACTACTTCGGCTACTGTAGAGATCTGTATAGAACTCCTCGGCTACTTTGACTATCTTGTCCATATTAGTGATGACGTTGCCCGCCTTGTCCCTTATCGCATACATCTGGTTTTTGCCTATGCCCAATTTCTTCTTTACCGCTTTAAGGCTTCCCCCGTTCTTTACAGCATGCTCAATTTTCTCCATGTTATACTTCCTTATATCGGCCACCTTGCGCTTATTGATTAGCTTTGATATCTCGGCCAATTCGATCTGGTCTGTTGGATTGGAAGCTTTCATACTCTGCCGTTTCTTAATCAAATCTTTCGTCTCCTTAGACAGCTTACCGGTACCCTCTTTAACTATCCTACCGCCTACTTCTACTGCGCACTCAGTAATGATATCTCTGAAATTATTGTTCATTGCCTCTAGGGTAATGTCGCCATCCTCAGTTAGAGCTGAAAACCTATTCTGTAGCGAGATTCTGAACTCTTCTGTCCTCCCCCTCACCGCTAATTCGTTGATGGGTTTCTTTCTTACTAATCTATTGCGTTCCTTCTTCAGATTTAGGCTAATTCGGGACCTCACCATCCTATGGTCACTACATCGAACTTTCCCGATTACCTCTACATCCTGCACAATGGCGGGGGTTGAACACATTATGAAGTCGATTTCATTTTTAGTCTCTCCGTTAGGACTTTTCCATGTCCATTTCCGGTTCTTCCGTTTGCTAAAGAAGGTATTCATGATTCGTAAGTTATTGCGCTCTGCAAACTCAACTAGTAACTCCCCCCTGCTATTCCTAGAACCAATGCCATAGTCACCTACTGCCTTGTCTCCTGCCTCTTTTTTCCCTACCTTGGCATTGAAGTCGCCCATTAGTACAGTATACTGCGTCTTTACTTTTCGCATTGCCGATTCTACATCTTCATAGAAGCTTTCAACTGCCTGGTCATCATAACTACATGTAGGTGCATAGGCCTGTACAACCTTCAGTTTATACCGCTTATTAAGCCTAATTACGATGCCTGCAACCCTCTCATTAATGCTATAGAATTCATCTATATTGCCCGCTATATACTTATTGACAAGAAAACCTACCCCTAGTTGTCGCCTCTCTGGTAAACCTCGATAACACAGTACATGCCCATCCTTCAATACAGTATATGCCTCATTCGGCCTCCTAACCTCACTAAGCCCTATGACATCCCATTTCATGCCCTCTAGTTCCTCTAACAGCACTGCTAAACTAGCTTCACTAGCAAGGGTTCTAGCATTAAACGTTGCCAGGGTCAGTTTCCAATGGCGGCCTGTCCAGCGGAGCCAGGCTTTCTTAGCACCCCCTGCTGCGTCACAGGTCTGACCGCCGCCGTGGTCAGTTGTTCCGCAGCCGCTGGTGACTGAGGGCCGGGGTTTTATGGAGCTTATCATAGGAGGTTGTGGCCAATTACTGCACCAGGGTGGCCAACTCCTGTTCTGGTGAGGGAGTGCGTTGCCGGAGGTGTTCACCGGCATCAGGTCGCACCCCAAACCTGTATATGCAATTCCATCGACACGCGGATTTTTTTTTTTTTTTTTTTTTTGTCATCCGGTGGAGAATTGCGCGGCACCGGGATTTGAACCCCGGTCCTCTTGCATGCGAGGCGGATGTTCTACCGCTACGCCACCGCTGCACCTCATAGCCGCTACGCCACCGCTGCAGCATTCTCATAGCCAGGTGGTATTCTCATGTAACTTGACTTTCACGTGACCTTGGCACGTGATACTCTTATAGTAACGTGACAATAGCGAGCCATGCATCAGCACTCTTCTCGACCCAATTTGGGACGTCTGACCCAAATGCTTTGTGAACCACAAGTGATCACTACGACTTACCTCTTTTTTATAACTCAAGATAAAGACTTAACCATCTCTTTAGTCATGATTCCTTAATCATGACTCACTTAATCTAAAATTGCTCACGTGACCACGAACACGACTTCAAATACCGTGTATGTGCCGCACGAAATGTTCCGCGTTCAGACGTAACTACTAATTCACCATATGATGATCACCCGTTCCATTTTGAGGCGAAAACCTTTAATGGCTCATACCAGTGGCCATGATTCTGTCGGTCCGGCTACGAGAAGTGTAAAACTTTTTCGCGAGATTCCGCGGGATATCGCAAAATTGTGACGACATCATATGGTAACGTAATCGGCTATTATGCGCGGTATTGCGACCGCACATAATAATTGACCTTGTGCACTGTGGGCGAGAGGCAAAAGTAACTAAATAATTCCTGTCTCCATTGTGAATCAAACCTCTATCCATTGAATTCACAGCCGAGCACTTCAACCAACTGAACCATGTTCAGAATCGTAAAACACGCATCATCATTCTCCTTGTCTATCGCGAGGATGATAGTAACGATGACAATGGCGCCGCAATGAGTGATAATGACCACGCTGACAATTTGCCTTGATAATTACGGTTGATAATGATAATGAGAGCAAACGTAATGCATCGTGTGTACCAGCAACGCTTAGGCTTTCGCATTTCTGCACTGTAGATTCCACAGTGCTCTCGGAATTTTTTCGTTTCCAGTTTTTGCGGACACGTTTGAAGCCAACATCACAGCCTAGTAAGTAACCATAGACGAGGGAGCAAGGTATCATGATGGTTGCTTTTTATGCGGCAGTGTTTTAGGCGTGCGTGGCGTATGGAATTATGTCGTATTTTTTATGTTCTGTGTCCACACATACAGAGAGCATATCTGCAAGCGCCTTGTTTAAGCGACCGGTAAATCCATTAATTCGGGGGATAAGCAGTGTGACGATGACTGCTGCAACTATAGAGAACATTTTGCAGCATCAAAAGGGACATGAACGCCGCCGCTAGTTGTGTGATAAGAATTGCGGTGGACCATGGCGTACAATAATCTGTTTTATGAAAAACTGGGCCACCCCAGCCACGGTGCCACCTGGAAGCGCGGCTGTTTCGGCATAGTGCGTGAGATAACCAGTGATCCCAATAATCCACTTGTTACCTCACAGTGAAAAAGGGAATAGTCCCAGCATGTCCATACCTATTCGTTGTGTGTTCCTTCACGTGTCTCGTGTTTTTCTGTGCTATTCTTCCTTCGGGACAACCATCCGATTACCCGGAACGGTTTTAATGGTCCCGTGGTAGGTTGCAACAAACCAGCTGTTTTTCAAGAAGGCTTTTTACGAAGCTGGCAGCCACGACAAGAGCACACGTAGCGAGTCACTTCGGATGAAGCAGATCTTGAATTCGAGACACTATACGGGCGATACCTTGTTGTCACGAGGCTGGTTCGTCATGGCAAGCTCCACGTACTTCGCCGCGCTAATATGCACTGACAACGATGAGATACAGTGACCTGTTTGGGCTGAAATTCTTGTATTTAACGCCATTGCAGATACAGAGTGTGGACACGGATTGCCGGAAGGTCATAGGAATGACAGAGGTTTTTCCGCAGAGTAGTCGAAGGCAGCCATAAATGATGGATCGCTACTCTAGTCTCCATCTCCATCTTTTCAGCACCAGACTGCGTGCTGAAAGGTCACTCAGGAAGATGTCGTCTTCAATGACGCTGGGCGGGTGCTCAACAGGCGCACGTAACAAGCATTCGGCGTCCGAATGTTTCCGCCCGAACTTCTTACTCTCATACCAAATTCCTACAGTTGGAGCCTCTATCGTAACAGGCGGGTACAAGGGTCCTTCAAGTTAGTCACTGGCCACCATGCCCTGTGCTGGCCGACACGGGACAATAAAGGGCCTTTCGGTACCTTCTTGACTGCTGGACTGTCATCGCCACCACGTGAAAATACATGAAGGGGATGGAGCCTTTAGCGGCGCCGGCTACACGCTTGCTCATCTTTGAATAAAGCAATTGCATTGACAATACGCGGATCAACAAAAAGTGAAAAAACTACAGCGTCAATCTAAATAAAGAATAGCAAACACGATACACACCTCGTTGCGCCGGCAATGGAGATATCTACCCACACTGCTGGAGAACTGCAAACAATATTTGGCGAAACCCTCCGCTATTGCAGGGAATAGGCGCTCGGTAGACTAGCTGGAGTACCTGAACATAACCTCGCCCGCTGTGCGACCACGTTGGGATGTATAGGCGAAACTCAAAATATGTTCAAGTGTTTCCCTGGTTACTGAACTCATGCCGGAGGCCTCCCATACACCGTCTCTCTCAGCCTGAGCTGCTTCAAGACGTGAACTCTTCATATCATATAATTGTATAAGATTTTATCATCAGTTTTACCTGAAAAACCTGAATTTGTTTTTTTTCTAGAAATCTCATTTATCCGACTGTAACCGTTGTTGGCAGAATCATTTTAGAGCATATAAACATGCGCTCATCATCTCCTAAATAATAACACTTCGAATAAAACGCTAGGGCCTGCTCATATTCTTTCACCTTGTCACATTTTGCATTACAACTCCTCACCATCTACGAACTATTTAACGATATGCCTAAAACCATCTATTTGTGTAGGAAGCCCCTTCATACTTGGCGAAAATTTCTGTCAATTTTTTATTGTTTCAACGTACGCTCGCCCCTATAAAACTTAGGCCCGCATGCACCCTGCTTCTTCCACCCCGAATTCCAATTACCGCGTAAGCCTTCAAAATATTTCTGAAAACTTCAATCTACAGTTCTACGCAGGTTTCCCCACTTGTTTATAGGTTGCAGAAGCTAGAATGATCATGATCAAATCATTTTTACCGTGCTTTTCATTACAGCTCAGAACACTGGCATAATTGTTTTTTGTTTTTTTGTTTTTTTTTAATGAGTAAAGTCGACTTATCGACACTCAGGGTTGTTACCACATGGGACAACACAAAATGCTACCTAGAATGGGCTGTTTCTTGCTGAAGTCGTAGGTACATAACATATCTAAAACATAAACTACTTGCCATTGGTGAAAATATTATCTCCATATATTCAACCTCATCTCTCGATTGTCGCTTGACTTAATAAACTCCAATCAATCCCATTGTTTCAATATTAAACCCGACTCACCTTCGACAGGCAGAGGATAAGGGCGGGTAGGGTCGACAAATCCAGGCACATCTGTGAAGTGGTGGGTAGCAGATTTATGATCAGTAGACTGACACTCAAATAATGTTAACTGAAGTTCTAATATAAGAGGACAGGCGAACTTGTAAACTCATTCACAGCGCAAGCTAACTTCCAGATCAAATTTTATCTATACTAGCTGTACAATGGTAATTTTAAGTTAAACCTAAGGAATTATTTTGAGGAGTCTTTACGACATTCAGCATCAATGAATCATGGAACAACAATACGGCAGCCAATTAGTCACGTTAGCATACATAAGTATTCTTTGCTACCAAACGCGATTGCCCACTCCAATAAGTTGCCAGAGGTTAGTATTGCATGTACCGTAGAAATATTCACAGAAAAATTCAGAACCGCGACGCTGTTTGGCTGTTGTATATGAATATTGTCACGTAGTGGTGACAAGGGTGGAGAGGGATCCTCAGTTCGCTCGCAAGCCGAGCTAGCGTTTCAGCAAGTGGACTTGTCGGTCTGGATCCAGACGAAGACAGGTCCACTTGTCGAAAGGTTGGCTCGATCGGCTTGCGAACTCAGCCTCTCCCTCCACCGTTGTTCAGTGGTCTTTCATACCATGTAGCCGTCTTTCTTCCTCTCGTTCTGCCATGCTGTGTATGAAGTGAGATTGTTTGTATAGTGTTGTTTATCTGGCGAAAAAGAATCCATGAAATGTAAATATTTTGATTCTGTTGCTATTTATTCATTGTATTATTCCCACTCCTGAATTAGCCCATGGTGGCCCCCACTATAGGTAAAAAGTAAATAAATAAAGCTAAGGTTCTCAATACCTCAAAACCCGCACTGTACTGCACACCTCAAATCCGTCGCAAGGCTTCGGCGAAGATACATTTCTCTCATTTTTTGTCATGCCCTTACATCGTCCGTGTTTCCGAGCAGATAGATTCCTGTCAATAAAAAAACCTCGTCCCATAAATCTGAATACTTCACGTGAAATCATCGCCTTGTAATGTCAACTTCTCAGAATTGTAATAGTTTATCGACCACGGTGGAAGTTCCCACCTTTCATATGTCCGCATGACTTTATGTTTGAGCTCACAGCAGGAGCTTTAACTTCTTTTGGAAGCGAATCGGAGAGAAGTAAACTTGTGCACGCGCTAAAAATTCGCCTCAGAAATAAATAAAAGTAATTATCACACTCACACCGACACCTGCTCTGGCACACTTCGAGCGTTTCGAAGTTGTTTCCGTTTTCCTGGCAACCACCCCAGATGAACTCCTCGCAGGTGCCCGTGGTTTGGTTGTAGTAGTAGCGAGGGACGTAGGCGTAGCAAGGTCCTGGCTTCTTGGGTTCCAGGCAGGCTACGTCGACTTTGGCTGCAAAGGTAAATCAATGAAGCGCTTAAGTGCAAGTCTTACATCATTCTGCACCGTCTCCCGGCGTCAGTCAGTTTTGCTCATTGTTCACGCGCTCACAACATACTTACCTGTTCGCTTTATGACAGGAAACGAAAAGAAAATACTTTCCATAGAACTTATCAAAGAGGAAAGGGTAGCGGTTAAGAATTATCTAATATAACGCGTACCCACACCTTAGCCTTTTATATGGATACACTTCCACGTATATGCGCCACAATGTAAATTTTGTGATGAATGTCACAACATATATCTAATGATCTCGCCATGTAACAAAATTTGAATATTGCAGCTTATAAAATTTTCAGTATTGAGAACTCCGAGTTTACATTCAACAGCTCCCATATGGAGGACCGGAAGCACTGGCAGAGCAGGCGTAAGCGGCAGCTCTGCAAAATATGGTATCCGGCTGAGAACTCCACCCACATTGTCTTGAACAGCATTAAAGTTTTGTCCTCCATGCAGTGTGTTTTCCACTTTAGTCGTCTATGATTTGCCGCGGGATTGAATAACCAATTGCCCACTCAGGTATTTGCGTCCTTTCAAGTGTTATCCATGCGTATTTAAACCAACCTACAGGCAGGTGTGGTGTGATTTCCGACAAAAACAAGTATTCCGCTGGGCTACGCCACATTCACAACGTGGAACGAGCCGTATAGGTAGGTCGACTAAGTCTGCGCGACGGAGTTTACGCAAACAGCTGTTTTCAATGCAGTCAGCGCAGCTCCGCATAGGGCATAGAACGAATAGCGTGTGAGCGTGTGAGGAAAAGGGGGCTAATTTTGAACTGGGGTGTACAAGCTTCCTAAGCCGTTTTCCGCGCGAACGTTGCAGTGCAATGAACCTTCTTGGTGCCATGCGACTATTTCACTGAATCGAAACCAGATTGATCATGCAGACATGCGGAATAAAGGTAGAGATGAGCCACATGTGAAATCAGTGGAATATATTTGTAAAGACACAATGATTACCTTACTCATCCATGAAGAAAGTAACAAAATTTCTATGAGGAAGGATGTGATATAAGGAGACAAGATCTTTCCTATGGCTTTCACCGCTTGCTTAGAGAAATGATATAGAGAATTGGATTGGGAATAGTTAAAGATGAAACTTAATGAATGATAAGTATTAGTAACCTGCGATTCGCTGATCACATTAACTTCTTAAACTACTCTTGGAAATAAGCGCAAAACCAGTAATGACCTTGACAGGCAAGGCAGAACGGTTGCCCTGAAATTATTCAGCAGACTGAAGAATTGTTGAACAGCCTCAGAAGGGAGAAACAGTGTACGACACCTAGGAATGTCTTAAACGTGTTATGCGAATACGTCTACTGAAAACATATAGTGACCTAGGATCCCTACTACGAGAATGAAATAGACTCAGATCAAGCGACCTTGGCAAGTACTCTCAGGTCACGAATGGAACTTTGCATATATCCCATCAGACAAAATTAGGTAAAAGTCGAATCTTACTGGAACTTAATTACGGGGCAGAAACTTGGATGGCAACGAATATAGTTCAAATTATATTTAAAAGAACGCAAAGAGAAATGGAACAAAAATGATATGTGTCCGAATAAGAGGTATGAAGTGTGCAAAGCTAATTAAGGCACAACCGTTGGTTAATGGCATTCCAGCCTAAAAGAAGAAGAAATGGGCCTGGGCAGGACATCTAATTCGAGAGGATAACCGATAGTCGCTAAGGATAATATGCTGGATTCTATAGAAAGGCAAGCATAGTAGAGGCGGCAGTAACTTAAGCTGGCGACTGTTATAAAAAAGTTTGCAGGGATTCGGTTAATACAGCTGGCAAATGTGGGGGCTATTTGGAGAGTAATAGGAGATGCTTTTACCCTGCAGTGGGTGTAATCAGGCTTTTTCTTTCGATGCTGCTGCTGATAATGATAATCTTGGAAGTAAAGTTCTAATGTTTGTGCTTCTTTCAGAGATTTTGCTGTCTCTAGTTAGGAACTTGCTGAAAAAAGCATTTTTACAGCTGAGTGTGGTAGGATTAACTGAAGAGTTTACTGACATATTGTGCCAGGACTTCAAATTCCAATTTAAACACAACCGGACATGAGCTCAGAACATACTTTGCTCTGGTTGCAGACTTGACGCGCCCACCTCAATATTGTGCAAATGTTCTTTATTATGAATGTACAAAGCAGCCCATGAACTTCGCCGAGGTTGAAGCCACTTAAGATACAAGAACAATTCAGAGGCTCCTGCGCTATGAGTCCTACAATTTTCTTCAATTTCTGAAGTGAAGTTACGTAGAATAAGAATGGAATTCAAGGGAATAGGCTGGCACTCTGATATCATTTTAGCGGGATTCCTAGTGCTGATTTCGCTGTTGTACTGCGCGTGTGCGGTGGCTTAGACCATTACCTTTTTTGGCTTAAAGCCCACATCAATTTGTGTACCAACCTGTTAGATTTAACACTGTTAATAGGCCGCCGTCATATTTTATAGTTCACTTGCTACACCTTACTATACTGAACTAATAATATCCTTAGTAGCGTAGTGCGTCTGAAGTTCATTTCCTTGGCACAGGTATCCATACCGACCTGAAAGCACGATCAGCGATGTAACGAATATGAATTACACATTTTCTCCCATCCATAAAGTTGCAACTAGAATAGGGCGCTCGGGAACGGGATTAGCAGCGTCCAACTCACCAAGTGCGCTGCCGCACAGCGCCAGCAGCACGAGAAACTTCATGCTGCTTCTTTGGGTGTGAAAAATCAAGTGACAGTGGCCCACCAAAAACTCCGGTTCTTATAGGAGCCGAGAACGCTTCGGAGCTGGTATTCCGTTGTAGAGATAAAAGCAGCTTGGTGAGCCATGCTTTTGGAGGGGAAAAGCGCTGCTCTTGGAGGAGTGGGCTATCAGTTGCTGCTCAGAGAAGCGTACAAGAGCGATGTTTACCGAGAGCATGCGGCACAAGCGCTGTACAAGCCTTTCGGTGGTGTACATGCCTGGCAAGCACGTCGTAAGGCAGTCGTGTGATCTTTCCTATGTCAGCTGCGAATGTTAACACAATGCTAAGCCTCAGAACGAGTTCCCACCTGGTCTTTAACACCTTGCTAGCGTCCTCAACTATTCTTGTCGACAATGTTCTCGTTTCAAAAAGGAAACCCGGTGTAAAATCTCTCCCTTGGCTCTATGGAAGGTGTCAGATGACATGGCCGCGCACTTATTAGTCGCATTGCATGTGACGTGTCATGGCCGATTGGACAGCAACTCCTTCCATCTTGAATTTCTCAATTCAGAAAGGCGGGGGGTGAAGGGCATTGAGCCTTTCGGCACCCGTGCATTCAGTCAGACACGCCAGCTCTCTATGCCTAGCAGACACGTTCGAAGAGACTTGATTAAGCGTGACATTAAATCTAGGTCGGGTGGTCTTTCATGTATTGCTAGCTTACTGCTGTATGCTAAAGGGTGTGAGATAACCGAGGCTCAAATTAAATGATTAGTGATTAGGCGATTGAAAGCGTGCATGTATGCGAGCAATAATTCACATAGGGATCCGAGGTCGGAACCGTAAACGCTTCTTACGCTGAGCAGTAAACTGATTCAGGAATGCCAAGTAGCCATGGATCTTCCTGTGGATGCTCGTCTCTCGAGGGCACAGTGACAGAGGGATGTCCCATGCTTAAATGGTCCATGCGCACCAATAGAACGTCTTATGGGCAGCTACATATGAGATTGCTCTTTTACTGTGGAGGACAAATTACTACGGGTATACCTTTAAGCAGACAACAAAAATCTCTAGCTATAGCAAACTGTACGTTCCTTTATTTTCAGACCAATGCAGTACTGCAGGTTGGTGTAGCAAACTGTCTGTAAGTAAATGTCTCTAAATCTGTAGACTGCGCCTTATATAACCATTTAGCTGACTGTAGTAAACTATATGCATCTAAGTATGCCGGTTAGCTGCCGCACAGGTTTCTATACGGGCCTATAAGAAATGAATGCCTGCAAAGCTACAGAGTTCAACCCATGCAGTTGCTTTTAGAGAGATATTTTGAAGTCTAGAGCTGCACATCAGACGAATTGCAGATTCCTGCTGAGATATGATTGCTTCTGATGGTTTACCTTCCGAAGCAAGATGATTTTATTTACCTAAAAACTCTAAACTCCTAATATATCATCGACTATTCTTATCAGGCACAATGTACTGTCATTTGGTATGAGATCTTAAAAATATTTCAGATGTAAATTCACTTCATATTCTACAAAAGAAACCAATTCGCGTTCTCATAAATATGTCATTCCAAAGGTATGCAGAATACCGTTCTACTGAACTAAAATTACTTCTCCTTCTCTTCATGTACACAACAAACTAGTTAAAATGCTACACAACTGGTATGAAAGAGGTTAATAACGCATCATTTAATTATGCTAACCTAAAACACGAAAGAAACGTTCGCACTAGCCGACATTCCGAAACCTTATACATTCTGTTTTCTGACGTACAAATTGGTAATTTTTAAATACTGCGTCATCTCCGGTATTATACATAAGAAACATTGTGTACTAATTGAGTTTTTATTGATATATGTGTCTGGAATTTATACGTTCGCGCCATGTATTATAATCAACAGATATGTTTATTCATATTTCCGTATACAATTGTGTCCGGAATATACAATGAGGTTGTACCATTGTATGGTCGTTTGATCGAGACAGTTCCTGGCCCTGTGGGCTGGGACGGTGGGTGGGCGCCGTTTGCGGCGGGGGCTGGCCAGCCACCGAGTTTTTGTCTGCTGTGGGCCGTCATTGCGCTCGCCGCCGCTTTGGTGGTGGGCGACGGCTGTTGCGGCGCGCTCTTTATCTCTCTCTTCTTTTCTTTCTTCTCTACTTTCTCCCTTCTGTCCCCACGGGACAGCGGAGGTGGCTCAGCTACAGAGTCAGTAGCAGGCTCGTGCATTTTCTTTACCTTCTTCCTACAGCCACAGCAACAACAACCCCAGTGTTATGTAGTATATTTTATGATCATGCATGTCACTGCAGCACCGCTCAACTGTATGTTGTCTTTAACCTGTGTGAAAACTGATCTGAGATCATATTTGCTTTTACATTTCTGTACACCTAATGGCCAGAAGATCAAATCAGTCGATATTGTCGACCATAAACCCTGACTGCTCATTGGAGGGTCAAATTCTAAAGTTAAAGCTCAGCAACTTTGGTCATCTGATGAGAAGAGAGGAGTCGCTGGAGAAAGATTTGATGTTGGGAAAGGTTGAGGGTGACCGGAGAAGGGATAGGCAGCGAACGCGATGGTTAGGTGGCATCCTCGAGGCGCTGCAGATGAAGTTATGTGATTTTAGGAAGCTAGTGAGAGACCGGAAAGCGTGGCGTGATATGGTCCATATGGTCACGAAGAGTCGGACGTGACTGAACGACTGAACTGAACTGAACCTAAAAATAACTCTAGCTGTATATACACTACCATGTAACAGAGTCGGGGACCTAGTCAAGCCCGTTAAGAGGCTTTTTGTCAAACGCCCACAGCCTCCCTGACACTGGAATAAAGATTTCAAATGATGCCAGCGGTTTTAGCCAGCCGCAGATATAGTTCTTTTTTTGCCTCTATCGTGCTTTGTTTGGGTTGGGTGGCCCTACTTCAGCTGGTTGCGAAGAGATGTTTGACCGGGTGTCACTTCTGGCTTTTCTGTATACTGCTGTAATGCAATGCTGAGAACACCATTTTAGAAGGCATTAAAATATATTAAGAGAGTTCAACTCACTTAACTTTTAATAAATACCTTAGTTCGAGGCTGCCACTTCACTCGCCAGTAAGGCAAGGCTAACCCGTGGTTCCTCTGCTTTTTGCCTTAAGCTTACGTTTTGAAGCGAAAGCTTCAATTTGCTAGGTAGAGCCGGTCTTCACGTGGGCTTCAATTTGACTTTCAAGGAGCAGGAGGACGAACTGTTGCTATGCAGTTCAAGTGTCCACAGAAAAATGTGACAGATATTGTGCCTTTCCTATAAGCCAACACAAAATGTCAATGTCAGTTTTGGTTGGTTTTTAGCGTTTAACGTCCCAATGCAACTCAGGCTATGAGACACGCCGTAGTGGAAGGCTCAGAGTTCGACCACCTGGGGCTCTTTAAGGTGCACTGATATCGCACAGCACACGGACGCCACACCGTTTCGTCTCTATCGAAACATAGCCGCCGACGGTCGGGTTCGTACCCGGGAACTCCTGCACAGTAGTCGGGCGCGTCTTACCACTGCACCACCGCGGCGGGGCAAAATGGATGTGTGGGCTAGCTATTGGCCTTCAAGGAGCCAAAAGACAGAGTGGAACTCCTGCACAGTAGTCGGGCGCGTCTTACCACTGCACCACCGCGGCGGGGCAAAATGGATGTGTGGGCTAGCTACTGACCTTCAAGGAGTCAAAAGACAGAGTGTGGCTATAAATATACTGTATTCCTTTCCCAAAACATCCAACCGCATGATCTGTACCATAGTGTACTACCTTAGTATTGTACCACAAGGTCATGACCTCGAACATTTGACCTTTGGGCAACTTTTGCCCTTTTCGAACTTGGAGCTCAGAAGAAAGCGTAAGGGGTCGAGCATGTGATTAATCACGTGGGTGTCGTCGCATCACGAAATCGCGTGACGGAATCAGCTATGACATCAATAGATGGGTATAAAAGCCCCAGTATAGTCCGACGTAACGCGCGAGCGCGCGCGCGCGTCTGCCTCCGCGACGTTATGTTGGCGAACATCCGATGTCTATAATCCAACGACACGACGTGACTGGGCGTAGCGACCTCGAACAAGAGCACCTCAACGTCGCCGACGTGCAAATAAAATTACTTCTAGTTCTCATAGCTTTCCGGCCGCGTATCCCAGCATTCCTCACGCACAGGGAAGATGGCCGTTTGCCGCGCAGACAGCGACCGCGCGCGCGTTCCAGACACTGTTGCGGAAAGGCTGCTAGAAGACATTCCAGCGCATCTCTGCGCCCACGATACCAAATGGATTGACTACAGAGACGCAGAGAGATAAAATTACGAGGGACTTTATCAACTAAAGTATGGAAAGGCGAAAGCCTGAGTGCCGCATTCCGCTGCGCAACTGGCAGTGAGTAGTAATTAATTAACTAAGTAGTATTTGAGTAGGCAAATATTTAATCATTATTAGTTATTCAGACATGTCTTAATGAGTTATAATTGATAATTCTTCAAATAATTATTTGATCATTGACATATGGCTGTATAAGGCACGCATTCATGCCTACTGTGGTGTGCTCTGTACTGGTCGAGACCGCTATGACTTTATCCCGTCTCGGCCAGTTAGAGCGCCGCATAAGTGAGACACATTTTGTCCACGACAGCATGAGCCATCAAGGCTTTCGCGTTAAAAAAAATGCTTGCGATGTAGTGCGTCAGCAGTGAGGCCGGGGCATAGCTGTGAGCTCTTCATTGCAGTGTGTAAAGGGCCATGCCCGTTTTAATGCAGTGCTCAAGGAGGTGTAACGATGGCGTTGTTTCCCTTACCTGTACTACTTTCAGTACAAGAATACCTCAAACTGTGGAAGTAGCTTCGTGACCGGTACACGCCGGAATCAGAAGACGTCGATTTGGCGACACGGAACGGCAGAGATTTAGTGGCCCCAACAACCTTGGAATTCGCGAAGTCGATGGAATTCTACAGGAACTATGGCCGACCGAGAACGGGATCCTCATGAAGTGTGATCTATAACTCTGCAATCATGCATATACGTAAATGATGATTAGTTTTCACTAGAACACGCACGTGCACAATCATTATCGCTCCGTTCGTAGTCGTCGTCGACGCGGGCTCAGGCCTTTGCTGGGCTGGACTTCTATACGTCCGGCTGCAAATGTTTTGTGCTGCTTTGAACATTCGCTGTGAGTAAATCGTATCATTGCCTTGATCACGACAGTATATGCCTCGGTAGGCGACTTCCACAGTCAACTATACCCCAGTTCCTCCCAGGAACCATGTAGTCTGCTCGAAAATGCACACCGGAAACGTACCAGCGCTCGAGAGCGTCTTGAGCGACTGCGCGCTGCGGCACCGGGCACGCCAGACGTCACAGGCTGTAGAGGCGACAATTTCTTGACACGCCCGTCGTAGCCGGAATAACGTGACCGACGCTACCGGCTCTGCCAGTCGCGCCAAAAACGTTGGACTATTGTTGTGCGTTTACAAAAAGTAACAATGTAAGCATTGTCTTCTCGGCGCCATGTAAGCTCTCAGAAATTTGTCCAATGATGGTGAAAAAGCAAAAAATTTATTTTAGTATCAAACACCAACTCTGGTTCACCCGGTACATTACAAGGTAGTTTACAAAATTCCACTAAGTTGTAATAGAGCGTGCATTGATCAAACAGGACGTTGTTTTAATGATAAAGCCAGGCAGCACTATGATCAAGTCAATTATTAAAAAGGGAACAATCTTGCTATCCAATGTAGGGATTGTAAGTGTAAGCCCAATTTTCAAAACACTAAGTTTCTTGGGCGCGGAAAAGATCAGATTGAAAGAGAGATTGTTGGAGGATATCATATCATTAAAGCGGCATATCAATGTGCCAACATCCCGTCAGTCTTTCTGCATATGAATGAATTGCCATTTTTCGACGAACACGGTTCACTAACACCTGGCGATAATAGGTATCTTCATAAGCTTGGCTTTTTTCGAATAAACTTTTGTTGGAAGCGGAGCATTTGTCATGTCGTGTGTGTTTCTTGTCTTCGTTTCTTTCGCGCCGCGAAAGATGGATCCCTACCAACGGGCCCAAAAATTGGTTTGTTGCGCATGTTTGCCCACACGTATTTCTTCTTCATCTCCGTAACGTGACGGGTGATAAAGTTCCCATTTCGGTGCTGCGCTCCGCTCCAGTTGTGTCAGCTTCTTGTCTCTTCGGGCACCGAGCCTCACGGCAAGAGCTGCCCGTCGACATTTTCTTATCTTGGAGCCTTGGTGTGCGCTGACTATGGCGTGCACAGCTTCTCGATACCGCACATGCCGATGATGCGTGCTCGGCGAACGTTAGCCAGCTCACCTTCTGAACCGTCTTTCGAAAAACATTTCGGGTTTGGCGGTGTGTCAACGCGTGATCCCTTTATGTACCGAGACAAAGGCGATAGGACTAGGTCAGTGACCTTTTTCTGATATGGATTGGGAAACAAAGACGAGCCTTTGCTTCTGAACGCGGCAGATTCAATACGGTTACGAGCACACCTTGCTGTCCTACTGAAGACCAGCATGGAGTCCTAAATACGCGATCCATGACCAGGTGACTGAGATCTGACCCGGCTTCCTAGATTGGTGCTAATTGAGATCTGTGCAGCTAAGTGAACAAAACTGTTGTATTAAACAGTCGGTTTCATAGTCTGGATATATAAAGGGTTGTGAACATTGCAAAGCCGTGTGAATGGACAATTCAATCCTGCAGTAACAATTAGTCATCTAGTTCTATTGTACATTTCTATACATTAGTAACTTGACCCTAGCAATAACGATGAACATGTATTTATTTTTTGAGCAAGCAGCAGTATTCACGGGAGCCATGTTTTTATTCGTCTACTCTGTGCGGAGTCTTAGCCGCAGCGGGCGACCAAGAACGGCGGATAATATTAGGCCTATATCTACAGGTATCACATACCGACAAACTTCATGTGAAGTTGACGCGTTACACACACGCTCCTCCCTGGGTTCTGGCGTCGGCGGTGTCGGCACTCGGTGCGGAAATCATGATAATGAATATAACAGGTTACGCGGCTGAACTGTGAATGGTCGGCGGGCTGTGTGACGTCACGATACCTTATGGCATGGCCGAGCTTACAGGAGCGGCCAGCTCGTTTACACCGTTGAAATGGGAAGGTGTGATGGGAATAGAAGCTGTGAACCCTGCATTGCAAGGGAGTCACGTTTTACGTAGACCACGCAGCCTCGTTCCTGCGGCTTGGAGGAAGCGGGTACTTCTAACGTGACTAGTCTTTCACATAATATGTTACTGTACGACTCCATGCCGACGAGTATGCGCGATATACTAGAAGGAAAAAATGGAATAATGACCCGCAACCTGAGCCGTAGACGGATTTCATTGTTAATTAAACATCATGCCGGTAAAAGCGGAGCTTCTGAATGCCTTAAAATGTATCTTTTTCACTTCTCAAGATGGCATATCCATATATTGCTGCAGGGGCACAGTCCAAAAGCTTTCGCTATATGCTATGACCAAGTGCTCTTCTGGTATGCGCTGTTGATTGATTCAGGAAAACACAAATTAAAGATTTGTCCCTCATGGTTTGCTGCCAGAATCTTTGTTCGAATTTTGACGTGCACAGGCGGCTGCATATTTATCAAGAAGTAACTCTGTCTGCGCAGCACGCACCCAGGAACGTCTTTACGTATCGTGGTTACCGTGGCGTATCAGGGCGTACGTATCGGGGTTGTCGTGGCGCTTTCTAAATCTAGGACGAGTTGCATCAGTAGCGTCGGCAATCAACTGGCTTTGCTTCTGACTTTCATCAATTCCTCCTCTCTGGCTGCCGCTGTTGGCCCCTGTTCGACCTAACACGGAACTGCGAGAAAGAAATGTTATTCTTCAGGACGGTGACATCGCCACGCGGCAGTTGGCGTACTTTCATAGATATCCGAGAAGCATGCTGATATCTGCGGCTGAGAGCTGTTTGAAGAATATGCGACCCCGAACAAGAGAACGTAAAGAGACTGAAAAGAGAAGACAGGTTGTTGTCCTGCCATACGTACATGGCATATCACACAGGCTTAAGAAGGTGGTAGCCAGCCGATTTGAAATTAGGGTCGTGCTGTCTGCACCGAACAAGTTAAAAAATATGTGCAGGAAGGTGAATGAAACGAGAGAGACTAAAGAAGGATGCGGAGTAGTGCACAGAGAACGTTTTGTCAAATGCCGCACGGGTGTCGTGTACAAGATACCCCTGACATGTGGGAAGGCCTATGTGGGCCAAACAGACCGATGCATCATTGAAACGCTAAGGGAACACAGAAATTCGTGTGCCACATTGCCTGCTCGAGGAAACCTGGCGACTTATTGCTCTCGTTGTAAAAGGGAAGACGATCAACATGACTTGAGGGGCACCCATTGTGTAATAAGGTTCACCGAAACCAAGGTGCTGGCACGCGCAAAAGACAGTTTTAAAAGACAGATTATTGAAGCATTTCGGGGGAAGAAGAGGATTTCGGGGGAAGAAGAGGAATTCGTGAGTGTTCCGTCGGTGGCGCTCAACAGCAAAAAGGTGGTACTTCTCCGTTTGGACAATGTAACAAGAAGTTAGACGTGATTTGTCATTATTTTCGTTTTATTTTCATTCAATTTTTTCATTCTGAATTTCATTTTTTCTGAATCTTTTGTTTACTTCTTCTTCGTATTGTAACCCTGCGTTTTTTGTGATGCATTCTTCTTATTGGTACCACAAAAACATGCAGTTGGTAGCGAGCGCATCATCTGCGTGAACGTCTTGGTTTAATTCTCTTGTGTGTGTAGTGTGTTTGTGTATAACCATGCAGCGCCAGAGGTCGTCGGTGTTATAGCGCCCGGTGAATAATTTTTTTGTCTTACCGTATTCTTATTGTACGTCTCTATCTGTATTAGAGCTTTTCTTAATTTAAAGGGATCATGAGACCAATCTTGGAATATAAACTGTTTATTGAATCTTATTCTCGATATGCCCAGCAACTACACCTCAAAGGTTCAGCTACATCGAAACTGCATATATTTTTAAAACCAGTATCTTCGTTTCTTCGTGAACACCTTACTGATCGGGCCATCTACGCCGCGTCATCTGCTGCATGTTCTCTGCACGAGCGGCGTCAAACCGCGGTTGCGCTCACGGCACTATAATTAAGAGAAGCCGATGTGGCGGACCAAACAGCATTCATGCTGCTAACTGCGGTTTCCGCTAACTGCTTTTCGATCTCTGTTACCTCTTTTATCTTAAGCAATAGCGGCGCCTGTACGCGGGTTTAGCAAGTCGGCGCCCGACTACGAAGCAGCACGAGCTGGCCTGCTCGAACACTACACACTGTACACTGAAACACGACTCAAAAGCAACACATACGCACAGAGTGCCGTCCCACGGCGCTTTTCTACAATCTTCAAGTACCACGCGACAGCGCAGCATCGTAGTGTATACGATACGGCGCGTTACATCGAGGCACCCAATACGCCGTCCCGTCTTAGAAGCATCGATTAAGCTGCTCGTTTTCAGGCCCAAGTCTAGCCTCAGCCGCATCATGAAAGTAGACGATAAGCTTATGACGCTTGTAGCACAGGATGCCGCCAGCTTACAGCAATGGAGCCGCCCGAGAGCACGGCTGACGACGGCAATCTGGCCGTCTGCTTTTCCCTAATCATCGCTAGGCATATAGATTGCTCACCATCGAAGCCACAGTGGGCGGCACTCTGCAAGTGATCAGCGAGGCGTTCTATTTAAAGGGTCACTAAACATAGAAACTTCCTATCAACCCCATTGTTTAATAGGGAAGTAAACTATTATTTCCGGCAACGCCTTAGCAGCGGAGCTATCATACAAGATCACGTGCACCTCACCGGCGGAAGCTGCTGTGCGGCTGCTAGCAAAAACTCCCATCGTATGGGTAAGTACTTCTCAAAATGCATTTATTGTTTAAATTCCCTTTTCCGGGGCCTACAATTTTTAAGAGAAAAAACAATTTGAGCATGCTTTTCTTACATTCTAGTGGAAATCAACCAGAAGAAATGGTCATGGGCAAGACATGTAGCGCGAAGAAAAGATAACCGATTGTCGCTTAGGGTAATAAACTGGATTCCAAGGGATAGAAAGCATAGCAGGGGGCGGCAGAAAGTTAGTTGGGCGGGTGAGGTTAAGAAATTTGCAGAGGAAAGTGGACGCAGCTAGCACAGGACCGAGTTATTTGGAAGAATATGGGAGAGGCCTTCGCCTTGCAGTGGGTGTACCCACTGATGATGATGATGATGCTGATTTCTGACAGAGGTGCTAGGGATTTGCCGTATCGCTGGCGCGGACGGCTTGTGGAAGGCTTGAAGAGCACAACCGGCACACGGTGTTTACGGCGGTGGGCCAGGGCAGTGTTACTGCGGACGATGGCGGCAGTCGCGCTGAAGGTTAATGTGTGGGCTATATAGTAGGCAATAACTAAATCGCGCTGCACAACAGTCTGTGTCCTGTTTCCAGAAACATGCTGAGTACACTCACTGGGAGTCATGGTAGTTTTGAACAAGCCCGAACACAGTAGTGTATCGGCAGGTTATCGGAGCCAGCACAGCAGCAGACGACGCAGAGTCGGTCTGCTACATCGCCAATCGTCTCAACATGGTGGTCGCTGTCGGTGGGAGGAGCTTCGTGGTACCAACTTCAGTCACTTATTTGGAAATAATGAATGCGTCTATAGCACTCAACTTTCAGAAATAACATAATAAGGACCAGTATTTCTGGCCAGACTGCAAAACTGCTATATATTGGGTGATCATGGCATGACCATTTTAAGCGTTGCCCGTTTTGCATAGCTATTTATGAACACTGACTGAGCTCAGAGTAGTTCAGTATAATTCCTCTGTTTCGTCACTCGCAGCATAGTCTCTTTTGTATGTTTCCCTTTGACTCCGACACATTTTCGGGCTTGCAACCGGAGAAAGCTTGGCACTAAACGACCACCTCCTTCTGTCATTTGGTAGCTGGTCCGGCTCAGTTTCTAATCCAAGTCAAGGGATTCTCTTCTGAGCCCGAAAAATTTTGTCCGCCGCCCCTCCCCCTATGGGTGTCTCAAATTCTCAAGCCAAACAGTGGCACATTATATGTTTTTACGGTGACAGTCTGACGATGCCTCGTTTGAGTTGGACCGATTTTGAAGCGAAAGCTTCACTACGGTAGGTAGATCGAGCCCGGGTTTCCCGTTGAGAGAGATATAGAGGTCAAACTCGTGTGTTAAGCCTGGTGGTCGCCATGTGACTTTGGGGCATAGTCATATAAGCCACAAAGTGGCCCGTAAAGGTCAATGTAACGAGATTTAGCGGTCACACTTTTGTGTTAAGCTTGATGGTCGCCATGTGGCTTTGGGGCAGAGTTGAGTAGGTGTAACCACTGTCAATGTCAAGGTCAAGGTCATGAGATTTAGAGGTCAAACATCTGTGTTAAGCCCGGTGGTCGCCATGTGACTGGAACATAGCCACATAGACCACCATGTGGCCCGTGACCACTGTCAAAGTCACAAGATTTAGAGGTCAAACTTCTGTTTTAAGCCTGGTGATCGCCATGTGACTGGGCATAGTCCCGTAAGCCACTAATTGGCCCGTAACCACTGTCAAGGTTAAGGTCACATGAGGTGACATCAGTGTGAAGGGGAAGTAGAGGGGCGATACGTGTATAAGTAGGAACCCCCGGGCTCCTGCCTAAGATAACAATGCGTGAGATGGAGGACGAACACCCTGCTATTGTAGCGCGTCGGATTAAGGCCGTGAAAAGGCGGCATGCCGAAGAGACCGGTGAATAACGCGCTTTGCGTTTACAGAAACGCACAATGTGTTTAATCCAAGCAATGGTCAATGAGCGTAGCCATGTACCGTCTTTGCCAAAAGTAACCAGGCTGCATGGTTTGCTCCTTAACCCTGTAGAAAAGCATATATGGGACATCCGAAATTCCTAATCACATACACGAAAACACCACTCGCTCTTGTTTGTGAAGACCATTTTTTGCAACAAGTTCGCCATGCGGGCTAGTTGGTTTGAATCAAGCATAATGCAACCAGCGAACAAAACGGAAAACAAGAAGGAATACACAGGACAGCGCTGGGCTAACAACATAAGTTTTATTGGAGAGTGATAAACCCCATTACCATTTTTTGCCTTTCGGGGTAGACAAAGGACACTGAACACGGCTTAGAAGCACACCCCGCAGCCTTTTTACATTTGGCAAAGACGGTACGTGAAGCTTTCGCTTCCCTCCAGGGTTATCCAAAGTTAAACAACCAGCTAATTTTGCTCCGGTCGCCGGTTTATGATGCCTCGATCATGTGCTCATTTGCAAGCGAGAGTGGTTTCCCCAAATTCCAGGTGATCCGCATTTTCAATATGTTGGTGACTCATTTCTTGTAGTAACCGATGGGCATGCGGGGCAATAAGATTTTTCAAGCTGAGTCATGCTGCTTGAGAATCCGCAATAACTATGTGCGCGGTGTCTTGTCGACAGAGGCATGCAGCATTTACGATGGCTAGTACTACTAACCCTCCTCTCCCTCCGCCCTGAATGCAATGCGCATGAAGCCCACCACCCTCCCAGGTTCTTCCCAGGCCACTACTCTAGGGACATTGTGATCTGTGTTGAGTATGTTCCCTGTCGCAACTAGGTACATGACATTAGGACTGGTTAGTACTGTTTCGCGAAGGCGAGCCAAATGGTAAAGCGATGCGATAGGATGAGATATGAGTTGATGGCCAGGGTGTCTAATACGAGTGCTTAGTCCCGCGTGAGGCCAGCTTCGAACGTAAGAATATCATATATAAGATGTTTCATTATTTCATTAATATAGTCACTTAAGTAGCGCGGTGACTTCCAGACTGTAGACGCCGCACCATCTTACATTTTCCTCTTAATTATTTAGCATTCAATTATTTAAGCAATATCTTCAGTTCGGACAAGCAATCCCACCATGAGCTACGTGCATACGTTTGATAATTATCGGTGTCTTTGATGATTGCTTATATCAACATAAGCTTTTATAAGGTATAACGCGCTTCAAGATATGCGAGAATTTACCGGTGTCAGTTATGAACTACAGGCTCTTAATAAAACGTTCCTTGGATTATTGCATATGTTGTCTTATTGCATATGTTGGATGTTCTACCGCTACGCCCGCAGCGGTGGCGTAGCGGTAGAACATCCGCCTCGCATGCAAGAGGACCGGGGTTCAAATCCCGGTGCCGCGCAATTCTCCACCGGATGATAGAAAAAAAAAACGCGTGTTGATGGAACATCATAAACAGGTTTGGGGTGCGACCTGATGCCGGTGAACACCTCCGGCAACGCACTCCCTCACCAGAACAGGAGTTGGCCACCCTGGTGCAGTAATTGGCCGCAACCTCCTATGATAAGCTCCATAAAACCCCGGCCCTCAGTCACCAGCGGCTGCGGAACAACTGACCACGGCGGCGGTCAGACCTGTGACGCAGCAGGGGGTGCTAAGAAAGCCTGGCTCCGCTGGACAGGCCGCCATTGGAAACTGACCCTGGCAACGTTTAATGCTAGAACCCTAGCTAGTGAAGCTAGTTTAGCAGTGCTCTTGCAGGAACTAGAAGGTATGAAATGGGATGTCATAGGGCTTAGTGAGGCTAGGAGGCCGAAGGAGGCATATACTGTACTGAAGGATGGGCATGTACTGTGTTATCGAGGTTTACCGGAGAGGCGAGAACTAGGAGTAGGTTTCCTTGTCAATAAGTATATAGCGGGCAATAATAGATGAATTCCATAGTATTAATGAGAGGGTTGCAGGCATCGTAATTAGGCTGAATAAGCGGTATAAACTGAAGGTTGTACATGCCTATGCACCTACATGTAGTTATGATGACCAGGCAGTTGAACGCTTCTATGAAGATGTAGAATCGGCAATGCAAAAAGTAAAGACGCAGTATACTGTACTAATGGGCGATTTCAATGCCAAGGTAGGGAAAAAACAGGCAGGAGACAAGACAGTAGGTGACTATGGCATTGGTTCTAGGAATAGCAGGGGGGAGTTACTAGTTGAGTTTGCAGAGCGCAATAACTTACGAATCATGAATACCTTCTTCAGCAAACGGAAGAACCGGAAATGGACATGGAAAAGTCCTAACGGAGAGACTAAAAATGAAATCGACTTCATAATGTGTTCAACCCCCGCCATTATGCAAGATGTAGAGGTAATCGGGAAAGTGCGATGCAGTGACCACAGGATGGTGAGGTCCCGAATTAGCCTAAATCTGAAGAAGGAACGCAACAGATTAGTAAGTAAGAAACCCATCAACGAATTAGCGGTGAAGGGGAGGGCAGAAGAGTTCAGGATCTCGCTACAGAATAGGTTTTCAGCTCTAACTGAGGATGGCGACATTACCCTAGAGGCAAGGAACAATAATTTCAGAGATATCATTACTGAGTGCGCGGTAGAAGTAGGCGGTAGGATAGTTAGAGAGGATACCGGTAAGCTGTCTAAGGAGACGAAAGATTTGATTAAGAAACGCCAGAGTATGAAAGCTTCCAATCCAACAGACCAGATCGAATTGGCCGAGATATCAAAGCTAATCAATAAGCGCAAGGTGGCCGATATTAGGAAGTATAACATGGAGAAAATTGAGCATGCTGTAAAGAACGGGGGATGCCTTAAAGCGGTAAAGAAGAAATTGGGAATAGGCAAAAACCAGATGCATGCGATAAGGGACAAGGCGGGCAACGTCATCACTAATATGGAAAAGATGGCGCACCGGTACCCGCCTCTCCTCTTCGGGCCGCGCGGGTACCGGTGCGAGGATGCCCCAATACCCTTGCTTTTAATAAGTTTTCTCGCTCTCTCCCCTTCCAACATCCAGCATGCGTCACTCGAACAGGGGTGTTTAGGCGACGCGGCTCCTCTTTCCGCTCACAGCGCGATTGCTAGGTGCAGCGTCTGATGCCGGACGCCTCTGACGTGATAATTAGAAAAAAGTTGTACAGTACACTTAAAAGTGTTGAGTATGATTTTTTTTTTCTTTTTTTGGTGACATATGATGAACCAGCAACTCAATGCAACCCACAAATATATTTTGACATCATATATTTATTGCGGTTGTGAGTGAGAGAAAATGCTTCTTGAGAGCTTATATTGCAGTTTCATAACCTAGCTTCTTTCAGTAACCTTAATTGCAACGATGAAAACTAGGCGAGTCTACAATCAGTATTTCGTGACGGCTATATCGAAATTGAAATGTTTCCTGTTTTGTTGCTTTAAATGTGCTCTGTCCATGATTAGAATATTGTAAATGATTTCCCGTTAAGGAAGCTACATTCTCTTCTTCATGCGCAAGGCAGCACACCCAAAACCCTCTTGCATCGGTACTTGCACTCGGCAAATGTGTAAAAGTCGTTTTCGTTCACTGCGCACTCTCCGCGCGCGAACTGCTCGCAGGAATTGGTCTCAGAATTGAAGTAGAAGCGCGGAGTGCCAGCGTTGCACCTTCTTGAACTGGCTGGATAGTTGCACTCTGGGTCTGGGGGCGGCAAGACTGCAAAAAAATACAAGTTCATGCTAAGAGATTAAGTCAAAATGAGGAGGATGCTTAAGATTCGATTTAGGAATAGACACGATAGTGAGGACGTACGTTTTCTTCATCTATATTTTTTTTAGCTAAGACGGACTACGACGCAGTCACTAATCACTTTCAGACCTTAGTTATGTCGAACTACGACGCGACGATTAATGTCTTTCAAATGTTTGGCTACAACGGACAACGAGGCAATGACTTACAGCCAGTAGATTTTTGCATTTTGGCTACGGAGTAATTTCGACCACCTGGGGATCTTTAACGTGCGATGTCAGCGCACGTTAAAGATCCCCAGGTGGTCGAAATTACTCCGTAGCCCTCCACTACGGTCCCCCTTTCTCTCTATCCACTTTCACTCCCACCTTCATCCCTTCCCCTACGGCGCGGTTCAGGTGTCCACAGAGCAAGTGTGACAGATACTGCGCCTTTCCCTTCCTGTGAACCAACCAACCAACCAACCATCCCTGTGTTGATAATTGTTTTACGCAAGAATTAAATTGCAGTATTTTATTCTTTGGCGATAATTATTCATTCAATTATGTCTTTAGTATTGACCACCAATCATTCATTACACTTCCATTCTTTACCTAGCACTTATCGATCAACTCCGGCCTCCATTTTTCGTGCCGCGTTCCGGACACTTCCGACAAATCCCGACAACGCCCCAGCCGCAACTGAGGAACGGCGACGGTTTTCAACCGATAAGCTGTATACGCTTCGCACAATAATTGCATGTTGCTACACGAACATGACGGAAAAAGTTAACCATCATGAACAGAAAACCCCAACGAATACTGTCGTCAGACCACGTGGTGCACAACTATGAATTTCCAGCTTAAGTTAAGAAATACGTTATCTGCTGAACATGATAACAGGCTCTGAATCTCAATTACGTGATTAGAGTAATTCAAAGCAGTGTAGATTGTAGCGGTCCTGGTTACCAAAGCTGTAATATCACAGCATTGGCGCGTCGCATGATAAGCAGGACATGTAACATTTGAACTCGTCTACGAACTGAAATGGACAATTTCTGGAAAGAGTTTCCTACAAACCGAACACATGTCTTTGCTAGGAGATGTACTCTGATTTTATGGCAGAGTTCGAACTGTTGAAAAACTTCACCGTCAGCTTGCTCAACCTGCCCAATATAAATAAATTAGTAATATAATCACCAGAAACGGCGTCAGCATTACAGCCATTCGGGCATACAATAAACTTTTAAAGTAAGCACTTAATAAAAGTTCATCCAATAGATTACGCGGCTTTTGACGAGCACTTATTCGGTCACTATTTTTGGGGTTGGGACAAAATTTTGCCATGGGTACCTTTGCTTAACATTTTCACACAAACCAAGTTGTAAGGTATATTAAGTGTCAGGTTATTCGCACTGTCTCTAGCTGCGGCGGTTGAGCAGGTCTGTTTAACTACTCGGGTATACATAACTGCTCAATTCTATAGCTTGATCGAGTACTGAAATCAATGCCATAATTAAGCTTGTCATAAACCGCGTGGTTTTTAGCGTCGCGCATTCTCTACCAACAGAAGAAGTTTCCGTGCTATGAGACAAACATCCATAGCTTCATACGCTCCGAAAAGGGGGGGGGGGGGGGGGGGGGGGGGGAGTGTACAGGCGAAATACAGTCCTCAGCCGGCGTCCTTGATATATATACTTTGCCTCACGCTGGCTTGGCGCGTATTCCTGGAACATAAACATTATGTTCAATCCGCTTCTTTGAAAAACACGCCATGAACATAAAATTAACTTAGAGCAGAGATGTCAATTCAAAAAGCAAGATATAAAATAATGGAAGATTGGAGGTGACTGTCATAAACCACATGCCTAAGTTTATGAGATAGTTTTGCAGCTGTTGCCTCCTCAGTAACGCAGTCAGGGGGTAGAAAATACATTTTGAAGAAAGGTGTGCAACAGAATTAAACACTTTGAAATATTACCCAGCAATTCACAATTTTTTGTTTTTTCTAATATTTCGCACCAGCGCGAATCACTAATAACATCTTTGAGGAGACAAGAATTCAATAAAAGGGATTTCCACGTCAAGAGTTGGAGATGCACGAAAAACAAATAGACATTTTCCGTCGCTTCTGAGCAGTTTCGGGGGCGCAATAATACACTTTAAGTTCTTGCTGTAGATGCTGATAAAACAATCTTTTTTTTGTTGCCTGATAACAGTGAATTGTTGTATATTTAAGCACGCAGTCGTGCTCCTTAAGCGTCCGTAAAGCTATCCGCGCTACGTTCCTATTTGCTAACTCATTACATCTATTTTCATTACTATTTCATTCACCATATCGTCGTTATTCCCACCAGAACTACTCGACTAGAAAACTGACTTACAGGAAAGGTGAACTGATGGAAGACCCGCACGTTCGGGCGGGGCGATAATCCGCGTCACCTCTCCGTCTATCGAGGCAGCTGCGTCAGGATCCTGCACAGATTAAAGCAACTTCACTGTCGCATCATCGCCAATATCCTAGCACATAATAAAAATAGAGGGCTAAAAAAGCGCTCAAGAACTTAATGGGGCCATCAAGCGCCCGATACGCACTGCAAGTAAAAATAACACAACGAAAGTTACAATAGTGATGGCTTGGTTTGGTTGATGAGAATTAACGTCGCAAAGCGACTGAGGCTATGAGAGAAGCCATCGTGGAGGGCTTGGAAAATTTCGACCACCTAGGGTTCTTTACGTACACTGGCATCGCATAGCACAGCGGAAGCCTTGCTTTACACCGCCATAGAAAAGTGACCACGGTGACCGGGATTCCTTGGGTACACTAGACGAGCGTTCTAACCACTGCACAACCGCGGCTGGTTGCAATAATGAATATTCTTTGATTGCAACTGTTCTAGACGTTAACACAGGCGCGTCTTTATCAACGTCCGATCTTTGGGTGTTTACAAAAAGGTAGACAATTTATAAAGATATGAACAGAAAGGGAAGCTAGATATTGAACAGCATTCCAAAGTAGTGCCTCTCCAGTGAGCCAAATTCTCTCAACGTTTGCACTAATCTTTAATGCAAGCAAGTAGATATGCTGAGCTACGACATCAAGTAATTATTCACTAAAAGTTAGGTGCAGTTGAGCAAATTTAATTTCAAAACATTTATCAAAAGCATTTTAACTTAATACCTTTCAAAACATTTATTAAACTTGTACCTTTCTGGTAAGCAAGACCCCTATAGAGACTTTGAAAGTTCGAATTTTAAATTAGACGAGCAAAATGTACAGCTTTTAGAAAAAACTGGAATAAAATCAGATATTTTTGTGATTTTCTAGCCGAGAAAGCAAGAGTAAAAGTCAGTTGTCACTTCCTTTTAATCTTAAACCTGGGCATTAATTGTGCCTTGCGACTTTACGTTGATTAAAAGTGGCAGTGTTAACCTCTCCTAAATATATTGTATTATGAAATCACGGGAAGCGGCAGTTAAATCTATACCTGTGGTACCATCCGGGAGCCGGCGGAGGTTTAAACATGGCCTTCGTGATCAACTTTTCTGCAACGGGACGCTTGATTGCGGAGGCCGTATTTTTCTATTGCTAAAGTGAAAGCGTCCGCAGCGATGGCTCAGTCACTCGGCTCCTTGACCCGAGTACTCGAGCGACCTCGGCTTTGTGGGTGGTTTCGCAGTAAAGCAATCGTTTAGAATAGTCTCGCAACGAAACTTTGAAATAATTTGCGATCGTTTTAAGTGGTAAATATAAAAAAGTAATTTTGCTTTTCATCTTGCGAACATTTGTTATTTCCCGGATGCACTAACTTCTGCAAAATATCACAGCAGTCTTTTTTTTTTTTTTTTTTTGCATTGCATTCGCGCTCACTACTTACAATACCATATTTGAGTAGCACATCTGCATGATTACTCTAACGCAGCGAAAACGAACTTTCGCCCAAATATCAACTATAAAAGATATAACAAACAGTAGCCGCATGCTGCTAGCGCAGGCAACGCCTGATGTTAACTGTTAAAACATTGAAAAGACAAAAGGCGCTATTCTCTAGAGCAAGAAAAATCTGCTTGAAATTATCAAAAAGCGGATGGCAATATCACGCAATACATGTATTTTACTTGCGCTAGTTTTGGCATTTGTCCTCTCAAAGCTTCTTTTTCTTCAAGAGTTCTGGTGAAGAACTTGGCACTAGTGCTGCATAAATCAAATGGGCTCGGGAAACGAAATTCATGTAAAATAGCGCTATACCTGCAAACAGATTAACTGTTTTACGGCCCTGAAAATATGACCGTTGCGGCGTCATTAGACGTTGTTATAAACTGTGCATTCAAACATTTTCAAAAGCAGTCGCCTGAGGGACCCTTTTCACAGTGGGAGTATCATTCTCACACAACATACTCGGCCATACGTTGCGTTAAACTATATGCCAACTCTGCCCGCAGATTCTCATTACTCGCATCATGTTGTTTTTCTTTCTTCAGGTATTATCGCTAGGGTCACCTTCATAGGCCTGTGAGTGCGTACTGGAAGGTCAAAGCTGGAGCTTTTGACTGTGCCGCTTTCTTGAGATGATTCTGTAAATAAACGTAAAAATAAGAAGTTTTGCATTTGTGCTCCATGCAGTCATTTAATTCTGCAGGGCAAGTGGATCCATAAGTAGTAACTGAACACTCAAGAAAATGCACAAAAATTACTCAAAGACACGTTCTAGCGCATATGAACGAGGACGAGGGAGATGTAGACAACACGAGCGCTAACTTAAAACTCCTCGTTCATATGCGCTAGAACGTGTCTGCAATGCCCCAACTCGCCCAACAATCTGTGCTCTTACTCAAAGAGCACGCCTTCATGCACGTTACCTAAGCATGATATATTCCTTTATTCTGTCCTAGTTGCTTGACAAGCTACTTACAAAACACCATCTTTTCTTGCGACCTGCAGTCCGTATACCTCTCCCTCATGTAATATCCCTTGAATGGTGCCTTTGAGGTACTAATAAAAAAAAATGTATGTCCGTCCTCCCTTGCTATGTTTCTTTATGCTTCCCGTTTATAATATGAGAAAGAAGACAAATAAACAAATGTGCAACCTAAATGAAAAGAAAGTGCTTGGACAGTAAGCGACTCAAAACCCACATTAACATGGCGCACTAGAACAAATAGCCAATTAGAACCTTTTAATGCTACACCTCCCTCGACCGGATCTCTGTTTTTGTACAGTTGCAAGTTAGTACGTGCAGAAAAACGTTTTTCTCATAACGCTTTGATGCGACCAGACTCCCAAGCCCCATTTTATACGTATTGCGATAATGGCGTGATTATCGGAAATGCTGACATAACAAAAACCCTCAGACATGCATGCGGGAGGCAGGCTAACGGTCCCGTATACCTAGGGCAGAGAATATGCAAGCGGATCATTATATTTACTGCCTCTGAGATATAAGTCAGTTTTATTTATTTATTTATTTATTTATTTATTTATTTATTTATTTATTTATTTATTTATTTATTTATTTATTTATTTATTTATTTATTTATTTATTTATTTATTTATTTTTATTTGTTTATTTATTTAGTAATATTCCCTTATTTTCTGAGATAGATGGTACCTCTCAGAGTTTTGGTGACAGTCAAAACACTTTACTATTTCGCTTCCGCGAGAAAAGCCACAGTGTTACTCTTGGTGTACAGAGGGCGCAACTGTGCTCTTTTTACGAGGACCTGTCATAGAGTTAGTTCATAAGAATGGCATACGAAGCAAACAAAACAATTACATTTCGTCTCAGACATTTAGCGAGGAGAGAACGCGAACAGAGGCCCTAAATGGATGCCATATTTATTTGCAAGAACATGTCAGACAAAGACAGTCGTCTGAGCAATTTCCATAGTTATTTTCATCTTTACTGAGACCGTGTCTTACACACTGGTAAAACAATCAATGGCCGTGCCCAAGGGCGTAGACGTTCGACCAATGACTGCAATAAACATAGGCTGAAACATAATTCTCTTGTTAAGTTATTGCCGCTAGTTCCAATACTGAAGTTCTTAACGCTACCAATTATTTTTACATTGCATCATTAGCTCACCTGAAAGGCGCACATACGGAAGACGCCCACGTTCAGGTGGGGCGATAATCCGCACCTCTTCTCCATCAGATGAAGCTTCTACATTAGATCCCTGCACAAGTTATCAAAACGTCACTTCGGTATTATCGCAAACATTCCTTCACAGCACACAAAACAAAATTGAGCAAAGTGCACACGAACCAAAAAAGTAAAGCATGCATAACGCATCGGCTTTAGAAAAAAATACCCCACATTAGTGTTACAAAACCTCCTGTATTTCAAAACCCTTGGCAAAACAGCGCTTAATGCAACCAAACATATGCAAAAAGACACATGTATATAGCTATGTGTCTGTGTCTTCTTATATATGTCTGGTTGCCTCCTGCGCTCTTTTGCCACGAATTGTGTGTGAAGTGGCCCGGATGCTTTACGTGAGGTCTTTCGTAACGCAGCTCAAGTTCCAATAGTGGACCTTTTTCGGCATCGTCTATTGCTACATTTACAGGATGTATGCATTTACATTATTCTTGCTTTGTGTATTTATTAAATTGAATAATCTGAGAACAAGAAAGAAATATGTACGTTTAAAATACGGCAATGTAAACGCGATTTTAGTAAGCCAGAAAGTTTGAACCAGTTAAGTACATGATATATAAATAAATGCATGCGCTTAGCTACGGCGCAAACTTATTAGCGTGTAGTTAATATTTGAGTGAGCCTCATTTTTGCAAACTTTAATTCCAAAAATATGATCTAAATGATTCTAAATGGTTGATTCACACTGCCTGGGGCGTATAATCGCTAATTATGCTAATTAAATCAACTTTAAATTAGCCGGCAATATGCCATTCATTGAATAAGCAAAAATATACTTAGGATTATGGTTTACTTATAGGACAGGGAGGAGGGCATAAATCCAGGGCTTTTTTTTTTTTATTTTCGGATAAAACATATAATCTGCAAAACAGAATGGCGCTCATGTCACAATTTTTCATACTTTTTACACTGAAAAGATTCATTGCTAAGCGGTACGAAAATTTAAACATATTTTGTAATGTCACTGTACGTGAATGAACGCAGATGGCTGAAATTTGGCAGTGACGTTCCTACTATTTGCCCACATTAAGGGAGCGGTGCTGAGTTGGGCATCCACTGGCCTAAAAAAATTCGACGTGACCGCCTGAGTTTGCGCCATATGATTGATTCAGGACGCGGCGTCACAATTCGATAGCGTCAGCAAAAAAACTTCCCATTTGTTCTCGGGGGTAGGCTCGGGCCAGATTGACTGAAGATTGCGACCGCGTGTAAATTTGCGCCGCATGAGCCACCTATAGGGGCCAGGACTAAGCGCACTGGTGCCGCGTGTCGATGATCTTTAGTAACAGGGTTCTCAATTTTGTTCTCCTGGAATCGCCTGTGCTAGCTAATTCGCCGAGTATTGGGCACAGCTCTCTCCCAAACCACTCACATCGGCGCCAGCTTGTTCGCGCTTTCAAAAGGGCACCTCGTCTCCTACTCGGGATCCCTGCGATATGATTAAGTCGCGTGGGTTATGCGAGGTCACCGATCTTGAACAATAACCGCACTTATTTACGAGCCAATCATCACTATTCTCTGGTCGGCATCTTACCGTAAGAGAAGAGAATGCGCCGAGGATGTCTCTGTTGGACGTTTCGTTAACGCCTCCCGCGGGACTAAACCTACTCAGTAATCAGTATATAAAAAGTAAATTCTCCGCCCAGGCACAGGTGCACAGGGGACCCATTAAAAACTAGCTATGGTTTAGCTTGTGGTTAAACCTGCAGTTACGCGAGAGTAATCTGCATGGCAACGTTAATTAGATTCGGCTTGAAAGTATAGACATGGATATGTCCATAGTTTACTATATGGTTTCGGCTTTATGTCATAGGGGAATCACTTTACTTATGGGTGCCCCTTGCCTCTCAATGTTGAACATTTTTATTTAGGTATAGAAGACTTCTGGTTGCATGACATCGTCTCTACGTCGAACTCCGAGGCCCACCGCCATCACAACGTTCGAACGAACTTTCTGTCCTAGCAACTCGCTGTTGCTTTCGCCTCTACCAACTACCGAGTTATCTGCCTTTTTCTTCTTGTTCTTCTTCTTCTTTGCTTTTTTCTTCTTTTCTTTCTTCCTTCTTCGAACGGGGACGGACAGGCACGGCGAAATGACGACACTGGCCAATGTAGCTCTGACTACAAAAGAAATCCTAAAGTTCTTCGTTTCAGTGCTTATCATATAAACGACCCTATTAAGTTCTCTCTAAATTTCAGTCCCTCTCTGCTTCGACGACCACCAACCCATCTATGTCAAAGTGTCTGAAACCGGCACTTACTCAGCACCTGACTGCCGTGTAATCTACGCCAGTGCTGTCTTAATTCATGGTCGCGGTTAGCGTATTTGACATACTGGGTGCTCTATCAAATGTCTATTAATCCGGACAATATGGCGGACCACCCTCTACAATCCATCTTCGGTCGTTAACCTCAAAAACTACTATATACATGCGCTTGTAGTGTCTGTATCTATTATTTCGTCTGTGTGTTTCGCGCTGTTTTATTTTTAACCATGTATCACCAACTCGCCCGCTTAGCTATTCTGTCATATACATGCATTGCGTTCATGCGCTTATTGAGGCACCATTTTTGCGTAGTCACGCCGAAGTCTATAAAGCGCTATGGTTCTAAACTGTAGAGCTGCGATACTGGCTGCCCTACGTGTACAACGTAACTTTCCATATCAGATGGCGTGTGCCATTTTCGTCTTTGAAATTGTAGGACCTGCCGGTTTATAGGGGCTAAATAAGTACAAACTGTGTAGTGAAGGATTGCTGGCGTGCTTTTGCTTGTTTTTGTAGGCGAGGCATTATTCCAATTACTTCCCATTTACGGCGGTAGACTCGTGGCCTACTAGTTTTGATATTTCGCTGGCATGTATAGTTTGTGCCACCAGCCCACAGTTCCAGTTCATAACATACAACCAAGTAGGCGAATACCTCATCTGAGGAAATCAAGACACATCCCTGCTTTTAGGCGGCCGCGACGCCGCATTAAGCATCGCAAAACTGCCCAAACAACGTAATCGGCGCCTGGTGTTGCCGCCGGGCGTCTGTCGCACCAGCCGCGGTCGAGAAGAGACGAGCACAATGCGCGCGAACAGTACGCGGTGTGAGAAAGCGCTCGCAGACCGTGGGCACGGTTGTTCAAGGCGACACGGCGACACGGCGGCGTCGCACTAAATGAGCACCCCAAAATTCCGCCGCTAAGAGAGGAGCACGAGCTGCAGTCGTGCAGCCAAACGTGAGATTGAATTCCCTATACGTTTTTCATTTCGAAAACCTGTTATTCAAACATGCTAACCATTGAAGCTCTGTTACATTGCGTTAGGGATATTTTGGCGCAACGCATCCTGCGATGTGTAGCAAAATTAGGCGTCTGTTAAAATGTCATTTAACTGTGTATTTGTTTTGCTTGCCTCAAGTAGTTGTTGTTTGATTCAAGTATTACCGGCATCCATACCTGCACACGCCTGTAAGTGGACAGTAGAGAACGAAAGGAGGACCGCTCATCTTCGCCCCTTGCTTGAGACGATTCTGTAAATAAAAGTGAAAATTTGGATCTCCCTTGTGCACGCCCACGCAGAAAATAAATCCTCGAAGCAATTGATGAGTGGATGTATGGATTCCCCAAATACCTCTGTAAAAAGATACTAACCAAAAAATGTGTCATATATGTTACCTGAGAGTGCCGTACTGCCTTCCTTCGCTCGTCTGTTATGCCAGTACATATATACACTTCTAATCTGGTTCCACATAGCAAGTGTAAATTTTAAAAATGCTCCACTTATAAGTGGAATATTTTTAAAAGTTATATTATAACTGGAACATATGCGGAGCCAGATAAAGACTGTATTTAGGTCGTCATCTCAATAAAGGTTTCCTTTTTTTAGCTGCGGGTGACAAAATAAAAGACTTTGTGCAGGGGTCTAATTTGAAACATGGTTTTGCCATTGATCTTCTAGTGCACACAACTCAAAATTCTGTACAAGATGTTTTGCTTTTATTTTTAACCGGCAATCATTCATGAATGAAATTTTGTTGCACACTATATGATTGCATTTTCAGAGCCTATATGTGCGCACAACTTCTCTCAAGACGCTTTTAGTTTTCTTCTATTAGTTGCGCGAAACGAAACTCATACAAATGTCTTAATTGTTGGCAGCAAGCGCTAGTTCTCCTTGTAGATTTTTCTTTTCATCGAAAAACGTCATTCGCAAGAGCCTTGCAATATTCTACATTTTCCTCACTATCATTTTCAAAAACTCGTCGTGTTTTCATTGACGATCTTAACAACTCGATGTGAAACACCGCACTCATAAAAGCTATATATATGATTACCTTCCCATAATCAAAAATTGACTCGCTACTATTTTCAAAAAGTCACCTTATTATTTTTTATGGCGGCCCTAGCAGCTAGATTCTAACTCTAAACAAACTATGAAAGAAAAATTTTACAGTGTGCCGGGGAGACAGACCTCACATGAATTCAGTAACACAGCTGAATTCAGTGCAGCTCTCTGAAACGGTTTTTCAATACACCTAATCAGGCTATTCGTCTATGATTGGCAGAGTCTGCTGGTCGTTTTGTGACGATCAGAATGGTATCGTGATTGTTTTTTTTCTACGCTTCCAATATTTTCCCGTTGGTCGATATTTTATTCAATAGTTTCGGCAGAAATTTTAGCTTTTTGATAGATGGACAGGCACTGTGTGTAGTGTATACTGTCTGTGCCTGGTGTTATTCGTTTTTTTTTTCCTCTAGAAAATAGTTCTCGAATTCATCCGTGATAAAAAGCTGGTTGTAGTCTTATGCAGGCCTGCTCCAGAGGGAACTTTTTGTTTCTATGTTATTGCTTTATTTCACTTTTGCTACTATTCGATGAATGAGAAGCCCAGGGGGTTAGGTACCTCCACAGCACGAACACCAACATAGCTCCGGAGCTGCTCCAGGGAAAAGCAACTTACCCAGCACGATGCCGCAGAACGCTAGCAATATAAGTAACTTCATCCTGCGTCGGCCTTGAGGACGCAACGCCTGGGCTCAAACCAATACTTCGTATTATGCAGGAGCTGAAATGCGTTCCCGAGGTGGTGTTGCCTCGAGTGATAAAAGACGATAAATGGCGCTCGGCGTGCAGTACCGTTCCAGCAAGAAAGTGTCGCGATTGCTAGCCTCGGTTATCTGGTTCTGCGTGCGCAGGCTCACAAAAGCAATGTTTGCAAGCACATGCGCCCGTTTTCTCCGTTTCGGAAGACTTGGCTCACAAAGTGTAAAAGGATTTAGTTTGAGCCACTGCGCTAAGCCTGAACTTATTGTTTTAAAGAAATGAAATATATGAACCAATTATTATTATTATTATTATTATTATTATTATTATTATTATTATTATTATTATTATTATTATTATTATTATTATTATTATTGAGGATATTACCCAGGGAACTATCCATGTATTCAAGTGTCGTTGAATTCGCCTGCGTTTTGTTGACGCTAGCTGCGAAGCACGAACACTCTTGAGTTAGAACTTGATTTTCGTGCAGAAAGACAAAATGAAGTTGACAGGAGAGTCCGCTAACAAGTCAGCTTTTTATTGACAGATCACTTGCAAAACCTTGGTTAGCGTTCTGTCCTTTTATCGTCATAGTGATGCCACTATGATGGCCAAGTAGTGACTACTATCCCTTCCTCCTCCATCATCATCATCATCATCATCAGCCTGACTATACCCACTGGAGGGCGAGGGCCTCTCCCATATTTCTCCACTTAACCCGGTTCTGTGCTAGCTGCATCCACTTGACCCCTGCGAACTTCTTCATCTCATCCGCCCATCTAACTTTCTGCCGCCCCCTGCTACGCTTTCCTTCCCTTGGAATCCAGTTTGTTACCCTCAGCGAGCATCGGTTATCCTCTCTTCGCACTACATGTCCTGCCCATGTCCATTTCTTCTTCTTAATTTCTACTAGAATGTCGGTAACTTGAGTTATTTCTCTGATCCACTCTGCACGCTTTCTATCTCTTAATGTTACCCCTACCATTTTTCGTTCCATTCCCCTCTGGGTTGTCCTCAACCTAAGTAAAACTCTCTTGGTTAGCCTCCACGTTTCAGCCCCATAGGTGAGTACAGGCAAGATGCAACTGTTGTATACTTTCCTCTTGAGCGATACCGGTAAGCTGCTAGTCATAATCTGCGAGTGCTTGCCAAATGCGCCCCATCCCAATCTTATTCTTCTTGTTATTTCCTTTTCATGGTCCGGATCTGCGGTTACTACCTGTCCTAAGTAGACATATTCGCCTACTACTTCCAGTATTTCGCTACCTAATGAAACCTGCTGTTCCTTCTCGAGGCTGTTGAACATTGCCTTAGTCTTCTGCATATTGATTTTCAAGCCTGCCTTTCTACTTTTCCTGTCTAGGTCATCAATCATTATTTGCAGTTCATCCCCCGAGTTGCTTAGCAAGGCAATGTCATCAGAAAATCGCAGATTACTGAGGTATTCTTCATCTACCCTTATCCCTAACTGCTCCCATTCCAAGTCTCTGAATACTTCCTCTAAACAAGCTGTGAATAGTACTGGGGAGATGGAAATTTTGTTACTTTCTTTATGCAGAACTATGGTTGCTGTGCTGCCACTATATATCTCTTCCAGCAATTTCACGTACGGCTCGTATACCCCCTGATTTCGCAATGCCTGCATCACCGCCGAGGTTTCAACTGAGTCAAATGCTTTTTCGTAATCAATGAATGCTATGTACAAGGGCTGGTTATATTCCGAGCATTTTTCTATCACCTGCTTGATGGTATGGATATGATCGATAGATAGAGTACCGTTTCCGAAACCCTGCTTGATCCTTTGCTTGATTGCAGTCTAAGGTTGTCCTGATTCTATTAGCGATTACCTTAGTAAATACCTCATACGTAACAGACAGTAAGCTGATTGGTCTGTAATTTTTAAGGTCCTTAGAGTCCCCTTTCTTGTGAATGAGGATAATGTTTGCATTCTTCCATGGTTCCGGTACCGTTGATGACACCAGGCACTGCGTATACAGGGTGGCCAGTTTTTCTAGCACGATATCCCCCCTGTCCTTCAGCAAGTCTGTAGTTATCTGATCCTCTCCAGCTGATTTCCCCCTTTTCATAGTTTCTAGTGCTTTCTTGACCTCGTCCTTCGTCACTGGTGGAACGTCTGATTGTTTTTCCCTACCGCCAATCTCATTACTGTCCTGACTACTTTGGCTACTGTAGAGATCTGTATAGAACTCCTCGGCTACTTTGACTATATTTTCCATATTAGTGATGACGTTGCCCACCTTGTCCCTTATCGCATACATCTGGTTTTTGCCTATGCCCAATTTCTTCTTTACCGCTTTAAGGCTTCCCCCGTTCTTTACAGCATGCTCAATTTTCTCCATGTTATACTTCCTTATATCGGCTACCTTGCGCTTATTGATTAGCTTTGATATCTCGGCCAATTCGATCTGGTCTGTTGGATTGGAAGCTTTCATACTCTGGCGTTTCTTAATCAAATCTTTCGTCTCCTTAGACAGCTTACCGGTATCCTCTCTAATTATCCTACCGCCTACTTCTACCGCGCACTCAGTAATGATATCTCTGAAATTATTGTTCCTTGCCTCTACGGTAATGTCGCCATTCTCAGAGCTGAATACCTATTCTGTAGCGAGGTTCTGAACTCTTCTGCCCTCCCCCTCACCGCTAATTCGTTGATGGGTTTTTCTTGCTAATCTGTTGCGTTCCTTCTTCAGATTTAGGCTAATTCGGGACCTTACCATCCTGTGGTCACTGCATCGCACTTTCCCGTTTACCTCTACATCTAGCATAATGGCGGGTGTTGAACACATTATGAAGTCGATTTTATTTTTAGTCTCTCCGTTAGGACTTTTCCATGTCCATTTCCAGTTCTTCCGTTTGCTGAAGAAGGTATACAGGATTCGTAAGTTATTGCGCTCTGCAAACTCAACTAGTAACTCCCCCCTGCTATTCCTAGAACCAATGCCATAGTCACCTACTGCCTTGTCTCCTGCCTGTTTTTTCCCTAGCTTGGCATTGAAGTCGCCCATTAGTACAGTATACTGCGTCTTTACTTTTCGCATTGGCTATTCTACATCTTCATAGAAGCTTTCAACTGCCTAGTCATCATAACTACATGTAGGTGCATAGGCCTGTACAACCTTCAGTTTATACCGCCTATTAGGCCTAACTACAATGCCTGCAACCCTCTCATTAATACTATAGAATTCATCTATATTACCCACTATATACTTATTGACAAGGAAACCTACTCCTAGTTGTCGCCTCTCTGGTAAACCTCGATAACTCAGTCCATGCCCATCCTTCAGTATAGTATATGCCTCATTCGGCCTCCTAGCCTCACTAAGCCCTATGGCATCCCATTTCATGCCCTCTAGTTCCTCTATCAGCACTGCTAAACTAGCTTCACTAGCTACGGTTCTAGCATTAAACGTTGCCAGGGTCAGTTTCCAATGGCGGCCTGTCCAGCGGAGCCAGGCTTTCTTAGCACCCCGTGCTGCGTCACAGGTCTGACCGCCGCCGTCGTCAGTTGTTCCGCAGCCGCTGGTGACTGAGGGCCGGGGTTTTATGGAGATGATCATAGGAGGTTGCGGCCAATTACTGCACCAGGGTGGCCAACTCCTTTTCTGGTGAGGGAGTGCGTTGCCGGAGGTGTTCACCAGCATCAGGTTGCACCGCAAGCCTGTTTATACAATTCCATCGACACGCGGATTTTTTTTTTTTTTTTCATCCGGTGGAGAATTGCGCGGCACCGGGTTTTGAACCCCGGTCCTCTTGCATGCGAGGCGGATGTTCTACCGCTACGCCACCGCTGCACCCTCGTACACATCGTACTGAGTGATTAAACATTATTGTGGGACCATTTGCATACATTGGCTTTTCTTGGTTATCAAGGCTACGACGGTCTTCTGGTCGGAGAAATGGATACAGCGTGGTTTCCTTACTGAACCGTTCTCCTGCTGTTTCTGGCCTCCATGGCGTCGCAGCGCGCCGGGGTGAAAATTGAAAGCAAATGCATTGGCAGTAATGTATTTTACCAGTCACGTGCTTAGGAGAGAAGTAATCACGACAGCGGGCAAGCGGCGAAGGCCGGCACAGCTGTAGCAAGTACATGGCATGATCCTCCCGATTAGAGGTCAGAGCGCAAAGTTCATAACCTTCAATTTTGCTGCTTGGAGAGTAAGGGCTTCCACTTTTAACAGATTGACAGAGGTATCATACATTTGACAGTTGCCTCACAACTGTTTTCAAAAATGCAGCCCATTTTTTCCTTTATGTATATAGTAATATCACCTGCTCTCTGCGAACGCAGGAAAAGTAAAGTGTAAAAGTAATTTTTACCACGCATCCGAAGGTTAGCCGTTCCCACTAACACGTGAATAGCAGTATATTATAACACATCATAGCTGTTAGACAGTTGAAAGCTATTTCAGAATCCTGTACAAAATCAAAGATATGGCTCAACTTAGACCGACATGCTGGCTGCAAATACACTGTAAAACAGTATTATGCGACAATACAAAAGCTACAGGTGCCCAACATCTGTGTTCTAAATACATCGATGTCAGCATCAAGGCAAATTTCGCGGTACCGATGTCAAAATGTGCAAGGCGAAAGGGTAGGTGCTGAATGTGCGGGCGAGAAACTGAACTAAAATCGGTAAGACACGTCCGTCGTATGCGGTGGCGGCCGGCCTGGACCTCCACGCCTCAAAACCAAATACTTTCGGAGAAAGAAGTAGACGAGTACACAGAGTACGGGCAGTAGCATGGTCAGAGTCGCCAAGAGGCAGAGCACCCAGTCAGGCTCCGTTGCCGAAACTCGCACAATTCCTGTGCGCCTCCGGTCGGCATAAGCTCTATGCGGAGGCTCCGAATCTGGTGCCACTGGCTCTGCACATAGAAGGGCGGAAGCCAGACGATTATAGTCTGCTTAATAGAAAACTAAGACAGGTACAATTAATCGAAGCAATTTTGACATGTAGGCCCAAAATGCATTTTCAAGGATGAGCATGGCGATGGAAATCATTGACGCCCATAATAAGTTGTCTTTATTTAATCACTATCATCGCTTAAGAGTTGTACAATAAAACACTGTATCTGCGAATATGAAGAAAAACGTAGCTAAACAGGTGACAATGCATTAAAGAGAGAGACAGACACATAGACAAGGACGATGGCGCGGTGAAAACTAATTATTCTTGTGTGAATTGTCGCCTGTTCACCTAGGTTTTTCATCATGTGTGCAACCAGCTAGCTCAGTATTTCACTGTATTATCTGCGAATATATTTATTTTTAGTATCTGATATGATCTGCGGTCGAAATGATTCAGATGCGTTTCACTGCGGTTTTCCAATTATTGATCCGAGCTACTTTGCCACATTGAACCTAAAAAATGAAAACAAGAGAGACCCAGCGACTTGGCAAACCTGATTAAGCAGATCTCTTTGCTTCACTCAGCATTTCCTAATAACGACCATTCATACAACTTACTGTTTCCCCAAAAACATTAAAGCAGCTCGAAGCAGCTCAGGCTTGATGCCTTACCAGCGCCTTGTCCAATGTCCCACTGCTGAGCCCGGCAGTCTATGGGCAGGCCCTCGGAATGTACAATGGCAGGTAGTTGAAGTGATGCGTTGTGAGGAGGCGGAACGTAATATCCCTGGCGAGAAGCAGGCAGGAGCAGATGAGGATAATGTGTATCGCCAGTGGTCCCAATCGGCTCACGGTAAGGCCATGTGGAAGTTCCGCCACGCACGATTTTCTCAGGGTAAAGAGCGGTGCCAGCAGTGGGCTGGTTCAAATTCGTATACGCCAGGTCAGGAGCGTTGGGTTGAACCTGCTGAGCACCAAGAGCACTTGGGTTGCTAGGCTGCTGAGGCAGTGGATATGGAACGCTTGCCTCGTTCGGGGGAGCCAAATGCCAGTAGGGGCGGATTGAATCGCTAGCTGTGCGAGGAGCGAGATGGGCTGGGCGAGCTGTCTGCGATGTGCTGGCAAACCGCTGGAAATACATGACTGTAAGAGCTGAACTCCACTGTTGTTGGGGCTGATGTTCGCTTCTGCAATGAATAAATAATTGAAAATATGGCAAGGCTGAGGGGAAGGGTGAATGGGAATACGCGTGCATGGGAGAGCAGGGCTAGCCAAGCAATGTAAGCGGTGCGAGTGGATGCTGGCTTTTGATGACACGTCTATGCTTGATAGGGGAGCCCCTGGGTTATTTTTTGAATCATGTGAGGCATATCACATCAGCAGACCTGCAGATTGGGCTAGTTGGTGTTGCTTCATGATGATGTTTTAACAGCGCCATAATGATTGTTTAAAAAGGAATGCACGCCGTCCACGTGCGAATGCACGCCGTGTTTTGATGACACTGATGTGTTATTCGTTCATTCTGACCAGCGCACTAGAAAAGTAGATGAAGCTTTTCACATTATCAGAAAACGTAAAGACTGCGTCAGTAAGCCTTCTGTCACATTATCTCTTCGGGAAATGAATATGCTGCATAGTGGGTAGCAGTTCTGCAGATGCACTCGCGATTTTAAAGAGTTTTTTTTTTTTTTCATTATTACTAAAAATTAAGGTCGTTGACATTGCGCACGTGCGCTGTTTATTTGTGTGTGTTTGTGTGTATGTATGGCGTGATTCTTCCCAATAAAAAATCAATTGTAAGTTCAGCGCTGGTTCGTGTGTCTCGTCTCTTTCTTGGTCTGTGTCTGTTTTGCGCTGTTAAACTATACTATTATGAAACATTAGCGGAGACGACCATTACTGCATCAGAGCATTAATCTTGCCTTGTCAGCAAAAGGAAAAGATTTACCTGGGAACGTTGACACGTTTGAGTTAGTTTTTTTTTTTTTTTTTGCATACCTTGTTGTAATACAGGCGCGCATGCTCAACCGTGCTGTATGTATCTTCTGTCGCCATGAAACTTTAATTGATCATTAGCGCACGTACTGCATATTTCTATTTCTTTGTCTCCATCCTATGCGCTAGTCTTTTTAATTAGTCGTGTCCGTATATCCTGTGGCGTAGGCGTCAAGGTGCATCTGAATTTTTAGACGATACAGCTCGCCGTGAAGAAACGCTTACAAAAGAAGTACGCTAAACCGCCAGCCGAATCCGATGAAGAGCAAGAAACTCGGCGAGAGAAGAAACTCATGCCTAACCATCTTTAATAAAGCTTTCGCTCGTATTACTAGGCTTACCCACGTTAAACCTCTGTAATTTTGTGCCATCTTCTCCGCAAGAAATTGATCGAATTTTGACCACCCTTTTCTGCCGTAGAATTAGTGAACCTGAAAAGCTGATTAGATATCAATCTGTCTTATCCCGCATGAGCACTGGCAGTCGCGACTGAATCCACACGTGTGCATCGTGTCATCAAGCGAAAGTGCGCTATTACCCTCTGGCCCCACGAAGCATCTCCTAAACACTTCATTTCGCACTCGTCAACATCGACATCGCACCCTAGCGGCTCAGGTGCAACTGGAAAAGGCTACCGCCTAGAAGAAACCTACCCTCCGTGTGTATCGCACCGGAAAGACTGAAATTAAACAGAAACATTTTTATAACTCCGTAGAAAGTTCGTTACTTTTCGAAGCGCACGCGGGAGAGCTACAAAAAAAAAAAAACGTTTGGCGGGAAAAATTTAGCGAGCTAAAACGACAGAACAGACAGATTTAAATGTTACGTCAGAAAATAAAAGATACTATAGAGAACGTTGTTCTCGCTTGTCGAATGTTCCAGCCACAGCATCCAGCTGGAATCATTTTGAACACGCTTAATTCTCGCCTCAACAACGAATTTGGCTGCTGGTATTGAAGCAGTTTTAAGAGAGACAGCAGGCGTGGTTTGTGAAGTGGAAGCAACCAAAAACAACGGGTAAAGTAAGAAAAGGAATCTTTATGGAAACAAAGATACTGTAGATTCACCTACATAGTCAGGGTAGGACACCTAACCTATGTCTGGAAGCTTGCATATAATTTATCGCTTCTCAAACAGACGCGCCTCTGATATCTCAAGATAATGTTTTGACAAAGGCCTGGACTACTGTTAGATGCTTTTTTGACTTTCCATCCTCATTACCCTTTCCCCTATAAAATTGAAGCAAGCCAGACAGGGATCATATCAATGCGGCTTGTCAAGCACGAGTCCAGAGGCGAACTCTGAATTTGCAAACTGGAAACTCAAGCTTCGATTCCCCCCCCCCCCCCCCTGGAGATAGAGGAATATCTCCGCAGATGGTGAGTGCCAACGCCCATGAAAGGCGCTACCAAGCTTTACTGCACCCTAGTCAAAACCCACAAAAGAAAAGCCTCACCAAGGAGCAGCAAGACGTCCGGGGCCAGGAAAGATGAGTCAGCATGAACAGTCCAAGGCCAGCACGAAACTGGTGTCACACAGTTATTAGACAACGGCAGGTATCTGATCCTTCTTCTGCTTCTTCTTCTTCTCGCCTCTGTGCATATAGGACAAACCCGTTTCATATAGGTTAACCGTTCCACTTCGGCCACACTGTGGCTTGTTTTTGAGAATGGCAATGTGGCTGCCTAGGCTAGGTCGTTGACATAAAGTATACCAGTCAAGAAGCTGAATGTCTCGAAGCAAATCGTAATATTTGTAGAGGACCGAGGCGGAATGTTAACAACGATATGTTGACACGGCGCATTCCTCGTCATCCCTTTGGGCTTTCGCGAGCCCTTGGGCTCCTCGAGACGAAGAAGCCGAAGTTTTGTTGTTGAGCTGCTGGCCTAACCTAGCTCGCTGCCGCTGTGGGACCTCTGCTCGGACACTTTTGCTAAGATCTGGTCCCGTGACAATATGTCATCAGGCATCTATAGCTAACAAAATTATACATGCTGACTTTGAGCTTATAGCGACCAGTATTTCGCTTCCGCAGTGTGTCACAATAGCAATATTTGATGTCTATTTCCCTTTAGGCGTCTGACGGTTTAGATGGTTATTGGCCGCCGCAAGCAGTGCTGTAATTACAAGGAATTTTAGTTCGCATTACAGTGACTGGGGCTGTGGGACAAATTCCTGCGGCCTGCTTCTGTGGCCGTGGGTGTCTACAAATGCTGTGCACTGCTGGAATTCCGGAGTTATTACATTTATGCGAGCAGTTTCCCGCTCACTCATTACCTTAACCTTATCAATGGGTGGACTAGTGCTAACTTGTCTCCAGATGATTCTGGCACATGTAGTGATACTTTTCCGATACCCTTCATAATGCATTTATCTCCAATAAAAAATACTGGTTTACCCCCAGATTTGTCAATTACATTACCTAAAAATTTGATATCCGCTTATCTTGCTTCGGTAGTTAGTACAAGCCGGTCCGACAGAGCTCAGCAGACAGGTTTTTTTTTTTTTTTTTTGCAAAATGTGTACAGCAATCAGTATTTACTGTACGCGTGGCAGCCTCTGCCAAACAGCCGTCTTCCTGGTGGACATAAGAACGCGCGAAAGCGTATCGTCGTAGAAAAGCTGCCTGCAGAGTCGGTCTTACAACCAGAGTCCAGTAATTGTATAAACTATAAATTCTTCCCTGCACATTTGAAAATAATTCCAAAAGCAAAGGAGGAGTTTAACCAAAAGTTAAGCACACATCTTTCAAGTCCATGTAATAGGGCGCCTCTATGTAGGTTCATGGAGCATAATAAGATTTCTCCACCTCCAACCTCCCTAATTCAATAGTGCTTTCGCCACGGAAGGCTAAAAAAACCTTGGAGTGCATTTCTCAGGGACTGGCGTTAGGCTTCCAGAAGCACAGACAGGTTCCTTTGTCTATGCTGTCACCGTGGCCAGCCTTTACCAAGGTTACCTTGTGAGAGCTGCTGTCAGTCCTGACAACAGTGCAATTTGCAGCTCCAGGACACAGTGGTGTCATGGATGGAATGATTTAAATTTTAGCCAAAGGTTTTACAATTGAGCTTTTAGATATTGTGAACTCTTCGGTGGCGAATGCTTAGATTCCACGCGTTCGGAAGATGGTGAAAATTGTTTTGTTGTTCAAAGATTCAGGGAAGGGATACGTCTCAGATAATTATCGACCAATTGCATTAAATTCAAGTTTAGTCAAATTAATAGACATAATAGTGCACGGTCGTCTATCAAAGCATGTTCATGAAGTTAACAGTCCCGGCTCAGCACAGATTCGCTTTCAATGCGGTTGCTCCCTATGATCTGCGCACGTAGACCTAAAGAGCAGAATCCGTCTCTCGATACGAAGGAGAAGTCTCTGCCCCGGTGACAGTTGATGTAGCTAAGGCCTACGACAGCGTAGAACATACGATCCTGCTTAACAAACTTGCTCAGTTACATCCACTATGATATATTTATGAACAGAGAAGTGAATTTCTGAAGTATAGGCGTTTTTGCTGTACAGACGGAATCCTCTGTTCTAATACGTATTATTAGTTAAGGGGTGTGCCACAAGGATCACTTCTTCCTCTGATGCTTTTTAACAGTTTGTTAAATGACATCCTCATCCGTCTAAACATAACAGTTTTTATTTATGCAGACTATGTAGCCTTTTTTGCCTCGGCTGCGGATATTCATGCTACGTATACCACCATATCAATTTATCGTTCAATGTCAATGAATGAGGTGTGCTTGCATTTCCCCCGGACACACCTTTGCACATTTATTTAGCTCATCGCTCCAACCAAATTCCACACGTGCATTCGCGGAGCTCAAATCACTTTAAAAGCTCTGAAGCGCTCCATCCCCATTCCGTGTTTCCATCCACGTGTACACAGCGACCATAGGTGGCCCATTTAGAATAGCGCTCAAATTTTTCCCTACCTGTCTATCATGGCAAAATTTCATAACGGGAATGGAAGTAAAAATAAACGATTTAATTCTCGACGAAAGTGACATTTCGATGGCTGAGGATTTTGGTGTGCGCAGTTATGGCGACTGCGACAGAAAAGTCCTTCTCTCTGCCGGCTGATTGTTGAGAGAAGACGCTGTGATGACTATAACAACGTAACCTGTCTCACCAGCCTGCAATGGCCGAACACTCACTCAGAAGGGCCGGTGTTGTTGGCGTCTTTAGTGGGCACGGTAATAACGGGTACGCTTTTGGCAGGTCATATATGGTTAAATGAACGAGAACTGATTGGTCGTCAAATTATCCGACATCACGAGACGACATATCATGTCGGATTTGGCAGGAGCTGATAGCTCAGGTTCCTTTGGGATTTGAATCTAGCCCGGTGTCCTTGGATCCTGAGCCAGACACCTACCCTGGACAAGCAGTCATGCATTGATTATAGCCGGATGGCATATCTATATATACCTGAGGTTTTCACAGAACATTGTGACATACAATGATATTCGATTAGTATGGGCTAATACTAATGAATATCCGAAGGTATGTATGAGATAATAAGGCAGAAAATAAGACAATATGATCAAGCGAGTAGTTAATCCATGTGACCGAAGGATAATCCGCTGAAGGAGTCGCAACCGCTAATAGGAACCATTATCGCCGTCTCGTCATACCATTAAAGGCGGCACCTAATTAAGTATCTCTCAATATTTTTCTCCATCTGCCTTACCCGTTAAAGCACTCAACAGATGACGCCAGCACAATACTAAAGCTCTACCGAATACAACTTCTTTTCATCCAAATACAACGTCATCTCGCTGTCCCTACATCTCACCTGCTTTTTCTTTACTATCTGTATACCATCATTCCACTATTGTTAGCTGGAACTTTTCACCACATATACACTATTGCGCCGCCTTTGTTAAATTGAATTTTGCGTACTGCAAACCTTACGTGTCACCTAGAGACAGCACCTATTATTAAACCAGCAAGGTAATTTTCTTCAAATTTTGTTTTCCAGGAACCAAAAACGAATCTCACAAACGTAATACTGGACCTCCAAATAAGACTTGCAAGCCCTAGCAGCCCACCCTTATAACCCGGCCTCTAAAAAAATGAAATATTTTTTCTACAAATCGTCCACATAGTCATACTCTCGTACAAATAATTAAACAAGAGAGCTCGTCGGTTAGAAGCTATGACTGCGCTTCTGCTGTGACTAATTGCCGGGGTTCCGGCCAGCACTTCCATTTATAGATAATAAGAGCTGTGAATAACTTATCCTCACTGCACCCGTCCACGTTACAAAATCTCAAACAGCCAGATGTAGTATTGCTTATCTTGAATTTTAGTTCGAAACATGAAGGTCGCTCTCTCTTCGACTTCATCAGTTATCTCAGGTTGGACGGGATAACCGTCAGTGAACCTGATCTGTGTCTGTGCCCACAATATATCATAGTGAGTATTTCGGTTTTCTCTTTGTTATTTCAACACAGCTCAATGCATAGGGATGGCGTTTTTATTATATTGATAGATTAGAACTATAGGAAAGGTTGATGGTTTGAATTTGTTACTTGTTTCTGTTTCTTTTGTACCGTTCGTAAAGAATTGCTTGCAGATTGGTCAGCAGAGTCCAAATAATATTACAGCATCTATGCCAGGCTCAGGCCGGTGACCACGAGCTGGCTGCAAGCTGGTGGTGGCACTACAAGGGGGAGGAGGTTGGCACAGGAGCCCGTTACAGTAGATGAGATGCGGGTACTACCCTTGTGACGCAAAATGGCACTGCGCAACAGCTTGGTATGCAGAAATGTAAGAAACCACATTGCCTGCAGCGCCATCTTTCGGAAGTGTGATGAAGAAACGCCGGAAAGCTCAGTTTATATCCCATTCCCGGAAGGCTAGATATTGATGTTTAGCTCCATACATTACCTGCCGTCAAGTGCACATTTTTAACAGCTGCATTCAAGAAGGTATTGCTTATACAAGTCATTCTTAGGCGGTCGGCTACTAGCTATACTCGCATGATGACTACGGAAACATGCAAACGTCAACTATTGTGTAAGACCTTATTTAGTGCTTTCAGCACTCTGCTCTGACCCTTCAACAGCGACTTGACCATTATAGTCCGTAATTGCCTCGGAGAGGAGTGAAGAGTCCATGTAAGGAAGCAACTGGAAGCATACGAGTGCACACAGGGTGATCTGTCACCTTTGTTCTCTCTGTCACCTCGGTCTCTGTCACCTCTCTTCCGCACTGTTGCGGTTCGCGATGACAAATTATCGAATAATTTATTACTATACTGTCGTTCCCGGTTGGAATTGAGTACCGAAAGTAGCGGAGCCATATTTTAAACGAACGCGTCATATTTTTTTTTTTTTTTTTGGTGCTCGTAAATTATGACTGCCTCAAGTTGCCTGCAAGTTTTTGCTTTGTTCCTCCATATTCTCAGAGAATAAATACTACCCAAGAACAGGTGCCGGCCTTCCTTGATAACTAATCTTTTCTGAATGAGATAGCAAAATGTGCGGTAGTTTATGGTCTAGAGAACCTTTCAAAGAATACGTGATATTTAACAATACATCGCCTAAATATCCCTCTACATAGTGTCGGTCTCACGAGTAGATAGCTGCCAAATACCAGTAAAGGTTCTATGATGATTGCTCCGCCAACAGTTCACGTAACTTACTTTCAAGAGAATTCTAAAATAGAAAGCATTCCGCACCTTTAAAAGCACTTACTTCCCCATATAAGCAGGCTGATGTTCTCTGGGTCTTGACTTGGTTCTGTATTAGGTGATTGTGCCGTGACAATATTTCAAAGATTTTTGTTTCCATATATATGGGCACAGTGCGCACTCATAACCATTACCGCAGCTTCTTTCTGGCGGCAGATGTGTTTTTTTTTTTCTGAACTGCATTATTACGGACACGCAGACAGAAATCTCTATCGACCAAACTGAAAAGTACATTTAGTAGGAAGCTGCAAATTAAAGGCTCAATATAAAACCTTCAAAATTCTACCGACATGACCCGCATCCAGCCATGAAAAAGAAACGCACATGTAACGTAACGATGAATAGAAAATCACTTCAACTTGATATCATTCTGGAATAACAAACGAGAAATATAATCAAATTCAGGGCCATTTCATGGGCTAGTTTGTGGAGTTTGCTCATTTTGGTGAAGCCTGAAGGGCAAAAAAGATGGGAACATGAGAAGGACACTGGACAAAACGCAAACTTCAACCGAATGTTATTTGGAGCTCGGAAGCGGTTATAAAACAAGCGCTAAAAAACGAGAAATAAGAAAAAGTTCATCGCACACTCATGCACCGCGCATCGAGCGGACACATTTTAATTCATGAAGCTGTGCTATAAGTAATTCACAGCATTATTATTTTTCTTTAAGTTTTAAAACTCTCTTCATTATTTCTGTTATTGCATGCTCGTTCTTCTGCACATGTTCGAGTAAATCACTGATTTGATCAACGTGAATTCCACAGATTTTTCAACACCGTCAACGGTCTCTTCCCATCAGTGCTTCCAGTTTTTTGGTTAACAGCTAACAGCATTTCCAACATGATCTGCATGTTTTGTTCTATTTCTGCTTCCTCCAGTTGTTGATTGCAGCTTTTTGGCTCCCAGCATTTAGGGCACCAACATGTTTCACTTGTCATCCATTTTAAACTTTACCTTGTATTTGGCACTAGAGCACATTTTCCTACATGGAACATGGTGCGGCATACAGTGCAGGACAGACTATTCCGACTTTCCACCAATCACTGACACTGCGAAAGTTCATTATCGAACATTGCAAGACACCTAATAGCACCAGCAGCCAGACAATTAAAAGATAAATAACTAAATTTTGTCATACAAGAAGTGGGAACACCGACCTGCGACAGTGCAGCAGACTTATTAAGATGCCGTCATGACCACTGTTGCCACCAACGGTTTCTTCAAGATGCCAACTGCCTTTTATGCTGGGGCTGCCGACGGAGATGCCTATAGTGACGGATTTCAAGCGGCAATTGCGAGAAGTGCTGACCCGCAGCGATCATGAGTCATAGCTTGGTGGAGGCGTGGCGTTACTGATGGAAAAAGATGTACGTTTCGTTATGTTATCTGAAATTGAAGGGGTAGGAGCAATTGTTTTGCAAACTCTGCTTTTGTGATTCTGCCATCGTTGTGGGCTGCGTTTATCTTACTCCTTCATTCGATCCAGCAGTAATTCAATCATCCTATGCGTATATGCAACATTATATTAAAGAGCCAGACATTTAGGTGATTTCAATATTCTTGTTATTAATTGGAACATACCGCACCATAATTCACCTTGTTGTGGTGTAGTTCTCGATGTAATGCTCTTTTTTAATCTCTCGCAAGTAGTAACAGAACCCATCCGCGTACTAGGAGCCAGCTCTAACATTCTAACTTTAGTTATCTTCAGGAGCTATTTCCTCTATCAAGAAATTAATGTGAAATTTTTAAACGGCCCGTCTGTTCACAACGTAGTAATGTGTCCTATCTCGTATCAATATAATACACCTAGTTTGCGATCAACAATGCCTTTTTCTGACTACTGCCGAACAGACGACACTACCATACTTGATACCTTATCACAAGAACTAACATCATTAAAGAATTCACAGGTAACATAAATACTGACACTGAAACATTGCAGCACAGGTACAAAATGTTGTGTCATATTGCATTAATAAATAGGTACCTACCAAAAATAAAAAAACATAACCATAATATATGGATAACTCGAAATGTATTATATGTAAATGCCAAGCGAAAAGTTCAACCACTGAAAACAAAAACACAGAAACGCCATCCTCCACAGAGAAAGGTTGACAAATCGACCTTGGCTGTCAGTGATTTGAGATCCAAAATGAAAATCGCTAAACCATTTTACTTTACAAATACCCTGACTAATTTCATTAAAAATCTCCCCGAAAATTACCTTTATCTAAACCCTGAATGACCAAATGAAAGCCAAGGTTCTCCAGATTACAGAGTAAAGCCGAAATAGTGCAACCACGCTGAATAACCGTGTTTGTTCTATTTTCACCATATACAACGAAAAAACGCCTCGCACTAGCCTTCGCACAGGAAGTTATCTAGGACCCCTTACTGTAAACAATCAAGAATCTTAAACCTTTTACTAAACTTGGGCAAAAATAAAGGATCAGGGCCTTATTCATTCTTGTTCGAACTGTATGAATGCTGACCGTACTATGTTCGTCGAAATTAACGAGAAATCCGCGACAGCCAATGCAACATCAGGTGTAGCACCTGACCTTAGGTGGGCTTCTCATCCTATAAGAGTGTCACATCAGGGACCTTAAAACAAATCTTTTTCATTAACAGACGCCTCAAACTAGCGTCACCTAAAACACAATTGTTTGTGTATAAAACATTTGTCAGGAGGGGAGAGGAGAGGAGGTCGTGCTTGTGACTTTTGCGCAGCATTTACACCGTTTGTAATAAGGAAACAATTATTCATTGACATCCACCCAAGCGCAGTCGATCGGCTGCAAAGGAAAGTTGTACAGCTCTTTCAAAGCTGTATAGCATTTACGTTCTAAAATAATGTTAAAACATTGATAGCGACTCAAAGAAGGCACACGTGCCCTATAACTGTCTCATAGAGGCACGCTAGCTTCTGGTCAGCGACCTGACGCTTTTGTCCACGACAGTGGGCACGAGGTGCTGACACTGTGCGCTTTTACGGAAGCGCGAAAGAAAGCTTTTCGTCCGGTAGGACGCGGCGCAGGATTCGTAGAGTCTGCATCGCCTGGTACAGCGGTTTTGTGGAGCGGTCTTGTAGCGAAGCACGTGACGACTGACAGCAAACGCTGTGATAACAAATTGCAGAGCAAGTACAAATGCATCGCGCCTGAAACTCAAAGTGATAAGTTATCGCCGCTCAGACGTTCGCTTCCAGCTCGATGTCTGAAACTTGTAGCAGGTCTTTAACATTGTTTTGGGGGCCCATGGACCACGCATGAGTGCTCTGAAAACACAGCTATATTTGAATATTCATCAAAAATTGCGGTTTTATAACATAGCCAGATATAAGCTCAATGCTGAGGAAAACGTCATAATTTACAGAGTAAGCCGGCCTTCCAGTGTCTGAACAAATGTATTTTTACCATCCAGGTTTTGAAGCATGCCACGAATATTTAGTTTTTGTGAGCAAGCGGAAATAAAAAGCATTCTCGTTTTACCGCTTTAGCGGTAGCGGGTCGTAGCTCGCTCTTCAGCAAACCCTCGTTCCAGGAAACGCGGGCAAAACCGGACCTTCGCACCCACCAGAAAATATCTACAGCCGATATACGTGCCCAGTGCTACTTGAACGTAAGTCGTCGACTAAAAATACCTGGAGCAATCACTGTAACCTATCAACTTTTACATGCCTCGATGCCTATATAGTGAAATGCCCGTCAACGCTTGACAGTTCGCGATATAAAGTCTTAAATTTCCTGTGATTTTTTTTTTAGCTTCGCGTCGCAGCTGATAATATATTGATCGCGTTCTTAACACTAATTCTCATTCTATAGAACCCCAGTTACTTTCAGATGTTACATGCCACTGCAAAGCAATATATTTAAACTAAAAGAGTGCTACGAGGCACGTTTCATCGAAAATGTTTGGTACAGCTCAACGAACAGTTTCTCTTCAGCTCTAGGAGCAACTCTCTCTTTCCGAGAGCGTGTAATCGAAACCAGTTCGCTAAAATGAGCTGCTTCTAGCGACGAACATGTCGTGTCGCCAGTGGCAGGCTTGAACCTCATGTAAAATTGAACATTTCACAAAATGTATTCTTAGACAAATTAATTATATTACAAAGGTAAATCGTTTCAACCAGTCGGCGATATTTATTTCACATTACATGTCATGTTTTAATCACTACAATTTCGCGCGTGAAATCACGTTTAGCGAGTATTTTGTAGGGTGTCTAAAATTCCCGCAAGAGGTCATGTTTTGAGGTCAAAACCATGTCGATCGGGATATTTCCGACACAGTCAACCACGCCGATACCGGCTTCTCAGAGACAAGAGATACTTGACGCTCTCGCTTCAAAGCAGGACATGAATCAGACAAATGTATCTGCATTAAAAATCACCGGCCTGCCTTCGCTTTCTTGCCGCGTTATGATTTATAAATTTCAATAAAAAAGCATCCACCTGCCGGTTTGAGTAGCCTCCACGCACCAGCTGTCATATTTATGGTTCGCAATGCAGTTCAATATAAGAAGACAGATACCATGGTTACACACAAAGTTTGAAAAAAGGTGCAGCGCCCGTGGAGATGCATCCCCCAACCTTGCTCTATCAACGCGGTCAGGGGACCCGCCTACGCGTAGGTAGAGCACGTAAGATAAACTTTTCCTCTGGGAAAAGTAAGGCCGCAGTAACTATCTCGCTTGTTGGTGGATACTTCTTCAACGCTGTGATGGAAAAGGACTTTTTCCTGGACTGGAGGGCTTGTAAGCAATGTCGATGGCCCTGTAATGGCGTGTACACCACATGACAACCTTTGCAATTTACATCTTGGCACTTCGGAGATTTTATCCCACTTCCTCGGGTTAATTTCATGAGGTTGTAAACACTGAGCTGACGAAGTAGGTGGTTCGTTACGCAAAGCGCCGCTACACACACACACACACACACACACACACACACACACACACACACACACACACACACACACACACACACACACACACACACACACACACACACACACACACACACACACACACACACACACACACACACACACACACACACACACACACACACACACACACACACACACACACACACACACACACACACACACACACACACACACACACACACACACACACACACACACACACACACACATGCACACGCACACACACGCGCGCACACACACACACTGGTGCGTAGCTTGTGGTTGAATCGGAACGCATCGTGAAAGAAGTCGAGCTACATAACAGTTCCTTCAGAGGAGCCAAACATAGTCTTTCTGATCAAGACCTTCCAGCAAGGCACAAGAAAAAAAACCTCCAACGCGAGAAGCAAAATGTCGAGTTGGGCATGTTTTTTGCGACCACAAATTATAGCAAGATGCCATCATGGATAAACGCGACATATTTATTTATTTATTTATTTATTTATTTATTTATTTATTTATTTATTTATTTATTTATTTATTTATTTATTTATTTATTTATTTATTTATTTATTTATTTATTTATTTATTTATTTATTTATTTATTTATTTATTTATTTATTTATTTATTTAGACATACTGTCAATCCACTGGGGATTTTAACAGAAAGGGCATTTAGTGCAAAGCATATCAGGGTGAAAAGGAGTACATGGCTAAAATTGTCAGATGCAGAGTGCGTAGTCTTAAAACGAACTTAAAAGGTGAAACGATGAGAATACATTGTCACACTCCATTATACAGTTATACAGGGATGATCACCGACGCCTGGCAAACAAGATCACACTGAAAGGTTAGGCATTGCCCACATAGCATCACACAGAAACAATATGAACTAAAAATGTTGCACTAAACATGAAGTTAGCTATTTAGGATGACATTTAAAATATGTGATAATGACAGGAGGTGATTTTCAACAAGTTTTGCAAAAGTATCTAGTGATGTATTATTAGTGATGTGATGATGAAGGTTATTCCACTCTCTTACTGCAAGGGGGAAAAAGGAATATTTCAGACAGTCAGTGCAGAAAGAATGTTCTTTTAGTGTTTGGCTATGTTTATGCCTAGTTGGTCTCGCCTCTGAGGTCGTGATGTACTTAGTTTTATCAAGATTAAGTTGGTTATGCAGCAATTGATAAAGCAGCTTAAGACGTGCACGTTTGGCTCTATTTTCCAGAGTGAGAATGCCGGCGTCAGTTAGTAGTTGAGTCGGTGAGTCAGTATACCTGTACCTGTTAAAACAAACCTAACTGCCTTTCTTTGGATGGATTCTAATTTACTTATGAGACATTTCGTGTGAGGAAACCAAGCGACAGTCGCATATTCTAGAACCAACCGAACAAAAGCGTTTTATGCAAGTTGTTTTGTTGAAGACGGGGCTTGACGGAGGTGTCTTTTTACAATTCTTACAAGTTATTACACTTCTTACAATTTTCTCTGAGATTTTTCCAATAAAATAAGTTTCTTACGCAGGATAGACAGTACATTAGGTAACATAAATTTTATTTAGGTGCCCGTAAAGTTGATTTACCCCTGTAATGAATTCGCACGATTAGCGTAACCTTCATTTGCGCTTAATTTTATTACAATGAAGTGTGAAGTGCATCATGTATATTTAACGCACACCGGTTACAGGTAATTAATTGTCTGTGGATCCAAAGAAAAATGAGGGCACAAAATAAGATGTACATATCAAGCAGTTTGAGAAAAGAACTTATGAATGGCTTAACGCTAGTCTTAAATTTGTTGAGAATGTCTTACAGGATATTCAACCCTAAAATGACAAGAAAAGCGAACGCACAGGAAGAAATGGGAAAAACAACGCGCTAGATGAGAAAGGAATTGTATCTCCCCCTTTTTGCGACTTGGGGATAGTATGCTCGAACAATGTTATGCCAAACGATGAAAAAATACTAATAACAAACTTTCTCCCGTCACGTAATTGACGAGGAAACTAAATTCGACTCTATGGAGGATGCAACCACTCAAGGAGCGGTATGTGTATTTGGCGCTATACATCCCCTCTTAAAACTATTGTCAGCAAACTATTCTCTGCATTTAGGCATTCCTGGTCACCTAAGTTTTCAAGCGCAACACTCATCCATAAAAAGGACTAACATCTGCGCGTAACCAGGTGAAGGCTTAAAAAACACTTCTCTGAACTCGTGTCACCTGATGGCTGCCTCTTGCTTCAAGCATACCACTTTCTTCTCGCTAACGCTTCAAGAAAAGGGCTTTATCTTTCGTGCAAGGCAGCACTACGCAGTCGCTCGCAGGTGATAAAAGGACAAACACTCTGGTTAAGCGGGCTGTGTCTCTTCGGGCATCTATACAGACAGCATGAAGTCGTTCGTGCTGCTGGCGCTCGTTGGCGCAGCTTGTGGTGAGTCAAAATGGCGTTGGCGTATTTACAAGGGCGCGGTACTTCAAGGCGTTGTAACGTTATGTCCAATTTCGCTTAGCATGAAACAGGATTCTTTGGTGGCTGTGTGTCACCCGACTTGTCAAGGAAGCCACAGTGTGCCTTTATTATTGGTAACACTCTCGACAATGCCTCAGATGTTCTTAGCCTTCATGTCGGCTATTACATCTGGTCAAGATATGCGAGAAGTACGAAAGTATAGAAAGCCGTACGTGAAAACAGCACCCTCCGCTTCATAGAAAAACGTTTGCACAAACTTTTCCCTAAGATGTAACAATTTTTCATCGCACCCTGAAACACAATGTGAGGTATCACGTGTACTTCGTTGCAAATTCTTCTCCATTAGTAAAAACATTTTCGAAAATGGCAGGCGATGAAACCTGCTACGTGACTGCGCGAATATGAAATAATGGATGAATTCTACTAGGCCTGCAGTTATGAAGCAGCACATTGTAATCCTAAAAGAGGGCAACAGCTTCTTCTCTTAACACATAAATGGTTCGGTACTGCAGGCTGCCGGCTAATCCAAGTACTACAGTTACAGGGGTGATATTCCACACTGATACTTTGTGGGGCGGTAAACGTCTACATTATTGTCAGTGTTGTATAACAGCGCCTATTTGAACAAACGCCTAGCTCTGAAATACTGCTTTACAAATACTTCTTGCATGCTTTGGCACACCTTCAAAAGTGCTTGTGCCATAAGTGTCGCATCTTGCTTGTACAGTCTTCTGTCAGCAGGTAGATCAATATTTCTTCTATTTTGAGGGGTACTCTACAAAAGGGCGTTTTGCTCAGATGGCATTTTCAAAGAACAAAAACCAAAACGTGCAATACCAGATTATTGCCTAGCGTCTTCGAAAACAGCATAGACCCAATATAGCAGAAGATTTATGTTCCAAGGTACTATACCATATAATTATTCAAAAATGATTTGATTTTGATTGTCGCATCTTGCTGTTATAAATTCATGCTTCTTGGTACTGCATATGTATGCTAGGGCGCGCGAACATGTATGACGTTCAAATAGTTATAAGTGATTGCCTGAATAAAATCCTTCATATATTTGGCCATCTTTTAAACACTGGAAGTATTTAATAGGTTTCTCCTTGTTGTAACTTGGTATTTAATCTAGCAGTAACAGCTTTCGTTTCCTCCACTTCCTATTAGATCAGACATTAGAAGCGCTTTATAAACGCCCTTAGTAGTTGGCGGTACCCAAAATCTCCTATGTAATAGTTTTGTAGCGAAAACTGCACTACTGTAAGTTTTCAAGCCGTAGGCGCAGCACAGTGGCACCGTGGCAGGAGCTCCGGACTTGGGTCTGTCGTTTCACATGAGACGGTTATGTCAGAATCAGCCTGCCAGGACCCTGGTGTAGGGTTTTTTTTAGCGCTAACAAAGACAAAGACAAGAAAGGCGAGACGTGTATGTCTCGATTTTCTTGTCTTTGTCTTTGTTTGCGCTAAAAAACCCTACATTAAGATGAACTACCAACTCGCCCAGCAGGAAGTTTTAATGCAGGACCCTGGTATTCACGTTACCCCTATATGCCACTAAAGCACGGTCATACGGCTTGGTTCAAGTGGGGCTTTATATGTGGGTTGGTAGTCTCCGCTATCGCGTCATACCCTTAAAGGCGGAGCTTAAGTGTCCCCCATATTTAGATGCAATAAACGTCTTTACCACCACCACCTAAAACACCGGTGAAATTTGATGCGTTCAACGGAACACTGGTTGTGTTCGATGCAACGCTCGGTCACCCGCAGCCAAACTTTTCTCTCCACATTCAGTTCACCAGCATCGAACCCATGTAGTTTTTTTAACAGCTCTTATATATCACGCAAATAAGGATAGTCATAGCAGTTCCAGGACCACTTGGTTTCCGATGACAACTTTATATTTCACATGGATAAAAGATTAATACGCTCTTACACACTGACCGCAGAGTGTTATTGCTCAAATTCGCTTTCTTCTTCCAATTTACCTCGTTGCCTTTCCTCCTCCTCCTCTTCCTTCTAATATATTATTCGTTTGAAACTGATGCGATTGCAATTCTTCAATGCTGTGAGCTTCCTTACTCCTGGAGAAAACATAACACCTGGCAAAACCCCATTCCTCTTATTAAATTAGGGATATTTCGATTAGAGTGCAATCCTTTAAAAATATGTGTTCTAAAAAGGTTCTTCACAGCATAGGGACGGCAGAACATAGGAAAATTAGTGATGGAGCTGAAAATTGTTTGGCGGCCATTTATGACATGCAAGAAATTAGATTCGCACATTTCTTGCCCTTCGAAAAGAAGGCAAAAAAAAAGAGCATAGTTATGCCATTTATCTGAAACGTTAAATATGAAACAGCACACCCTTTGGCTAGATACTTTAGTTGTTTGGGGCGGTTCGTCCAGTGGCTTCGACGTGCAACTGCGGAGATTCAATTCAAAGCGTGAAGCCAATACAACGGAACACTCACTCGCTACGAGGCTTCTGCAAATAGAGCCACGTAGAAGTGCAGCTATCTAATAGTTTAGAATAAAAATATTCATGTACTCTAAACACGAATCACTCGATAAGATAATAAGAATAAAAAAGGGGTGCCATGTCCTCTAGCGCGCTCCCTTGTTGGGTCACAACGTACTGTCCAAGCTCTGGGATAGATTTTCATCTCTAGAGCTGCAGTATAGCTGTGGTCGGCAGCGGAAGCTGATTTCCCCTAAACACATGCCAAGATCTAATAGTTACTAAGATGTGAAATGAACTTTTAATGTCTTCTATATTTGGTAACCTTAAAACGCCAGATGCAGCAGTTAGTATTCCAGGCTTTGAGGTGCAATGATGGCGTCCTGGTGCGTTTGGAACCCTCCCTCGGTATTGCTGAACGCTCAATTACATGCATCAAGTCTACCGGGCCGAAAGGCTGCAATTTCGAAAAACGCAGCTTATGATTAGCAAGTCGGGTCGCTCTACTCGAACCTCAAGGGAACCATTTAATAATTTATTTATTTATTTATTTATTTATTTATTTATTTATTTATTTATTTATTTATTTATTTATTTATTTATTTATTTATTTATTTATTTATTTATTTATTTATTTATTTATTTATTTATTTATTTATTTATTATTTTTTATTTATTTATTTATTTAATTACTCATTCATTCGTTTATTTATTTATATAGGCACCTCACAGACTCCAATTGGAGTACTCTGCGAGGGATTTATAATGAAACTGGAACAATGATACTGGAATAAGCCACAGTATGTTTCGAATTTCTTTCGTTAATTCTATCGATACCACATAAAGTTGTAATTTTTAGAATATGATAATGTAATGTCATCAACGGTAATTTTATAAGACTCATGTAGGCGAAATCATAATGAGGTGCCGATAGAATATTGGAGTAGTTCCTTCGTGAAAACGTTTTGCGAAATTGTGTGAAAAAGTTATTGAAAGGATGAGGGGGGCTCGTCGTGAGCGATAGGATCACGAACATATAGAGAAGCTTCAGAAAGTGAAATTGTTTTCCAGAACCTTTTGAATTGTGTTTAGGAATAGATTGAAAGTCATGGAGCATGAAATTACATGTTGCTTTTCGGAGCGCTGCACAATCTTGTTTATCAGCATCTTCAGGCTTCTGTCATGATGGTGGTGTTCCCAGCCGTTTAGCTGTTCCGAAAAGTCGCTTTTGAGTTCACCCCGGTACGCGCGTTCTTGTGGAGCCAGACCTTAGACGAGTTAAAGCTGAAAGATATACGTGGTATACAGGTATATAATAACTCAGTTATTGTTTCTCTAAACTGATGCCAGTTTTCGTTGACGTGTCGCTGGGAAAATGATGGCAGAAAAGAACCGCAAAACGTTTACAAACCAAGGTTAATAATATCGTAATTTGCTCTGCTATATTAGATCTGTTTGGACGTTAGGTTACGTTGGCGTGAAAGCATTTTATTTTGTGAAATTAAGTGGTTCGTGATCGCTTGAACCGCCCGTCATGGTTATCGGGCTTACATAATGTCGAAGACCGATGTGAGAACAAATTATAATATGTGAATGCCGCTGGTAGGTTGATGAACCAGTTGAGTTAAAGAAAAGTTCAACCAAATTTATCAAGTCATGAGCCGGTGCTGTCAAGGTACTTCGGTTGATAATTAGGTAATTAAAATCCCCAAATAAATATATGTCGCCTTTTGGGCTTTTGGAAAGCTAATAACGATGTCTGTGAGATTGACAATGCAGTTCGGTTACGAAGGTTTCAAAACAACCCGGTGGTCAGCAGCACATTAGAAAAAGGAATTTAAATGACGAGGACGTGATTCAAACCCGTAAAGTTTTTAAGAGGGGATGAAATATTAACGCGAGAGGAAGAACTTTTTATTGATCAATACTGCACCACCCTTTTATTAGGTCTGTCATTCCGGTAAAGGATATAATCATGGGACTCTGGTATGTCTTCATCATCTGTTAAATCTATGTGCAACCAAGTTTCTGTCAAGGTTAGGATGTCTGATTTACTGTCTTGTAGGTATGAGCGGAGTTCAGTGCGGTGGCAAAATTCTGCGTATGTTAGTGAACGATACGGGAAGCTAAGAATACGCAGTGCCATAGAAAATGGACTGGGGACGATTCTCCGCCCTGTGTGAAACCGCTCTCTGTTTTCGGCATCATGTACAATCTGTAACTGTGTCAGAAGCAGCGTTATATTGATACGTGGCAAGGTTAGTGCACGAAGGTTAGTCAAGGATGACGCAGCACACAAAGCACAGAATCACAGCAGCGTTAATCTTCTTCTAGCACTAAACGTTGCTGCCACTTTGTCGTCTTCTGTGTCACTGCTTCCGATCGTTGTCTTCTTTTACGTCCAGCGATGCAGGGCATATATGTCACAATCTTATCACGCCACTGACGACGAGGAAGAATTGTGCTGGTCTGGGAGAAGAATAGGAGAGAGCGTTGGTGCCTGGGGGCTAGTAGGCTTCACCCTATCCCACTGCCATATCACTGTAAATAAACACTCCTTTTCTACTTCACCGTAACAACTTTTGTGGAAGGTGCTCTGTTCGATCCCTAAGTACGGCGCAGCAAGACGAACTTGAGTTTCGACGTAGTCGCCGCCTTGCTGGACTGCCACCGCTTCCAAACATCGTGGACCACACCGATTCTAACCGTGCCAGCCGCGACGCTGCAAGTCAGGCTGGTTAAAGGCCTGCCCCCTCCAGCTCTGTTCCCTGCCAGCGACCGGGAACCACGACCGTTTGCAGGAGAGGAAGGTGAGGACGTTGAGAAGTGGCTACTTCATTATGAACGAGTTAGTCGGTACAACCGATGGGACCCTATCACCATGCTCACAAATGTAGTTTTCTTTGTAACTCACACGGCTATGACCTGGTTCGAGAATAACGAGGACAATTTGCAACTTGGGAACGGTTTGCCACCGAGATAAAACGGCGTTTTGGTGACTCTGTACCGAGCAAAAAGCGGGCTGAGCAGACCCTTCCTCAAAGAGCCCAATTGCCGGATGAAACTTGTACCACTTATACAAAAGAGATCCTCAGATTGTGCAAATGTGTGAATTCCAACATGCCCGAAGAAGACAGAGTCGGCCACATTTTGAAGGGCATCGCGGCTGACGTGTACAACGTTTTAATTGCCAAAGACACCCTTGAAATCGTCTCCGATGTTATTAAACACATTCGCGCTTTTCAAGCTCTCAAAACCCGTCGTATTGCGCCAAAATTTGGGCGGCTGGCCAACGTGCCTACCGTGGCCAGCCTTGATGGCCATGCCCAACTAGATCTTCCGTCGACGATCCGGCAAATCGTGCGGGAAGAACTGCTGCGGCTCAACCCGCTTCCCCTGCACGAATCTGCTGAGGTCTCTGTCCAGAGGGTATCTAGACGGCCGGCTTCACCACCACAAGCAATTACAGTGCAGCCTTTCGCACAAGCTCCTGAAGTTGCAGCTTCTATTGACTATCCTCCTATACATTTAGCCAACCGGAATGCGCCGATGCCTGACGCCCAAGGTATGACGTCGCCTCAAGTGCACATAGATCTTCCATTCGATCTACCAGGATTCCTGAGCAGTATGAGCATTCAGCCAGACCTACGACGCACCCAGCTGTTCCTTGCTCTTATTCCCAACAGCATTTTCTACCTTCCCCGCCGACATGCCACCGCTGCGGCGTCGAAGGTCACATTGCCAGGTACTGCCGCAGTAGGTTCCCACCTCGCTATAACCGTCCGACGCCTCCAACAGTACCTAACAATCGGCAATACAATCCCGTTTTTCAGCAATCCAATACTCAGCGTGGGTATTACCGCAGCATCCATAACCAGAATCTCTGCGCCTACTCCCCTGCATCTGATAGAAGTGTTACTCCTCCACCCGCCTTCCGTGCGCGTCGTTCTCCATCACCGCGGCGGCGCACCATGTCGCCTCAGCAGTAAAACTAACCAGCGCGCCCAATGGGGGTGAGGCCGCTGGAAATGTGCTGTGTGCCAACATCCCTCCAACTATAATGCTCAAATACAAAATTCGTGTGTTTATTGATGATGTGTATACATTAGCTTTGGGGGATACGGGTGCGACTGTGTCTGTGATGAGTAATAAGTTTAGGCGCTTGTTAAGACGCAAAGTGATGTTTGAATATGACCGTGCTTCAACGTTTTGTGTTGTGAGTGGAGAGGCGTTGCGGCCACTGGGTGTGTGTAGTGCGCAAGTGACTGTGGGTGGTGCACTTTTTCAAGCCGAATTCGTAGTCTTACCCCACTCTACGCATGACATCATTTTAGGAATGGACTCTTGAAGTTTTGTGGTGCTACCGCGGACTGCCGGAGTCAAGAGGTTCATTTTGAGGGCTCGCATCTGCCGACTCTTTTTAAAAGTGGCCGTAATGAAGACACAGTTTTTAGTATTACCGAAGACACAGTAGTTCCACCTTTGTCTTCCATGTTCGTCACCGTGTCCGCTCCACTTCTTGACCAGGTTTCATTTCAGGCCGTGGTGCACCCAGTTCACTCAGCATGCCTGAAGAAAAATGTTATTATCCCTCACTGTATGATCTCCATGCATCAGGGTAGTGCCTCGTTATGGACAATCAATCCATCGTCCGAGCCAGTAGTTTTACCAACGGGATGCGCTCAACGTCGTTGCTTTGGTCACAGATGCTACGAGTGCCACCGTACCTCTGCCTGCTGATGAAACTTCGATCTTCCGTATGATCAGCGCCGATCTCAGCTCACCTCAACGCCGTACTCTTGTGGATATTCTTCTACCCTTTTCGCCTATGTTTGACTTTTCTCAAACAGATGGACCGACCTCTCGCCCTGCACATCGGACCCATCATACCATCGACACTGGTTCGGCTCGTCCGATTCGTCAAAAGCCATATCGCGTGTCCCCATCTGAGCGCAAAGTCATTCATGAGCAAGTGGAGGACATGCTACGGAAGAAGGTGATACAGGAGTCATCTAGCCCCTGGGCTGCCCCTGTTATTCTTGTACGCAAGAAAGACGGTTCGTGGCGATTCTGTGTCGATTATCGGCGTCTAAATTTTGTTACGAAAAAGGACGTCTTTCCTCTTCCTCGCATAGACGATGCCCTCGACTGCCTCTCTGGTGCGTCCTATTTTTCTTGTTTGGATCTCATATCTGGCTAGTGGCAAATTCCAATGGACCCTGCGGATAAGAAAAAAACAGCCTTCGTAACGCCAGATGGCCTTTATGAGTTTAATGTTATGCCATTCGGGCTGTGTAATGCGCCAGCCACATTTGAACGCTTTATGGACGCAGTTTTGCGCGGCTGAAAATGGGACATTTGTCTTTGCTATCTCGACGATGTCGTCATATTTGAGAAATTCTTCCAAGAACACAATGACCGTCTATTACGGGTCTTGAATTGTCTGCACAACGCCGCCCTAATCCTAAGATCGAAAAAGTTCCGCTTTGGAGAGCGCCAAGCGCGGGTGCTAGGACACCTTGTCAATGGTGATGGTGTAACGCCGGATCCCCAGAAAACTGCCGCTGTTGAGTCTTTTAAACCCCCGCAGACAGTGAAGGAGTTGCACAGTTTTTCTGGGGTTGTGTTCTTATTTTAGGAGCTTTATACGTCGCTTACCCATTGACGTGCCTTCTCAACAAAAACTCCACTTTTGACTGGACACCAGACTGCGACGCGTCATTTCGTCAACTGAAGTTTCTTTTAATATCGAAGCCCATCCTACGTCACTTCAATCCTGCTGCAGTGACAGAAGTTCACACGGAAACAGTGGAATCGGTCTCGGGGCAGTCCTTGTCCAACGGCACGATGAACGAGAGCATGTTATCGCGTACGCAAGTCATACCCTGAACAAACCGGAGCGAAACTACACAGTCACCGAACAGGAATGCCTGGCTGTAGTTTTCGCTGTGTAGCGTTTCCGTTCATATTTGTAGGGACGGTCGTTTACTATCGTAACTGACCATCATTCACTCTGTTGGCTGCGGAACCTTCGAGACCCATGTGGTCTCCTCGCACGTTGGGCCCTCCGGTTACAGGAATATGACATTGCCGTGGTGTACAAAAGCGGGAGGCGTCATGCAGACGCACATTGTCTTTCTAGGATGCCAATGGCCACGACTGGACCTGACAGCGCGATTTCGACAATTATATGTCGACCCTCGAGCCAGCGTTCCCCGACACGAATGTTTTCAAAACGGAACAGCAAAATGATACCAGTCTGCAGCCTCTCTTTGCCGCCGCCCAAGCCAGCGTACCTACAAGCCGTTTTTGAGTGCGTGATGGCCTCCTACGGAAAAAGTTATTCGCCTGTCGGCCAGCGATACCTACTCGTAGTTCTCAAGACGCTGTACACGGACGTATTGCGTGTTATGCATGATGATCTAACTTCTGGGCATTCAGTATCGGTTCGAACACTCCACCGTGCTCAAGAAAGATTTTACTGGCCCAGAATGCGTTCGACGATTGAACAATACGTTGCCAGTTGCAAGCAATGTCAGCGCCACAAACGTCCAACTGCAACTCCATCTGGCTTGCTGCACCCTGTGAAGACCCCGACAGCTCCGTTTGATCAAGTAGGCATTGACTTCGTAGGTCCATTTCCGACGTCCGTGGATGGAAATCGCTGGGTTGTAATCTGCGTGAACTATCTCACACGTTACTGTGAAACCGCCGCTCTTAAATCTGCTATGGCGCATCAGGTGTCGCTTTTCTTGCTGCATTTAGTCATCTTACGACACGGGCCGCCACGAATTGTCATCACTGATCGGGGCCGACAATTCACTGCTGATGTTGTTGAAGAGCTCATGCGTTTATGCGCCATAACTTTCCGACATTCGACGCCATGCCATCCCCAGACAAATGGCTTGACTGAGAGCGTCAACAGAACGCTTATCAACATGCTAGCCATGTACGTGGACGCAGGGCATAAGAACTGGGACACCATACTACCCTTCATAACGTATGCGTTTAATACCGCCACGCATGAGACGACTGGGTACAGTCCATTTTTCCTGCTCTATGCCAGACCGCCACGCTACTCCCTGGATACTATCCTGCCCTTCACAAGCCGTGAAGACCCCTGTCTGGCTAAGACCCTCTGTCTCGCCGAAGAAGCTCGGAGAATCGCCCGATTACGGTCTGGTGCTTCACAAGAACATTCTAAAGTGCGATACGATGCCTGTCACCGGCGGGTCACGTACTCTGTAGGTGATTTAGTCTGGCTGTGGCGTCCAATTCGGCGCCGTGGCCTGCATCAAAAACTCTTGGCCCACTATGACAGCCCATATGTGGTTATCAAACGCATCAGCGATTTAACGTATGCAATAGCCCGCCTGACAGCATCGGGTCGTCGGTCTGCCAAAACCGAATTATGTCATGTTGCCCGCTTGAAGCCGTGTCAGCCACGCACGACTCACGAACACGCCCAGAGGGCTTAGGCTGAGTAGGGGGGAAATGTCACGCCACTGACGACGAGGAAGAATTGTGCTGGTCTGAGAGAAGAAGAGGAGAAAGCGTTGGTGCCTGGGGGCTAGTAGGCTTCACCTTATCCCACTGCCATATCACTGTAAATAAACACCCCTTTTCTATTTCACCCTAACAATATGTATATACAGTGTCACTCATGCCCAGTCTATCAGCACGAAGCTTACAAGAACCGCGCTCAGACATTGCAAGGTCAAGTAGCTTTCCTGGCCAGACGTGTTTCGAAAGAAGCATATTCGCGTACGACAAACAGCGTGTCTAACTTTAAAGCCGTTCTATATTTTGCGGTTTCTCCTTAAAGTACATGAATTTAACAATACTTGGTCTACATTTATCTGCCTGATATTGACAAAGCAGACGGGCTCTTTCAATTGGTGTTTCTTGAAGAAAGATGGTCCGAGTAAAGATCTTTTCTGAACTGCGCTATGTTTCCGATTGGTCATCATCAATGACAAAGAAACGTATATTGAAGCGGCGAAGTTTGTTTTCTGTATCCTCACAGCGGAAAGTAATCATCTTTACATGATCAAATATATTTGAAGGACCTATAGCAGCCACTTTAGTAGGCAGCATAGCAGGGGCTGATTTCATTTGTTCCATATCAACCTCGAGTTTGCGGATCCTGGAAGATAGCTGTTCCAGCTCAATGTCCACCGAGGACTGTGCGTTAGGGCACGTAGGGCATTCCTTATACCATCTTGGCCAGATATAATCATCTGGATTCTCTCAAGTACAGTTTTAAGGACATTACCTTCACCGGTACCAGGAGGATCTCGATTTATTCCACATCTCCAGAAAGGGCTTAAAGTATGCTGTTAATATAGAGTGCGACTGGTTTCACGCAACAGTCAAGAGCAAGCAACCAGTGTCTGGGGCGACAAATCGAGAACGATTTGAGCTTTGTGCGCATAATGAGTCACTGAGTAGCTTACATGGAAGAACACGAATTATCAGTGCTTCATTCCGAAAGCGGTGCCGTGCCCCAACAAGGTATTATCCGACTGTAAGTTAGATGCCGTGCGTCCAACGCTGATAGCAGGGTGAGGGCTGTACGGGGACCCAGTTGCCAACAGGTGTGTGGGCGGTCGTCGGAAAACGGCGTTTCCGTCCAATTCATGAGTCGGATTGCATCTGGTAGCTTCCAAAGTTGCGTTGTGTTCGTAGGCGGCAGGGTAATCTAATAAGCAGGGAAGCCTGAAAGAACACGAATTGTGAGAGATTCGTTCCGAAAGCTTTCTCATTCGCCCGACTGGGTCGCATAAAATTTTCGCCGTTGAATGACGTCTGCTGGCATAAAACAATTTTAGCATGCTTCTTCTTTTAATGTGTTGTTCTATTTACCATACGCAAAGGTCGCCTTCTCAGAATCTTTAAAAAGCAAAGGGCATTTGGTTGTGCCGATTGTGTTAGCAAATATCTGTCTTGTTGACTGTGAACACAAAATAGTGTTTATTTCTGCTCTCTAAGAGTGGCAGCGCTATTTGAACACCGGGCAGGCTTTAAGAAATTATATCCGTACCTCGAAGTCGACGTAAAAGACATCGAAGGGCCCGTTGTCCCACCTTCACTGCTGCCCATCGCTTTCCTTGTTTATTGCGCACCCCCTACGCATCCCCCCTCCGTCAGAGACAAGCCAAATCTGGTGAAAAATACTGTCAGACATTATGAAATTTGTTTTCAGCACTACTAACTCTGAAACAAATTTGGGAATGCATATCATAAATCGTCCTCCAAACAATACGAGTGCCGAACACGGAAGGTAGACGGTTCCACCTTTAGCTTTTGCCTGCGCAAATAAAGAAATTCCGTAGACTACGCATGATAAATGGGGAAAAAAAAAGCCCTGATAGGCGTCTGTGTTTTTCCCTGCTTTTTTCCTGACCGACTTGGCCAATGCTTTCCTTTAAATGTCTGTTCACCAACTGGCGCAATTGGCTCCAAAGCTGAACTTCGGCGCCGACGCAAGCGCCATTGCACCTCAGCGATAGCATGGCTTGAGGATTCTCGATATCCACGAATCCTTAAGTTATGACGTCACCACCAGTGCTTTGATCTAAGGCACAAGCACTGCTTTTGCCTTAATATTCAGGAAACAAATATTCATGCAAATATTTAACTTTCATTGTTCGGCATTGTTTTAGCAATATATTCCCGTTTCGTTCAGTTTCAAAGTAAAACGTATGCGCTTAGGTTTCTGCCTGGAAAATATGCTAATGGCACGTCTCTGGTGCCAATACAACCAAACTCGGGCACGATACAGGCGGCAGACATGCACAGTCATGCCTTCTCGGCAACGTGAGAGCACTTACCATTGGCTGGCAGCGTTCCACGGACGTTGTTGTTTCCCTGTAAGCGGGTTACTTGATTACTACCTTTTAAGCCATAAATGTACTGATATATGAAAAACAAAGTGCGTTCGCCTTTCAAACGTCTGCTTTTGTCGATTGCAAAGGCCAGCAAGCACCTTCTTCCATTGTTCTGATTGATGTAGACCGCGGGTACTTTTATCTGTTGTCGGACTACGCCTGTATACCACATAAAATGATAGTGCCATTATGTGCCCTCTTTAACAGTGAATCAAAGTGTAGCGAAAAAACGTTACATCAAGGAGCATGACAGACACTCGGAGATAATGTATACATATATATATACATATACAACTTTGCTTACATTTGGCGGCGTGCGTGAGCAGAAATAAGCATGAAATTTACAAGTACAGGCGGAACTGTTTTCAGAAAACACAACGAAAAAATTTCTCAGTTTTAGGCTGTCTAAACCATGGTGTCCTAACATAAACGTGGTCTCTGTCATTGGCACCACTACTTCGACTTCGTGCCCATAATATACCGTGCGTAGGCTTGCAGGCATGCAGGAATGAAGCCAATAATGCAAACACGGGGGCCAGTTGGTTGATCATTCTGTGGAATACTGCGCTACTTGATACACAGAGACAAATGGAAGACGACACACGAATGAAGCGCTTCATTCGTGTGTCGTCTTCAATTTGTCTCTGTATATCAAGTAGCGCAGTATTCCACAGGAATGAAGATTTCCCATGGCTTTCATTTTCCAAGAGCTCATGATGGTTTTCTCTACTATGAGATGATTGGCACCTTGTACAGCGGATCTTGGTTTATGATATTGTGGTTGCCAAAGATGAATTCATAACTATTCTTTCCATATTGTTAATTATTTTTTCCGGCTAGGTCCTCCACTATGTTGCAGCAGTTTCTTATTTCTGCAAACGCGGGACGAACCGGGTAATAACAATTTCCGCACATAAAATGACTTTTGCACAATGTTTTCCTTGGCATGTACAATGCAGCATGCTTCAGAAATATGTCCGCGAAGTGCAAACGCCATTACTACCGGTGATTATTTAGTAAAGCTAGGAACTAAACAGCTTAGTTTAGAGGTTCAACGCCTGGCGACAACAAAGATTATTGAACGGTGATTGGCGCAGTCGGTAATTGGTATCACATTATCGTCATTACCGATTGGTATCACAATTGGTAATTGGTATGTCTCAACTTCACATTTTTAAGACATTTGAATAATTTCAAAAATTACAACTATAGTCATACATATTGATGGTGTTTTTGTGTGGACAAATTCGGAAGTATTTCCTGCATTTGGGCCTCTTTTATCTCACACAGCCGTGGCGGACTTCGAGGAGTACTGCAAGCCCAAGGCAGATCCCGGCCGTTGCCAAGCCTACATGCCCAGGTGGGCCTTCAACGTGACCACGGGCCAATGTGAGGGGTTCATCTATGGCGGTTGCCAGGGCAACAAGAACAACTATCAGACAAAGGAGGCGTGCGAAGTTGCCTGTCTGAGACGTAGAGGTATGTTCACTATTCTAGTGTTTTCTGAATACCTTGAACGAAGACAAACTTCGGAACAAGAAAACAATTTTAGGCAACAATGGAGGCCTTACCTGAAAACACTGCTGCATTCTTTCTGATCATTAACAATTGCACCACAAACCGGAGGCCATTTTTGTTTAGTAAATACATCAAAAAGCCCACTAAACTTAGTTTTTACATAAAAGGAGGCAATTTTCAGAATAAATTTGAAAGTAGCAGTTATGAATATCACCACTTTCTTCAAGAACCACTCAGCGGAGGCTGAGTGTTCGACTAGTGAACCCAAGGACACGGGGCCAAGTCTCGGCCGCGGTGGCCGCTTTTTGACGAAGACAAAAAACAAGGCAACCGTGTGCTGTGCGATGTTAGTGCACGTTAAAAGACCCCAGGTAGTTTAAATTACCGTAGCCCTCCACGACGGCGTCCCTCATAGCGTGAGTAGCTTTGGGACGTTAAATCCTCTAAACCAAACATTTTCGATGCAATGTCTAGAATTTCAAACGCGTAATTTTTCTCTTAATTTCTTGTAATTAGAGGAAAGTCCTGTAAAACTGATCATTCATCCAATGCTGGGAACAAGAAAAATTAGGCATACTAGGGTGCTCAAGATGCCGGTTTTTAATGCCAAACTCTAAGCATTTGTTAGTGAGTAAGCAAATTTTAGTTGACTTACAGGTCTTTTCTATTCTTAGTTCAAAGTTAAGCCTCAAGAAATAAAACTTGACCTGGCGATTCTCTCGGCAGACGTGCCTTGTGAAGATTTCTTGTTTCGGTCACTCTATATATAGCAATTGAAATGGGTGTTTACATTGAATGCTGGAGACAAGTGAATACATGCCTCTTTACGGTGACATAAACTTGTTTTCCTAGCCCTAATAAAAGAATCACAGCCAACATGCAGTTATACTAAATATTATAGAGCGACAGTCCTTGGAGGGGCAGGTATGTAGATTATCCGCGGCGCAGTCACATTGACGGATTGTTGCTTCTTTGTAGCTATGCTGGCATTATCCATGCATGTCTTCCTCACGGCCAGGAGTCTGAATTGGGATACTTAGCCTTGCTGATGTCGACATGCGTGGCTCTCAGGTGTTGTGGCAGGTTGCGAAAAAAAAAAATTCCAGCAACCAGTACTTATTACTTTGTTCGAATTACACGCGCAAGTGCACTTCTTGGGCTTCGAACTTCGCTCCTTCACCACAGATACAAACTAAACTAGGAAAGAGGCTGCAACAGGGGAAATAGGAAACGGGAGCAGCAGTGTAGCAGTGAGGAACTCGAAACGCTGACAAGTCTGTCGTTTCTTCTGTGCCAGCGTCTTCGTCGTCGAAGCGATGGTACTTCGTTTGTTTGTTTTTTTCTCTGGCGATGCAGTATTCGAACGTTCGATGGGCAAAGAAAGCACTAGCTATCAATTCACTTAAATTTTCCTTTCATATTTAATCTTTCGAGACTAATGTCACAGCTAAAACAGCCACGTGTAAAAAACGCAATCCAAACAGCTCTTGCTATTGGCGGAAAAACACTTGATTCCAACAACATGATGACAATGTGCATTTCATAATATTCAGAGAAGGAGTACAACTGGGCGTCGCTACTCGAGAGCGTACCCAGTGATGCGTTGAAGCTCTTCCGGGCATTTAACCTATTCAACTTTCCATCTGTTTCAGGTGAAACGGAAATAGCGGCCTACGTTTTGTCTGAGGATGAATACTCGGATGGTAAGAAGCCAACGCACGTTTCTTTAAAGAGGTTGCAAACCATGTCCTGTTCCCACTTTCTCAGCAGTTTCATTTTTTGTGAACGGCGAACCTTTCTTTTCCTACAGTAGGACTCATGGTTGATGCTAGCCGTGTAAAGACCACTATCACGTGGAAAATTAAAGGAGGTTGAGGAAGGCTTAGCTGCATGTATACCATATAGCTTCCACTAAGTTAAGAAATCAATTTTTCGCTGTGTGAGGGGTGACGTTTTAAATCAAAGAACGCTTTTGAAGCTAGGAAGGTATGATTAACACTTATTAGGTATCGTTGTGTAGCCTTTTAACGTAATTACAGTAGGCTACGTTGCTTGTGGAGGATTTCACATCTTTTTCAAGGATAGCGAAGTTATCTGTGTGATGCACAGTGGATTAGCTGCACATGACAAGAAAAGAACATTTGAGATTACAGTCTTCATTTTTTCACCGGAAAAAAATAACAAACAGTGATTATTTGTTCAATGCTCTTGTGACCAATATAGAAATTTTTTGGAAGATGAATAAGGAGACTCTTCTTCTCCAAAGTACTCCTTCTCCCCTTCTCTCTTTAAAAGGAATAGAAGGACAGGGGCAGGAAATATGAATTTGCTATTGCAAGGAGATGGTTTGGTTTGGTTTGGTTTGTGCGGTTTAACGTCCCAAAGCATGAGAGACGCCGTAGTGGAGGACTCCAGAGATTTCGACCACCTGGGGTTCTTTAACGTACACTGACATCGCACAGCACACGGGCGCCTTGCTTTTCGCCTCCATCGAAAAGCTGCCGCCGAGGCCGGGATTCGATCCCGCGTCCTTGAGAACAGTGGTCGAGCGTCGTAACCACTGCGCCAACTCGGCGGGGCCTATTGCAAGGAGAGCAGCGTAACTCGGTCGTTTATTACTTTCACATATCCCGCCTGAACTATATCCGTAAACACTGTGTAGTACAGAACATTGACGCTTAGCTGCGGTAATTACTTGCATATTTAGCACTTAATTTTAAAATATTTCATACATTTTTTCTTTTGTTTTCAGGAGGGAAGGGTATTTTTAAACGTACTAAATGCAAGGAAACACTGAAGTGGGGAGATTGGGACAAAACGAACGTTGGTTGAATAAATATTTCATCCGATACGACGCACTTTATTAGTAGCTTAAAATTCTTTCCAATGAGAGCAAAAGCAGCTCGAGCTTTTTCTAGTGAAAATCCTGGCATTAGGCGCAAACCTGTCCTCATAACGCTGCTTGAAACCTTAATATTGTAGCAATAAAACCCTGTCCATAACACTATACTACGTGTTACGCAGTTATCCGCCTCCCGTTGAATGCTTTTAATCTTCTGTATCAAACTTTCTTGTGGCACATATGCTATGCTGCATCGCATAAATTAGGACATTCGCCTCATTCGCGGCGACTGCCAGGCAAAACAATCCCAATGATGGTAGCTGTGGCGCCAGGAGCAGAACCTGCAAAGTAAAATATTAGAATGCGTTAGAAAATGAGACAGAAGGAGGCAGACAAAATTTTGGAAGACGCTAGGCACCGTCAAACAGTTGACGCGATGGCATGCGTCATTTCCCGACACGTTTGGCGAATGCTGGCGCGATGCGAGCTCTTTCAGCAGAACGAGCTGTATAAGGAGCTTGCATGAAGCGATGTATGCTGGGTAATCCGCCATGGTATTGTCGTCGGCAGCAGATGAGGCAGCAGGTCATTACCACACAGCCTCGTTTACATGTTCGCGTAGTGCGTGTAGACGATGCTGGCATGGTCGTACAGGCCGACTGCGGGTTGTTCATAATTCCAAAAATACGTCTGTACGAGTGCGAGAAGGCAAATGATCCCTCTAGCGACGCCGACGCGAATGGCTCGCACGGGCCAACAGACGCGAGATCGACGCCAATCCGCGCAAGTATCAAACTACTCGCCAGAACTAGAAATCATGAATGACGGTGATGTCGACCGGTGGCCACGGGCTCAGACGCGAAGTGCAGTCACTCGTCCCCGCGTAACATGAACAGCTCCGCGCCGCATTGCTTTGCATTTCTTCATATGGTGCCCGATCTTTCGGGACAGCGTCGATCGACGCATACGTTCCTCAGGAAACTGCCGACACCCTGCACTCACGTAAAGTCAGAGCACGAACAGCCGCGTGTTTTCTCGGTGGACCGTCGAAAACGACAAGGCACTCGGTCAATTCAGCCATGGCTGCGATATGGTAGCTGTGCTGCCCGTCATCCGCTGTCGACATCATGCCAGATTACCAAGCATGCATCGCTTCATGCAAGCTCCCTATACGCCATCGCGCAAAATTAGCCAAGGTTTAAGTACATTTAACACAATTGAGACCTGCGAAAACACTAGCTGGCATGGTTTCGCATGGTTTCGCATGTTTTCGTTTGGCAGTTTGTCATTTAGAGAAGGGCACACAGTTTGACAAATTCTTAAAACTGTTTAGTTGATTTGGGTTTCAAAAAAAATCAAATTGTGAGTATCTGTCTCACTTCTAGGTGGACGGGCACATTTACAGTAACGACTAACAATAGGAGGTACATGCGTCTTCGGTTAGAATCACTACCGAAAATTAGCCGTCACCTTGACTGGCTTGTGGATACTAAACGAGAAGCGAAATGGTATGACCTCGGCCTGAACGCAGCAGGAATAACTATTGCACCACAAATTTGATAAAAAATGCCATGCGTACTTTTTGGGGCACGTTTCGAACGATTTCAACTCATGAAAACGGCGGCATCTTTACGACGGAACGAGCTGTATACGATGCAGCGTAATGAAATGCATAAATTTACTTACAAATTAATTAAGAGTAACAGAAATTACTACAGAATTACACCATAAGTATGCAAGAAGCGCGAAAATATATAAGCTTGAACACAAAATTAACAGGAAGAGGAGCAGATATCGTTGCTGTACATAAAAATGAAAACCGAAAACAAACAGGAAGGAACTGCTTTATTATAACTCAAGAAGCAGTGCCGTTTTAAGCGAAATCAGGGATTTTTTTTTATTAATTGAGAAACTTGGGTTCCGCCTTAAGAGTGGAACACAATAGCTGTAATAAGCTTCGTCGTCGCCTTTCCTGCTTGTCATTCGCTGTCATCTGCATGTCATGCGATTGACTGAGAAAAGGACTTGCACTGCGAATGGCACGTACATTCTTTTCATTCTTCTTGTATTCATAACGGAACTTGCGTTCGATGGCAATACCGCTTAGTATGCAATCACTATCTACAAATTACATACTCCTGATTACAGTTAGCGTTAGAATATATATTCAAGATATATATATATATGCACCCCAAAATTAAGAGTTAGGGCACAAATCAAAATTTACATTTAGCACTGAGGGAAAGTAAACCTATTTGTTTTTCTTTAAGAAAAAGTATTTGCAGATAATGCCAGTAAATTAGAGTGTTAAGATTAGCCTAAAGGCAAAATATATTTAGCATAGAGGCGCCCGTTACCGCTTTGCTTCAAAGCTAATGGTCCTTATATCCATCCATGGAGATCCGCGAAGTCTCTATTCGGCACAGTTTGGTTTAGAAATGATGTTACGCAACGAATGTGATAAAAAATCCGAGTTCCTCAGGATAGCAGTACTTCTTCTGTATATTCCTCGTTACTGACAGTCAGGTCCATACACTGCCGCTTAGCAGTCCAGCTGAAGCATTCAACCCTCATTGAATAGTATTTTATGTGTACAAAATCACACGGCGACCTCATGCGGTTTACATTTTGCGTATCCGCTGCCCTTACAGTGATTATAAACTCCGCGTGCCTTATGAGGCTCTTCGCTTGGGAACTTTTGAGTAACAATTTACTACGCCGACTTTAACGCAGTTCACTAAAGGAGGAAGGTTCTAAAGCAGCCGTCAATGAAAACTTTTGTGACTGTCGATCTTTTGCAGAAATTTCGAATTTCGCCTGCTTGCCCGAACCAGACGTCGGGCCGTGCGATGCGCTCTTCACTCGCTACTATTTCGACAAGGAGAGCAGAACCTGCAAGGAGTTCGTCTACGGAGGCTGCCAGGGCAACAAGAACAACTTCGACTCAAAGGAACTCTGCGAGTACAGCTGTGACCGTGAGTTTTCAGCGGCAATAATTTGTTGAAATAAAAGCTATGTATTTACTCGCGTAATGAAGGTCATTTGCGGACAAACAGCTTCACAATTGAGGAGAGGCCTTCATTACGGGGAGTATTAAGGTCAGAGAAACATTTGCCAAAGATAAAAATGCGTCATAAAGTAGGATATTAAAACAAATAAGCCATAGCGTGGGACTTACCTTTAAACACAAACCTACATCTTAAAATGTTTTTCCTGTCCGAAAACATATCAACCTTTACCTACACCCGCACGTGTAAGTGATCTAGAGTCCCTAAAGCTGTGCGAAGAAAAAATATAAAGAAAAATTTCACAATTGTACCGAAGTTGCACGAGATACCGCCGTTTTACATGAACTAACGGATTGACAGCATACTGTAGGTAATATCGAAACAACACAATCACCACCCTGCATATGACAGCCGCAGGTTAAATACAATCTAGCCTGTTTTGCAAACTGAGCATACACGTTTCCGAGAAATAACCGTCAACCCTTGGGGTTGCTTCATTCCGCGGACAAAAGATCGCGCAACAAATACACGATCTCCCAGCATCGTGTACAAACATTCCTGCCCTGACTGTTCCTCGAGTTAAATTAGCAAAACGAAGAATTTTCTTCAAAGCTTCAACCGTTCAGGAAACGTGTCCGAAACATCGGTCGAGAGCGCAGTGTAGTCGCGGAGTACTGTAAGGACTTATACCATCTCACTGCCTTCGAGCACGCAAGAACCGTTAACATCAAACCCGGCACTGCAAGTGAGAACTTGTAGAATTCTGGCACATACAAAACACCCAAGGCACCCCTAACCGATTCCAAGACTTATTTCCATTGGCGTATTAACAGCCCTAGGAAAAGGGGGATAGGCCATGGCTTTTGAGGCAGCGGCGTTTGCGGCCTCGTACCGCGCGCTACCTGCGAGAATGCCGTGAGTCATGCAAACCTTGGCCCCCACTCTCGCTTGGCTATTTAGCATGGTTATAAATTTCTAGTGTGTCGTTCGGCTACACTTCTGCTGACAACGTGAATCGCGCATCACTGAGTTCCCGGAATCAGCGCTGTGTGCAACAATCATCCTGTCAAGCGGCCGGTGCGCTTCAATGTCTTGTTTACGATCAGCAAGGAAGGCCAGGGCTGGCTTATGCGCAATGAAGGCAGCTCCAGCCCTTCCACTTACTGTGCCTTCTTTCATGAAGAGCTAGCCCTTAAGTACTTGTTGGCCACTTCAGCGACGGCTGTTTCATTATCCGGCACGATAGCTGCCCAGTCTACAGAGACTACTTACGCTTCTACATTCACGTTTGTACTTTTGCTTACGTTTGTAGGTCTGCTCTACTCACTTTTGTGCATATGGACGAGAGGCTTATATGAAACAATATATGCAATGAAAATAGATGAAGAAAGCATAATCAGTATTGTGAGCGACCGTAAAAGATTACGGTGAGATTTGGTTCCAGCGGGGAGGATAACGCTTGACCGCGGAGACACGACATGCATCACGGAGATCCGTATATGAACAACCGGCATTTGATAGCCATATCTAAATACGTAGAGAAGCCAAAGAAAAGCGCAAAGGGGTCATGGATGTATAAGAGGTGGTGGAAATTTCAGACGGAAATAGTCTTCGTGCTAAAGAAACCAGTGAAGAGGCAAAAAGAAACCAAATGTTGGTGAGGCGTAAATGTTAAAGGGGCAATAGCAAGCCGTCAAGCACCTTTCAGAGCTCATCGAAAACAAAAATGATCCTTGCCTGAGCTTTAACAGAAATGGGACGAATACAGAAAACAAGAGAATCGTGCCCATTTTTTGATACAAACAAAATTAATGCTACAACCGACAGGATGATGGCAGATATTCGAAGAAACAATAAGAAGACACCTAGAAAGTTCTTGAACAATCTGAAGGCACTTGGCGGGAATTCAGAAGAGACGCAGCGCCATATAAAGGAGGAGGACGACAGTTTATTGGAAAATGTAGAGGCCATTGAATTCATTTGCGAATGGCTGAAGAGCCTTTTTCACGCACTTGTACCAGTGCAGTTTTGATACGACATGGAGGAGAATAACCAGATGGCTTGCAAAAAGATACAAGTGACGAAACAAAGAGATCAATAAAAAAACTACCTTGAAACAAAATACGAGACTCAGAAAATATTCATTGGCCAAGGAGAATGCTGAAAAAACCGAGGGAGCTTTTTAAGGCCACTAAGATAAAAGTTTAAAGCGAAACGTTTTTCGAAAAATCCAAACGTAGTGGTCTATTATTAGAAGCCAGGACATGTTCCTTGAGGATGAAATGCTACCGGCAAAAATTTGACATTTGCTGCATCTGCATGCATAGCAGCGAAACGGCTGAACATATTGTTGTAGAATGTAAGGTGATTCAAACACCAGCGCACCAGGCCCACGCCAGGACTCGAGAAGAACTGGGGTTTCGAGACAGTCATGGCGTGCTAAAGTATGAAACAGTGGAAGCTAGTAAGAGAGAACTTGTGGATTGGTTGAAAAAGTGATGAGAGTAGTTTTTGACTGTGCAGCGCAAATAACTAGTTAATTAAAAATATTTAGCGCTGAACGGAATACGTACGAGCTGGGTGACGCTTTTCACCACCCGGTTAAAATGGGAATGAGAAAAAATATTGAAGGTGTAACGTCACTGCAGGCTTTCTCTCTCGCGCGTGCGTGGCCGCAGGGCCGATAGTTACCCCGTATGCTGTTGTTCCGGTATACAGTCAAAACTCGATTTAACGAAAGTCCCGGTTCCACGAACATATTTTAATTCCCCCTCAGACGCTTATAGGATCCACTGATTTGACTATCTCGAAATAAACGAAATCAATTCCGTGATCCCTCCCGATTTAACGAACCATTTTTTATTTTATTTTTTTCAAAAGATAAAGGTGGAAACAGGCTATGTTTGGTCTATTTTGTAGAGAGCACCACCAAAATTTATTGACTGCGAGCCCATGGTAACAGCGCGGTGCATCTTCGTCCCGCTTGTTTTCAAACTGCGCGGAGCAAAACAAGAGTTGTAGCGTTCAATTGAATTCACCACGTGGTGACAGCGGTAAAAAAAGTCTTGTGTCGCCTTTCAAGGGGCGTTGTTGCTGTTAGATGCTTTTTTGTGGCGTGCTTCGTGTGGTTCGTTCGCCATTGTGCTTCTGCGGATATTTCCCCGTGCCTTTTAATGCATTCTTCTCTCAAGCTTAGCTTGTTAGGCCTACGATGCTACTCAGCTCTTCAGACCTACGAGAAATCGACGCGGCCATTGCTTACAAAGCGCAAGCAGGCAAAGATCACCGACTTGATTGCTGGAAAATAAATTTGTAGACCTCTCGGGCTCTTCTTGATGAGTAACATTTTTGTTTCTTGTGCACTAACGGCACCGGTAATTTTTGCTGGCAGTATTTTATTTTGGGAGTATTAAGGCTTCGCTAGTATGATGCCGCGGTAGCGTTTTCGGTGCCACCGCACCTTGTAATCAAATGTACCAGATTATAGGAGCGAGAAATTCATCACTCGATTTAACGAAATTCCCAATTAATGAAATAATTCACGGCTCCCCTCAACTTTGTTAAATCGAGTTTCAAATGTATATGTGACCCGGACATGTACCGAGATTGAGCCGCTTAGAGCCTCCATTACTGTCTAAATTGTGGACCACCCGATTGGCGCAGAGAGTTCGGAGTGAGGGTTCGGGACAATATGAATCCTAGAATTACTAATTGAGTTGCAACTCAGCTTTTGTGAGGGATTCGCACTGGGGAGCTTTGGTCCTCGAGACCGTAGTGAGGGGCGACCGTTCGAAGGGCTGGGGCGGCCGCATTAGGGGCCGCAGATGGACGCCACTTCGTCGCTTCGTGATGAACACGTCTGCACCCGACTCATGGACCTAGGAGTCAAATTTGGATTTAACGAATCAAGCCCAGTGGATATAACGAAGGCAGTTGCCGAAATGAGTGCGTAATATCCATGACAGGTGGCGTTGGAGAGGAACAGGAGGAAGATGAGGAAGAAAGGCAGGAAGGTTAACCGGTAAAAGAAACCTGTTTGCTACCCTGCACTGGGGGAAAAGAGCGAGTGGATATAAAAGTTGTGGGTAAGAGAGGGATGGGAGAAATCAGCACAGTCACATCACAGATAGCCGAGAGTATAAAGGAGATCAGTTCATGATGCGGTTGAAATCCATTGTTCACACTCTTCAATAGAACACCTGCAATGCTGGTGGTGAAATTTGTACCCAATTATTTGGAAGTCATAGGCCAAAAAGGGTCATGGGTTCCAAGCGTGATAGAAAGGCACCTAGTGAACGAGTTGTGGTTCATATGACTACTTACATAAGTTTGGGATATGTCCTCATGTTAAATTAATAATAATTGCAAATCTTTACAAATTTAAGCGAGGTAATTAACACATCTGCGGAATGCAAAGGCGATATTAACGGTGCTCTCGCGTCTACTCTTAAGGCAGATTTTAACGCGTACTCTTCAATTTACTCCATGGTCATTTCCTTCCTACCTAACTTCTATCGCATTCAACGCATATGTTAGCGAATGGAGGCGAATGATCAAATATTACCTTATAAATGTAATGCGCAAAACTAAACACCATATCCTAGAGCAGACCAACTATTTAGTTATTGTCTAAGGACGAGTTGGTCATCACACTGCATAGATTTTGAAGCAAAGAATGGCCTTCGATGACCAAAAAGAAAAACAAGAATTTTCATGGTAACACGTGATGATCCGCTGTAAGACTATTGATCTTCCTTTCAGAGCTGGATTGGACCAGACGTCACGGAGTGAGTGAGCTGTCGATAATGAAAGCGAAGCATAGAATACTCGGAATCCACACATTTCGCCAGCATGGTCGTTAAAAGTACATCGGTGTCGCCCTTTCCCATTGCCGCATTCCCCAGTCCTCCCTCACTTCGCACCAGCTCGCGTCGATATACTCGTATACTGCCGTTGCTTTCCACGCACCCTGTGACTGGTTACTACAACCGTATATTCGAATACTTTCAAGAAAATGCCTTCTCCAGCTGATGCGTGCTCTAATATAAGAGTGTTGCCTCAAACTCAATACAGAATCACATCTCTGCATGGATCAGTTAACACTCTTACTGATATTAATAATTTTGTTCAACCCAGCCATTGCAGAAAGCTGCATTCGCACAAGGTAGACGTATGTAAAAATATGCAAAAATGTGGGACGAATTGTTCTCACGGTCTATTCGGAAGGCTGTCTTTGTCTCTGGATCTCCATCGGGACTACGAGGCGAAAGTATGTCACGCAGCAGTGTCGACGCTTATTCTTCTTCCGCTTCACATCCGTGGCAGTTGAGGTGCCAGAGACTATTGAGACCGACTGAAATACAATCCGGTACAAACACTCACTTGGTAAGCGACTGATAACTTCTAGGCCGACTAAGTTTTAATACTCGCCCCCGCTAGTTGACGACACGAGTAGCAGCAATCTGCACTGCAGTTACCCTGTGTGGTGGCGCATATGTTTATGAGTATAGTTATGTTTTAGTACGTGAAATGTTTCTTGTTTAGCATGCCTACAGTTATTACATGTTTAAAAGTTTCGTTTTGTAGTTAGCAGTTGCTAAAGCCGTTGCATACTAAACCAACATTTCATGCTCAATAGGCCACAATTGTGTACCGCTATCACAGTGAACTGAGAGAGTAGGGTGCACTGGTGTTAGGGTGTACAGGGCTTTTGCAGCAGTTTTAATGAATCCTCGGCCTTCAACGTAGGCTTCCGAATCGGGCCCTACTGTTGCTATTAATAAAGCAGCTTTCTAAATGCATCGCAACTACAACGACCACTCGCAAACATCCTAGTTATGATTAGTTACTACCGTATTCTGGAGCGTCCTGCTCATGGTATAACATTGGGTCTTTATTGCTACACATATTAGATAGCGACTTTACATGTACCATTGTCATTGCTTGAAGACAAGTATAAGCAGGGTTTTACATAAGTATAGAGCCCCAACTCCGCTCCAGTTCACTTACACTGGCTTCATGATTTTATGGCTTTAGTCAGCGCATATGGCCACTTCAGTCACCTTCGACTATACTCTGCACCTCTCCACAACGTATCAACAGTCTTTAATTTTCATTGCCACGTCGGCTGCAAATAAAATGGACAGTATAAAGTCATTTGTGCGCATACCTTTTTTTTTTTCCTCCACCACCTACAGCAAAGACAGAGTACCAGAAGAAATGCCTTTCGAGGCCTGAGACCGGACCCTGCAGGGCGCACATGGTGATATGGGGCTACAACTTCATCAAGGGCTCCTGTGAGCAATTCATCTACGGAGGCTGCGACGGCACCGACAACAAGTACCGCACCAAAGAGGACTGCGAGAAGACCTGCAAGTTGCCACAAAGTATGTATTACACCTATAAATATACCTAAATTATTCTAAGATAAACATATTGGCAGCGCAGCGTGCCACTTTTGTATACAGCTGCTGCCCAATAACAAATTTCGGAACAATTATTTTGAGGTCTTGTAGAGGCTTCCTGAGAGCTGCTTTTCTGTTGACAGTAGTATTCTGGTATTATAACTGACGAGATTACGAGGTGAATGCGAAAATAGCCACTAAGAATTCTAGAAGGTGTAGCGTATATTTCACCTGTCATTCTCATTCATTTTGCTAGCCAAAGAAAGACAAATGCGAGATATTGTTTTTGGTACATCGCCGACAGCAACCGAAGCCCTGTGCCTGTGGTTTGGCGCACAGCATTCCAGAGGAAAATGTGCAAATCCGTTGATGGCTCGTTGGTGAGAGGGCAAATCTAAATAATACGGTCACTAATTAGTTCGTGCCTCTGTTGTTTTATTTATCAGTTTGTAGGCTGGTGCTTTAGCGGCTCCCGATGCTATAAAAGTGACAGGGTACCGACCATTCACAACTGTGCAATTTGAGCCAGTTCATACGCATTCCTCTGTAATAAGGGTGGAACTGCACGTTGCGATTATGCGTAAAGAAATACTAAAGCTGCACCCCTGTTCTTTGTTCATGCGCAGACACAACTGCCTTGGAGGAAGCTATAGCCGATGCAGGTAAGCTAAAAATGTCATCCTCTACATGAATGCAACATCCTTCATTAAGAAATTCAGGATTTATTGAACATTTAATTCATACCACGTGCCGTGGCTTTACGAGATGGCACCAAAAGTTCAAGGATTGCGAGACACATCTGAAAATTTACGAGAAAAACCAGTCAAAGAAACGAAGTACGAGGAGAGAGAAGTGCGCACACAACGGCGACTGGTAGTTTTGGATGGCAGTTTTGCTGTCGCTAGTTATGAACTTGGCTTCCGTTCCTACGCAAGCTAGCGCTATCGCAACTTCCTCCGCAGTCTCTATGTTGCGGCCTCTGATGGATGCCGCGGATACTGGCTCCCCTCGGCCATCGACTACCGAGGCTACCGCCGCATCTGTTCTGCCACTTGCCGCATCAACATTAACTACTTCCTTCGCTCCCATGTCCTTGAACCGTCGCTCTAAGGCTTCGGCTCGTTTAGGCCTTCTTTCGACGTTAAATTCTGGATGCATGTTTCTAGAGAAGGGAGGGGCGGGGGGGGGGGGGGGGGGGGGACTACCAAGGCGTTCCTGCTTTCCCTATGAATTGTGACTTTTTTTTTTTTGAACACCTCTGTCTGGGTTGAGGCCTACTTTTGCAAAGATCACCCTGCCCGTCTCGGTAGTGATATCTCTCTACCTGGGGGGCTCGCATTGCCTCTTCCAATTCTGCCCACGTGTTATGCACCCCGAGTTCGAGCAGTCGTTCGCTCGAGGTACCCATGGGCAGTCCTAGCGCCTCCTTAAGGCATCTTCGGTTCAGGTAGTCTAATTTCTCTTTTTTCTCCGGTCTTGATGTCCAGGTAAGGCATGCCGTAACTGATTCTGTTTATTACGTATGCCTGGATTATTTTTAAATTTCTCTCCTTGAGGCCTCTTTTTTTAGTGGCGACCCTCCTCAAGTGCCCGAGAGTTTGTTGGACTCTCTCATTAGAGCTACTTCTACTTCGCAGCCCTCAAAGCCAAGCGAAAGCAACCCCACGCGTTCCGCCCCTTTCCACTTTCTAGAAATGAAATAAGTTTTGGCAGTGGATTTTATTTTACAAGCTCGTATGCAGGTGCAATTCTTATGGTCACATATCCGACACCTTAAAGCTAAAGTTTATGCCGAGCATAGTCATTACCAGGAATGCTTGCATATGCTTTTTGTCTTTAAATAGGTTTTAATTATTGTTTAACATTGACTCTGTTGTAGTTATATCAGAATTGGTGGCACAGAAGCCGTAACGGGTAACAATGCATTATACGACCCTATGTGTTTCGTGTAGCACTCTATTGTACGCATGCGGTGAGTCACCCTTCAAGAGACTGACCACGATGTAGAAAATGATGACTGGTTGTTTTATTTCCTGAATTTGTGATTAAAATTTAATTTTCTTGTGCCCGCACAGTCTACGTGCACACCTCGCATCTGGGAACATTGCAAACAAAATGTTGTCATCAGTAAGTTTTCTCATTTACCTTTGGACTCTCAAAATGAATAAAGTAAGGGATTTTTCCTTACCCTTATACAGCCGGGGTGGAATTCGAGGAGTACTGCAAGCCTAAGGCTGACCCCGGTCCCTGCGACGCCTACATGCCGAGATGGAACTTCAACGTGACCACGGGCCTGTGCGAGAAGTTCATCTACGGTGGTTGCGGTGGAAACAAGAACAACTACAAGACTATTCAGACGTGCGAGGTTAGCTGCTTGAGACGCGTGGGTGAGTTTTATTACAATTCAGACTCGTTCTTGATGTCAGGAGCAAAGACAAAACTGAAAAGAATAAAGTATTTGCATATATCGTAACGATGAAGACCTTACCTTTGAAGGCAAAAATAGCATCAAATATGGTCAAGAATGTGGACCTGAGACACAAAATTATTTTTTTTTACTATAGTTGCTCAGCTGCCTTCTTCACGAAATGCATGCACAATCTTGATGAACACACATCAACAGGGTGAGGGATTTGCTCCCTGAAGCGCGTGTCTATTGCATCGATATGGGAACATTCACGTTGCAAGCCAGCACCTGAAGCAAAGAGGCTACAAAGCAGCCTGATGTGCCGGAGCCTCACGCACTGTACGCGTGATGACACGCGCTGGAAACCGTTTCCCAATGCGCGAACTCAGATGTGATGGTCCCTGTACCAATATTTATCAGACGTTTTAATGCGAACGAATTACATAGTTCATCAGTAGCAAAACCCAATGAAATCCAGAAAAAGTGGCTCCAGAAGTTAGGTAAAGTCCCGGCCACATTACTTCAATCTGGAGTTTTAAATATTTCATAATGCCCACATTAAACGCGACGTCTCGTTTGGAATAAAAGCGAATAATATAGGATATGCAATGCGAGTTAAAGGCTATAGTATATCTCATATGACTTATTATATATCACTACCAATAAGAATAGTATAAATAATTTTCATTGATAAAAAAGAGAAATAGGAAACAATGCGGGACAAGTGCACTACTAGGGCTGACAACGTTGCAATTTTTTGGTAGGTAATATTAATTATACTTACGATACTAGAGGGCATCCCACTAGCGCCCAAGAGCACAAATTCTCGTAGCCTTTGCTCAAGACTAGTGTACTGTGAAAGGCATTGAGTGATTATTTTTGCATTTCTATTTTTCTTTTCAGTTTCCGTTCAAGCATCGGTTGAAAAAGAGGAGGAATTCTCAGCAGCCATCAAAAAACGTCCCCCTCACTTGAAAGGTGAAGAAAGCGTATGTTTCGATCGGACGCCCAAAATCTGGGCGATTTTGCTATGCTTCTACACACACGTATATGAATTATTTTCATTTAATTTGCAGGGTTTGTTTAGCTGTTTTTTTTTTTTCATTCCGCTAGGCTATCCTAGAAACGCAAAGAATGCTTCATTTTTATTTTTGTTTTAAATTCCTATGTGCCTTATTGCGAACATTTTTTTTTTTTTTTTTGTGGAACCATATACTAGTCCCCGCGCCATACTTGACATCGTTTATCAGCCTTATCAGGTAGCAGTACAGGCGCAGTTCCTGCGACTGAGGCGGCTAAACATCGCATTCTTTTTTACATGTCCGAAGCTGGTAATTCCGCGGAGGGTGGCTGCTTCTGACCCTACGGGGCTGGGACTGGTAGGTCACTGCCGCTTGCGGCGGGGGCCAGCCTGCTACCACATTTTTGTTTGTTGTAGGCCGTCATTGCACCCGCTACCGTTTCGGTGGTGGACGATGGCTGTTGCGACGCGCGTGTAATTCCCTTCCTCTTCTTTTTCTTTCTTCTGTTATTTTTTTTGTCTGTCCGCACGAGGCAGGGGAGGTGGCTGAGCTACAGAGCCAGTAGCAGGCCCGTGCATTTTCGTTTCCTTCTTCTTCCAGTCGCCACAACAATTCCGCGCATTTTTTTTTTCTAGTTAGAGTTTCTTATACAATAGTCAACGAATGGTAGACTATGCTGAACGCAAGCTTTTCAAGAAACGGCCTATGAGTTGTTCTGGTGCGATAAATGTCTGGCATATCAGTGTCAGACAGGACAAGCGAAAGACGTTTCTTTCCCATTAATATATGCAGATCCGAAAGACCGGGACCTCTCTTAACATGCCTGTTTTTATTTCCCCATAATATGATGCATTCTTCTGTGCTATGAGGTCGATCAGAAACGTCACGTGGCTGGACGGTCGGTTGTTGGCACGCTAGCCTTGCGTGAACTCGTTCGAAATGCGCAAGAGTACTGCAATAAACTGCTCTCATAATGATGAACTTGGATCGTAGAAAACATTTTGTAGGCACTGATGAAGGGATTTAATCATATTAAACGGCAAAACTCTGAGGAGCGAGTTCACTCGGCCATACATAAAGCGTGCGAACGCACAGCCCGTTCAGATCTGGCAACAGTGGGCCGGCGCAATGAACGTGGTTAGAGAGTATTTTCCTCTTCTCCGGCTTGCTTTCGGTTAAATGCTCTATATTTCTTCAAACTCTGCCCAGCACTTCCACTTTTCTACTTGAATGTATTCGCCTTCCATCCTACGTCTCTCATTGCACCGATAATCCAATCAAAGTATACCTACCCCATTGCAGAACTAACTTGTTCAAATTATCACCTTTGCTTTTGGCTATTAAGAACGAGTTCCGAGTGACGTTTCGTGCACCAAAAATTATGATACTATTTTTCTTCTGCATATGCCTCCGGTTTTTGCATCCTGTTTTTTCTGTGAGTGTATAATAATGTTTCTGCGCTTATGTAATGTCTCACTTCGCATCAGGGCTTTGGGGTATTGTAAATTAAATAAATAAGTAAATATGAGCGAAGAGGTCTAAGTTGGCAGCGACTGCGAAACGTATTGTCAGAAAGCCCTATCGTCCAGTTAGTACTCGTCCATGTCAGCTGCCAGCTCCCAGAGTCATGCTCTTGATTTATGGCTTACAACGTCCACACAGGATTTTCGGTGAACGGTGCCTTTAACGCTGTCGTGTAGATAAAATCACAGTCATAATTCTGGCAGGTGGTAGCGATCAAGAGACATAGCCATGCGCTAATTGCTCGTCGGATTCTTTGGCCTCGTGACCAAACGACTTGCCGGCTTTACACGCACTTCCAATTTCCAACTCAGGCTTCGTGTTTGGGAAGAGAAGGCGAAATCGCAGTGCAGCCCTGCGGGACATTCGGATCCACAGTTAGACAAGCAGCCCCCAGGCATCGCAGGCACAAATACTGTGATTTGGTTTTCCAAGCTCGGAGATCCCGCTGCCTGCCAGTAGGTTCGCTTCTAAGCGGAAGTGTCAACGTGGTCATATCGCCTGGCGACCAACTTCAGTACCAAGCTGTTAGTATCAGCGTCTACTGTGGATGGTTATATAACGGCGGCAAGTTACCAGGAGTACAATCAAGGTGCGCTGGCCCTCGTAGGAAGTGCCTGAAGAGCTTTCTGCCAGCAGTAGCTTGCTCCCCATCGCAGTGTGCAAGGCGGCGTATCATTCCAACGCACGCATACTCTAACATTAGACTCATTAGGTGCGAAAGAAACGCATAACGTTATCGAGGGTGGCCATAGTGCAGGATAACTAGCTCAATGTGCCTCGAAACTAGGCCACCCTGTGACCTTCATTGGGTTGCGCGCTGCTGTGAAACATTCACATAAGTTTGAAGAAATCCTCAAATTAATTCTGCATTCTATCTTCTCTCATTTGACACTGCATTTCGTTGATAAATTGCACTTTCATTGTTCATAAAACCACGTGGTACGCTCCAGAATGATAGCATTTGTCGACTACTTAGTAGCTATCAGCGCTGATGACATTTGCGATTCACTTTACTGTCGCCTTTCCGGTTTCCCCTCTCAGGAATTACCTCCTGCGAGTTGTGAGCTGAAAGGGACAATAAAATTGCGACCTCAAGCAGTATCTCAGCCATCATAATTTAAGCATAATTTCTACTAGTATAACACTTGAACGTTTTTCTTGCTCAAGCGCATGCGCCGCATATACAATCTTAGCAGCATATCGTACTGATACACTGCAGATTCGCGCTAGACAACGAGCACTCGAATTAAAGGCGTTAAAATTCTGTTTTGTATGTCAGCACCTCAAGCATGTGTACATGCATGATAATCAGAAATGAGAAGCTTTTATTATAACGAGGCAATCGAGAAGGTGCAGTACATGCATATGGCTCTTCTGAATTTCGTATGAACATTTTTCAACGCTTAGCCACGTTTCGATCACACAGAAACTATGGGAGGCCGTAAGTTTGTAACGTGTTTCACACTTGGGCACCGTACTCTCATCTCACCTGAGCATACAGTGAAGCTGGAATTTTCGACCATCCTCGAAAAATGTTTTAACAGCCGAAGTATTTTGTGAGTCCAAATGAAGTAATCTGTACATGAAGTCACCTTCTGCGCACTTGAATCGCGAAGCGAGATATATGCCACACTATATATCACTCTCATATACTAAAAGCAACAGTTCCAATTCACCGCGAGATTGACCTAGAGGTGGCGCCACCATCGCTTCGATAGTGTGGATCGGCCGCCGCCTGCGCTCGCAGAAACGCTCGCGGCGTAGGTCTACTTCCAAGTTTACGACGGGTTTGTTGGCGAAGAAAACGTGCCTTCTGCAATCCATTAGCGATTTACTCTTCAGAGTGTTCCAATATCGCGAAAGAAAATCCGTTAATTTGGCCAATGCTACAAAAGAAGCGCAGATTTCAGAAAAACAAGGCACGTAACTACCCGTCTTTAATAATTAGTTACTGGCTTCGTTTTGCACACTTCTTGCGTTGTACCTCCCTCATCGGCATGGTTGTTGTTTTTTGTGCACCACTTGCTTAATTACAGCTTTGTTTTTCTCATCGCCTTTTAAACATTGTGTGCATGCCTTATACGAGTGTCAGACAGGCAAATTGGGTATCAAGCCCACGCAGGTGCAAGGTTCGTGCTCTGACCTTAAGTACTTTACAATGAATCGAGACACACCGTCGTTCATTATATCGTACTTGACTCAAGGATTGATCTGGCTAAATGTAGAACTTACAACGTACTGGTTGGCGGACAGCCGTAGACATGAGTTAACATCAACTCTGGATAGACAACCACTGCAGGCACAAGTATGTCCCGAAAATGAGATTACGCCGTCAATGCACAGGAAACCTCACCGCACAGAAAATCTGACTCTTCACGTGTGGAGCGCTGAGTGGATTGAGTTTGCCGAGCTCACAACGAGGTGAATGTTTCTTGCGGCCAATGTCAGAGAATCTGATAGTATACCACAGCACCAATTACTTATGTTTGATTCGTGTGATGGCTGACGAATGGCAAATTAGCATGGTAATTATTTTTTACAATGGCAATAAATTTTTCCATGTGAGAGAAGCTTTATACACCTGACAAAATTTAGGACTACCAGCGATAAATTTTCAATAAAGTTGAAGTGTAAGCAACAGCTGAGTTGCTGCAGAGACATTGTAAAAAACTGCGCATGGGTGTTGTCATGTTTTGGCAAGTAATATTGAGAGGCTGAATATTTCTTTATCACTGTATTTACTGAGCAGTGAGGCAATCTCATGCGAAGCAAAATATTAAGGTTTCTTGCAAAACAGGTGCCAGATATAAAACTATCCCGAAAGAAATGGAGTTCATCTTATCATGCGACTATAAATATGAATTTATTCTGAACTAAGCACCGATGGTTAAGCCCGCATGAAGCTACTTCCTTGTCAGAAGCAGCGAATTTGCTCGAGAGACTGTACTTAGATAAAAGAGAATGGACTAACAGGAAAGTCAATCGACCTAGGTGCATCATGGAGTGTTTAATATAACAACTAGGGGCTGGGGAGATATGTTTCTCAAACGTTCGAACATGTCTCTAAAGCAAAATTTGCCCACTGACCCTTTTACAGATGCTCAGAAGCCTTCAAGAGCAAAAAAAAACTGCATGTGGGGTTTACCGCACCAAAGCGACGTCGGCTATGACGGATGATCCAGTAGTGGGCGGCACCGCTGACGGTTGTTTAACGTGTAGTCAAATCCCAACGCAGAGGAGCGCCTTTCAATCATTCTCGAACTCAACAGCCGAGCGCCCTACCATCGAGACAACGGGACTGAGCTTGAACAGCAACACAAAAATAGCACTCAGACCATTCGATTGTGCATACAGAAGGCACAGAGTGGCCTGTTCAAACTGTATTTTGTTATGCAGTAGTCTGCGGTCGCATACTTCAGTAGCTGTGGTACTCCAACCGCGTTTGCATTGAGGTGTATCGACAACAAGAACTTGCTTTGACACGGTGCCTAATGACAGCACCGCTTCGTTTGCAACGCCCCGCGTCAAATAATCTCAAGCGCCTGAAGATCGATTGATGATGTCATTAAATCGATCATGACGTAATGGATATGGACAAGCATTTTTTTAATGGAGTGTGGGATGATAACCTGTTCACATGTTTTTTTGCAAGAGGCAGATAGATAAGCAAAAGCGCACAATAACCCCGAAACAGATGTATACGCCACACGCGCGTACGCAAATCACAACACGAACACGCATCCACACTGAGCAGGGTTCCCCGCTGCGCCGCAAGATGGCGACTCTGTTCGATGTCGAGGCCAATAGACACCACTATACACGACGCAGATAATGTGCACCACGGACAAGCCGAAACGATCTCCAACGTCGCTTGTTCGCTACGTCGCTACGTCTTCGTCGGAACTTCGAACAAAACTTCCATAATTTACTGATGTCTTACTATACTATACCATGTGAAGACGGCCGTACGCTGCCCTCTTCCACGCATCATCTCCGTCGTCTGCTAGCTGCCTGAGTACAGCCAGCATAAAATCCTCCTGCGAGTCGCTCACATGCAACTCAGAACCGCCCAGCTAGACACAAACGAATGTGCTCTGGCAGCAGCCGGAAGCATCCTGAGCAACTTGAAAATAAACGAACATCAAGTTCCACACTCTGGCTAGTAGCGGGAAGTCCGAGGTGGACAATCGTAGAGGTCCACTTGTGTTGGACGCTGCTGTCTCCCATCAAGAACTATGTCTTGCGCAGTCTTGAACATATACACTGCATCGCATTTCAAAAGGTTGACCGCGAAATAAGTATTATGGGCGGAATAAAAATAATTTAAATATTGCCTCACCCGCAACTTGTAAGGCACTACGGGCTTACGAATGTGATCACTGCCTGGTACTTTTTTTGTTAATCTAGGATTACAAATTTATTTAGCTTCAACCCTCAAATAAAACTTTGCAGCACCTTGCGGGGGCGCACATTACAAGACAAATGGCGTCGGAAATAGTTTATCACATTGAAACTTGTACTCTTGGAAGGTTTCTGTGTATGTAGCTACTTTTGTAGCTACGTCTAGAAACCTTCAAAGCCCTCCACTACGATGTCTCTCATAGCCTGAGTCACTTTGGGACGTTAAACTCCATAGACCACGAGCCACTTGTAGTTACGTCCGGTGCAAACCATCGTTTCGGGTGGTGTGCTGACAAAATCGGTTCATTTCGTACCTCTTCTCATGCAGCTGTGGCCGAGTTCGAGGAGTACTGCAAACCAGAAAGTGATCCTGGTCCCTGCGACGCCTACATACCAAGATGGGCATTCAACGTTACTACAGGTCAATGTGAGAAATTTATCTACGGTGGTTGCCGAGGCAACATGAACAACTATGAGACCAGACAAGCATGCGAAGTCACTTGCCTGAGACGCCAGGGTGAGTGAACTCCCAATTATATACAACAGGTTATTGATGCCTCGTGCTCAGACGAATTTTTGGGACACTTAAGATCCCCTTTAAAGTATCACACGTTGGCCGCATGTCCCTTTTCTGTGCCTCCTTTATCCAACCCTTTTCTACATACATGCACTTGTTACTCGCTTTATTACTCATCTCATAATTTGTGCCTATTTTATTATGCTACCACAGTACATTAAATGCCCCTCTTGAGTGCTGAGCAAGCTCTCGTCATGCAAAGCGCCCGCGAAAAATTAGCGCAGTAAATGCACTTGTATGAGACATATGTACTGAAGCTCTTCTATACGTCAGAACGGCCGCTTCGAAAGATCTAAGACATGACTGGAAATCAGAATTATCCTGCCTATCAACTAATTAAGCCTCATTGCAATGGACGCCGTAGGAAGACGCAGACTGCATGGGTGCAAAACAAACTATCACAATGTTGCGTTCTACCGGCCAAAGGCCGGCAGCTACGCGATGAAAACCAGGCAGATTCGCAGAGCGAAAAGACGACGCTTTATTTCCGGCTCGCAAATATATAGAGAAGGAAAGAAAGGAGGGGAAGAAGGAAAGAGGGACTATCTACGCATGCGCTGGTTATCTGCAGCATTGTTGTCAGCAGCAGACAAGTTATGAATGACTGCAGAGTAAACTGGTGGTCGTGGCGACGCACGTATATACACTGGTGACGAAGACGCAAACGTGTGGCTTCTGGTGCGTTTTGTGATGTTGTGAAGTGGGCACGTAAGCCTCGTGGGATCCTGAAAAAGATGCAAGCAACAGCTTCACTGCAACGGATTTTTTCCAATGCCATATATCAGTGAAAAACAGAACACCTATTACACTGCAAACTGGACTCAAGGCTATGAGTTACAACCTGTTGACTGACTACGCATAATGAAGGGCACTGTGTGATAGCAATTAGCCCTTTTGATAATCTGCTGCCATCCTTAGTATTCTATTGGTCTTGAATTTCTTCCGGTGGGTTGTAGGAGGAACAGTATCAGGGTACGCTTTGACCAACCGTAATCATCCACCTGCCTTCCATAGCTGTCATAAGAGAACGCACTCATATTCTAGATGATACACACCTCATTTCATTTCATTTCATTTCACTTTATTACCTTAAAGACCCACGAGGGGTATTACATAAGGGGTGGTACATATATTTTGGTGAGCAAGTGTTAACAAAAAGAAAGATGACTGGTAACGTTATTGTCAAAGTTGGATGAACACGTGATGGTTGCGATGACGTGAGACAGGTCATTCCAATCTGCTGCAGTATGGGAAAAAATGATACGGCAAAAGTGGCAGTACAGGCCCATGGTCGAGGAACTTGAAAAGGATGACGAATGCGATTACATATGAGGACTGGAGGGACGATGTAGAGTGCGTGGCCTAGTGAACTACAGAAAATTTATGAAACAAGCAAAGGCTGGCAATGCGACAACGAAGAGATAAAGGCAATAAGTAGGATTCAGCTTTCAACGCTGACACACTGACATCGTAAGAATATGATGATCGGATGAATCTGGCTGCTCTGTTTTGTACTGATTCGAGTGCATTTATAAGGTAAGCTTGGTGCGTGTTCCAAAGAAGTGAGACATGTTCTAATTTTGGTCTGACAAGAGATTTATATGCTAATAACTTTACATGTTTAGAGGCTTGGCGGAGATGACGTTTAAAAAATTCAAGTGTCTTATTAGCACATGAAACGATGGTCGTAACGTGTGTACTCCACGATAAGTCGGTACACAAGGTAATGCTAAATACTTGTATGATAGAACCGGCTGTACAGGGAGGTTAGCTATATTACGTATAGTAAATGAAGCGTGGCGGCGACGGCTGAAGGACAAGATTTTACATTTATGAGCTTTAAGTTTAATTAACCAATTGGTACACCATTCCTAAATGCGGTTAAGGTCGTCTTGAAGAGATGTTTGGTCAGAAGCGTTATTGACTTGGCGATAAATTACACAATCATCGGCGACCATGTGAATATTACCACTTATGCGACCGCTTATTCCATGCAGATGAGACTGGCATGAGAAATGTAATCAGCCTTCTCGGCAGCCTCCTTTATAGAGGAATATATAAAGCGGATACATTCACTTGATGCATTTAGCCGGTAGCAAAATGCTAATGTATTAACAAAAGCGGTGACAATACCAGCTAACGCAATATGTACCGCACTGGACCGACGCCCGCGTGGTGTAAATGGTCGCTAAAGAATTTCTTTTTTCTTTTATTTTTTTTTTTAGTTTTTATTGAAAAAAAAAAAGACGTGGGTGATCCGTTGGCAGCCATGAAATTGCCGCTAGGTAGAAGTAAGAGAATCTTTCGCTTCAGTCAGCCAATATATTCGAAATGTAATACTCTCGTGGCCTTCAGCATACCAGCCATATGCTGCAGTGCGAACGCACTACTTAATACGGTCAAAACCAGGCACAAACCTATAGTGTAAAGCCTCTACTGAGCTAAGGGTAGACATTAAGCTGTCGTAGTGGAGCGTATTCAAACCTAGAAATTTTCCTTGGAGGGTACAGAAATTCGTAGCTGTCACCACAGCCGATTATCCCGCGAGTGTTACTACATTCTCTGGTGCTGTGCATTGCACTCCATAGTCTTCAACGACTTCGATTCGTGAACATTGCCGACAAACAAGCCGCTATCGCGTTGCCCTTTTAAGATGCGTTGAAAGCGAGGCCCGATTTGCCAAATGAACCCAACACTAAATTTTGGTTTGCCAACAAGCAACGGTAACAATGCGCTATTTGAAAATTGACTTTACCTGCCTTCAAAACCAACTTAGGCCACCTAATTTAGCCCTGGCCAAACCCAAACATTAGGCCATAATTTCCTAAATGTGAATGAAACGTCGAGACAGGTACGCTTGCGTAAAGTTCTTTAAAAATAAATTTCTTTTTAAACTCAGCCAAATTTAGTTTTATCGCAAGATTTTAATTGACTTTGTAGTATTTAACGTCCTACCTAAGCTCAGGCTATGAGAAACGCTATCACGAAAGTCTCCGGAAATTTGGACTTGCAGTGACATCGCAAAGTACACTCGCGCATAAGGTTCGCCTCTGCTACCGGGATTAAATGCGTTTACTCGTGATCTGAAGTCGAGCTCCCTAACCGCTGAAAAGGAAATGTTGTACACGGAGCGCGCAAATGCATTCAAGATAGTGAAGCAGCTCTGATTTATTCCTCGCCGGCACCCTGCCTCGTCCAGTAGCATGAAAGTACAGCTTTCACTGAAACATCACATCACATCACTTTAATACCTTAAAGACCCTCATCAGAGGGTATTACATAAGGGGTGGGAGGAGGAGCTTGCGCACTGCTATGTGACCGCTTATTCTATGCAGAGCAGGAGACTGGCGTCAGCAACGCAATCGGCCACCTCGAATGCAGATAGATTCAGTAAAGAAATTTTGCAGGAAATGGAATGCTAATATTTATAATCACAAAAGTATCCGTGACAACACAAGCAAACATAATGCGCAGCTTTGGACTGATCTCCGCGTAGTATGCACTGCCCTTGGTAATTTTTTTTTTCCATTTAACTTTGTTGCAGTTACAACTGAAGCCTCGGCCGAAGATGTGGATGAGTTGTTGGCAACCGTCAAATACCTTCCGCCGCAGGGCAGAGGTAAGAGAATGTTATTATTCAGTCGGCCAGTCCAGTCGTAATTTGCTACTCTTGTAACCTACACATATCGCCCCTGTAATTCTTGTGGACTAAGATTTTCATTGATATGAGGACGAGAAGTGTGCATAATTTCTCGTTTTTAGCATTCACCTTCACGGCCGATCGATAAAGGAAGTAAAGACCTCATATATGCGACACTATTATAAATAGTGCCGTAGGTTTCGCGAAACCTGATGGTAGAGTTTATAAAGCTGCTGATAGTTATTAGATGATTAGCATTAATTACGAATGATAATGGTTCAAATGACGAATTAGAGGTACGCCAGATCGCAGATCTTCATATATGCTGGTCAAAATCAGCTTATGGCCTCCCTGGCTCCACTGATTTACCAGTGTCGATGCACGTGTACGATGCCCCTCCTTTAGACTAACACAATCGTTTCTTAGGCATTTATCCAACTGGCATATTCGTATGAAGTTTTGCTTTCTTTTGATATCTGAAAATGCTATATCGAGCTCAGCAGTCTCGACAAATCTCACAAGTGCAAAATTAGAGTGCGTCTTTCCATTACACAATGATGCTGTTCAGCACGAACCCGAAGCAAAGAATATATAAAACATGTATCAAACAGCTGCACTGTTATGATTTACGAAAGCGGTGCTGTTCAATTCATTCGTGGCTTTGCGCAGCAGAATGGTGGCATCGGAGCTCTTTTGCGACAATTGCTTATTTACGCAGCCGTCGTGACACCAGTCTGCGACCTACCACCAGTGACTGGGCCGTGCAAGGCGTACATTCCACGTTACTACTACAATGTCAGCTCGCATACTTGCGAGAAGTTCGTTTACGGAGGATGCTTGGGCAATACGAATAACTTCGTAACTCTCCAGGAGTGCCAGAGGAACTGCAGCAGTAAGTACAGACCTTCGCTTTCAAAGAAGCCTTAGTTAACACAAGAAAACTCCATCATTTATCTACGAGTCACTGTCTCGGTTTCTGACCTCCCTCGGTCAGAGACCGAGTCCTGGAATGAGGCCCAACCACGGGCGCTCTACATTATTATTATTTTTTGCACTATATAAAGTTTGCTCTCTCTCTCTCTCTCTCTCTCTCTCTCTCTCTTTCTCTCTCCATCATTTATGTTGCTACACGGGTGACGATTGAACCTTTATTTGAGGTTGTTATCTGGATGAATGGCGTACTTATATTTTTGACGTAACACCGAAAGCAAATTCGACTTTATCTGAGTCGATTCATCATTGCAGTGTAATTACAGACATTAGTTTCAGTGAAACGTTCATTGCTAGAAGCTATAAAACCGCGGAAAGGCAAATACACGCTTTCCTAAGCCGGCCATTTTAAGAAGCAAATTTCGCTACGCCGATAGTCTTTTGCGTGGCAGTACACAGGTTGGGGACATCGAAACTTATTTCGAAGAGAACGAGGAGAGCTTTTTTGAACCCCTCATCTAGAATTTTAATTTGGTTGTGGAGGAGGACGAGGGAGGGGGATCGAAATAAAATGTTAAGAAAGGCCTCATCTGCGGCCACATGACGCAAACGTAGATGGAAAGTGCTAACTTTCCTTTTCTTTGTTTGCATAAGCGAAAATTACAATTGTCACTGCTGCATGCGTTAATAAAGGCTGGCCCCAATGAAAATGACATCAGTATTCAATTTCAGTATTAATTGCCCAGTGTTCTTTCGAAGTGCCCTTCACGTCGTAATCATACGGCGATAATGAATGCTTTTCAGAACTTGCATATGAGATGTGGACTATTCGCGATACCCTACTTGTTCCGCTGTTTGTAGGCAGATCTTAGATAGTATATTGACTGGAAACACAAAGTGGTCGGCAGAAAAAGTGGGAACAGCCTATCTAGCTCTCTGCTTCGCGCTTGGCGAGATGAAGTGAACTGTCGTTTGTAAACTCCTACAGTACGAAAGGTGCTGGCGGCGCTGTGTAAATTTCGATGTGTTCTTGTCTGCAGTTATACAGAACTCTTATTTCTGTTCTATTATATTCCATTAGCTTCATAGAAAAACGCATTGGTAAATGAAACAAGGATTAAATCTTCTATATAACAACAACTTAGACTTGAGTTTCTCCTGAGTCCCAAAGACATATACGAGATTGACAAATTCATACACTATTTGCATTTGTTGCTCAACAATTCCCCACCGCTTCCGTTTGTCTTGAACGTGGAGAATGAAGAGAGCCTGCAGTATTAAACTGAAAGTACCATAACGTGAGAGCTATCAAAAGCGAAGTAGATGTTAGAGCCTGCCGCACTACCGGATCTTCCTTGCGTTCGTTTAGGATCGGCCAGTTTTCAAAACTGTATGCGCATCCATAATCCACTGCAAGTGAGTATAAAAACTAGTACGGCATTTTCATGGTTATGATGATCCAATACTGTTTTGAATATTCAAAAAGGAAGCAGTAATTATCTCCGATTTGCGAAGCGCTTTCTTCTTTTCGTCTCGAAATATTGATCTCTGAGCTGTTCCACCTTACGCTGCCGAAAGATATTTTTCAAACACGAAGAAATGCGTTTCACGTCTCGCAGTAGTTTCGCCTTCGAAGAAATCAAATTACCCGTGAGGATGTAGAAAAAAAGTTGTGCTATATACTCGTAATTACTGCCCAATCACTCGCGACAAATCCGCCGCAAAAGCATATCTCAAAAATACATTATGGTAGTACACTTATCCGTCAATTTTAGCAAATGTTGTGAATAAACACCGAAAGACTTTTACTGGTGTTTGAGGCAAAGACAGCCACTCGTGACTTTTAGTTTCCGATCTGAAGATATTTTTTTGTTTGCCTCTTCATCATGCAACAGGTAAAAGTAAGCACGCGATGTAGTTCGCCATTTACCCTAATCAGTGGGGGCGCACCAAGTCAAAAGCAACAGGAGAAAAAAATATTATGAAAGCGCGAATGACAGCATTACATCTTAAGTCCATGCCTCTGCTAGCATCTAGCACAATCAGGAGGCATGCCTAGTTTATTTTAGGTGAAAGCACAACTCAAACTTTTTGTGGAACATCGCAAGACCCCAGTAACGGCTTCCTTCACAAATTAATTTTGAATGATATCTATAAAGTATAGGAATCCGTTGTATTCAAATGGCGAAGTGGTTCACTAGGCCAAATTTTATGATGGCTGCTTTTCTATATTTTGGGGAAATTTGACTTTTGCAAAGCAGCACATATCAGAGTTTTTCTCATAGTTATGCTTTAGTTTGCAACTGCCGTTTGAACTTTCTTAACCAATTCTCTTTAATAGCGCAAATTTGGCATCAGCAAAAGCATGCGACTTTAGGATATGTTCTTTCTTTAATTTCGCCTCTTCAAAAGTAATGTTTTATTTATCGATTTCATGTGGCAGTAATTTATCATTTTCATTCTGTCTATATTGTCTTCTGTTCGTGTGCCCTAGTGTCTGCGTTGAACTTAAGACTCACAATATATTTGCGTACTTCGATTTACTATGTCTGACTCAGACTTCTGTGCATACTCAGCCGCAAAGACAGTACTGACTCCAATTTCGCGCAAAAGTTTAGGTCCTTGAACTTTCGAAAAACAGCCATGCATTGAAAACCGTCGCGTGGGCAAAGAGTACCAATAATAAATTCTTTGTTAAAAACTAACTCAGCCACAAAGACAGTACTGACTCTAATTTCGCGCAAAGGTTTACGTCCTTGAACTTTCGAAAAACAGCCATGCATTTAAAACCGTCGCGTGGGCAAAGATTACCAATAATAAATTATTTGTTAAAAACTAACTCAGCCGCAAAGACAGTACTGACTCCAATTTCGCGCAAAGGTTTACGTCCTTGAACTTTCGAAAAACAGCCATGCATTGAAAACCGTCGCGTGGGCAAAGATTACCAATAATAAATTCTTTGTTAAAAACTAACTTCCTTCGAGTGAGGACTGCCTTGCATGCAAAACCAGGAGTCCGACTTAACTTGTACGTGCGCCCTATCGGATTGACTTTATATGTTTCTATGTAGTCGGCTTTCATTGGCAGCATGCTTACAACTGTCGTTCTATTTCAGGTGAAGAAGAGGTTGCTGCCTACGCTGAAACCGCGCAAACATTTTCTGAAGGTAAGAGATCAACGAGCAATTCCTTAGAGGTCCGAAAGAGCGTGCATACTGTTACTCTCAGATATATTTTCTGTCACATTTTGATGTAGAGAGCGCGCCATTTTCCTTCCTTGTAGCAGCACTGATGTTTGACACCAATTTTAACAATACTACACATATCTTGACCCGTAAAAGAAACTGAAGACCCTTTAGCTGCATACTGCCAAGGATTCAAGAGCATTAAAAACTGGTATTCACGGGTATTTAGGAATCAGGCTGCCGCTCAACAACCATGTAAAAAAAATACGAAGGTTGAATCCACGAAATCTCCCTTAACAATTCTTTCAATAATATACTATCAGAGTTATTACAGACAGCCTCAACAGCCGTCACATTTTTAACCCTTTTCCAAGGATAACGAGGCCACTCTGGTTTCCAGCACTTTGAATAAGCTTCATATAACTGAGAAAAATCCACTAGTCAAAAAGCTACCAGTGAAGCCGTGGAACATTTCGCATGTGTGAAGCAGACTCAGAAGAGCAGCTAGCGGCACGAAGTAACTGGGTTGTTTTTGAACGCGATGTACCGTAGTTGGTGCCCACCCTCTACGTTCAACATTCCCCGGACATCCGTGCTTAGATCGACCCGCACTAAAGGAGCCCTTTGCAACTGTACCAGGCGAAACTTCTCATAAAAATCGTGTATAAAATCTGACACTTCCACTGAACAATTATTAGGCGACGACCAGCTTGTCACGTTACCCGGACCATTCAAAGCCAATTTCAGTACTCCTGAAAAGACCTAGAAAATAGGGAGTCTGAAACCAATACGGGGCAGCTACCTAACCCCCAGGCTTCACCATTTCAACTTAACCTCAACAAAGTGTTCATGAGTCGGGGGCTTTTTGGCGGATTTTGAATGAAAATTTCACGACCAGTGTGGTCTCTTTCTCTCTTCTGGGTTCTCTACGGACTCTAGAGGCTCTGAATTTTCCAAATCACAATACTGCAGCGACATATTCTTTGTTACGTACAGCCACGGGCTTACGTAGCCGTGCGTACTGCCGTGTTATAACGTGGTTTTCAAGTGTAATGTTTGTCAACGCACTACTTCCCTGCGAGCTGGGACATATTCGTGAACACACACTGCATGGTCAGTGTATGCTTTCACGTGGGTCATTGGCAGCACATAGTGAGAGACCCGAATCTCCACACAGAGCTTTCCTAACGAAAACGCGAAATTTTAGTTCGACATGCTGCGCAAATCAGAAAGCCGATTACGCTGAGAAAGTATTTGCATTAGCTGCCTGGGTAAGCCTATTTCCGCTCTGTATTTCTTCAGCGTGGGAGAACATCGCCTGTTTAGGGAAGCTCGATCCTGGACCGTGCTTTGGATACTTCCCTCGCTACTACTTCGACAAGGAGAGCAGCACCTGCAAGGAGTTCATCTACGGAGGCTGCCAGGGCAACAGAAACAACTTCGACTCAAAGGAACTCTGCGAGTACAGCTGCGATCGTAAGGTCCTAGCGTTAGTAGCTTGAGCACTAAAGAGAACGACTATAACCAAAGTAGCTCTTGTTGGTGTTGTTCCGACGACATTGTCGCAAAAATTATGCTGCAAAAAGCAGAGTTTAGCATCATGTAAATCCAACTGATATATTAAAGTCTCATGTTCGGTAGTCCAGCGCTTGCAAGCAGAAGATTTAAAGCATACGTTTAAGGAACCTGGTACATTTGAAGAAAACTATTTTTATATTGGTAACTAGCCTTCGTAATAAACGCTGACGTCGCTTATGGTATTGATCGCTGTTAGAATTTGATGTGTCAAAGGCAGTTTGATCGAATAGCACAGCGATCAACACTTACATTCTAATTGTTCCTGTTCTCACCAAAATATGTGATGCTCAGAACAAGGAAGTTACCACAGGTTGTGGGGAGTAGATATATTGAGCTCTGAAAACAGATGAAGTAGCGGATTGGGGATTCGGTATTCTCAAAACATACACAATAATGTTCTTGCGCTTTAATTTTCATTTGCCACTCAGCTGCATATGTTGTGGCAACAAAGAATGACAAATAAAGGTGGAAGGAGGAATGCACACATTTTTCTAAATCTTGTAGCCATCCAGATGCTAGGAAACATACACGGTTCATAACACACATAAACGCACGGTTCATAAGAAACATGAAGTTATTCTGTTTCCATAAGGGCGTTCCAAAGTAATAATACAAATCCATTAACCGGATAGGAGAGGGAAAGGGCCTTGTAGAAAAAATGTGTGAAACATATTTCGCTCTGTTTGCCATGCAGTCTTAACTACGTCACTTAGATAACCATTCTTTTGAGATGTTACGAATAGGTGTAGTTTAGAATGATTGATTACCACCGTACCGGCAGCGTCGACAGCATAAATGCGATGGGCTAAGCAGACATTAGCTCCTGCAGAAAGGCTGACCACCGACAGGCTCATCACAGGGTCCTAACCACATTCACTATTCGCTTTTTCAAGAGAGGGCAATTCCTGCAGTAAAAAAATGTATTAGCCCCGCCGGGGTGGTGCAGTGGTAAGACGCCCGACTACTGTACTGGAGTTCCCGGGTTCGAACCCGACCGCGGCGGCTGCGTTTCGATGGAGGCGAAACGAAGTGGCGTCCGTGTGCTGTGCGATGTCAGCGCACGTTAAAGATCCCCAGGTGGTCGAAATTACTCCGTAGCCCTCCACTACGGCTCCTCTTTCTCGCTTTCCACTTTCATTCCCACCTCCCTCCCTTCCCTTACGGCGCGGTTCGGGTGTCCACAGAGCAAGTGTGACAGTTACTGCGCCTTTCCCTTCCTGTGAACCAATTTAATTTATTTAAATGTATTAATGCTTACGGATTCAAAACGTTTCTGAATTTTTGGGGCACCCGCGTCGGAGGCTTTCTTGATGCCATGAAGGTGTTATTGACATCCTTCTAAGGCAGTAGGAATGAGCAAAAATAGCGCAAAAGTAAGCCAAGGTAAGCCACCTGCATTGGCTTGTGCCTGACTCGATCTTCCCTGCCTTCACGTGGAAAAGCGCAGCTTCAGGGTAAAACTAAACTTGATGGCAAGAAATTTTTTTTCCTTCAAGGGGGGAGGGGGGGGGGGGTGTTGTTACGCCGACCACTACACCTTTTGCTATGCTTCAGGGCTGAGAAGCTGACTTCAGTGGTATGAAAAGAGAGTCGAGCTGTCTATGGCCTCGATATTAGGTTGAGTCAAACGCAAGCTAAATGACAAATTTCCTTGACTTAAAAATACATTTAAGCACCGTTAAAAATGCTCATTGTGTCGGACGAAAAGAGACAAAATTAGGTGTGATTCTCGTGAGTATAAAATCGCTAAAACGAGTACTTCCAACTCATGCAATGTCTGAACAGTTTGAAATCCTGGGATCCTAAAATGGTTGAGGGTATCAGCTTGAAAATTGATAGGCTAATACAAAGTGGTTTCCCTGATAACCTGATAGCATCAGAGGCAAGCAAATTGCTAAAAATCATAGCGAAGTAAGAACATGAGCTTTAAAATGCAATGAAAACAAAAAGTCATTATACCACATATATATAACATTCCTGCCGGAACTAAGGAAGGCCAATAAACAATAGGTAAAAGGTGTATTTATGCTTCAAAGAAGCTAATAAGCTTTTATAATAAAGAAAATGACTACCAAAAGCGCGCAAGGTATAAAGAATAGGAAAGTGTCTATGATGAAATATTGTTTTCATTCAACAACTACATCATACATAAGATGTCCTAACTGTGCGAAAAAGAAAACACATTGGTCAATCAGAAAGACGTCTTAACGCGAACACAATAGAATCAGTGGTAAAGTAAGTGTGCCAGAAACTTAGCGAGGAATGGTCGCCGTTGCACACAATATTCCAGCACTATAATTCACAAAATCGTACATTAGGCAGTAAAATAACGCGAATTGAAAAGGACATTTGGAACCATTTTTGTTATCCACATTAGAAAAAAAAATGCTTTGACTCACCATAAGCATCATAAGTAGCGTTTGGTAAAACCGAAATAAATACAATTGCATTTGCTAAGCCTGGAACAGATACAATTTCTAGGTAATGCGTAATGTGGCAACGGTCATGTGCATACATGACTACACTCTTGTGATATGATTCCATCTCTGCTTAAAACGTCCCAGCGTCATGTAATCCAGCAGTTGTAAGTTCGCGTTTCTACCATGGGCTATTCTGTCCTCCCTTGTACTCAAGTGGTGTATCTTAAAAGATCATCAACAAAGCGGTCCGCGCATTAGCATTGTCATAGTTTAAAAATAGCTTTTGATCTCGAAATTATCTTACTGACACAATCCCTGATTTGTTCTCTGATACTACGCGCTTACAGTGCTGACGCCGAAGCCTGTTTTTTTTTTTTCCTATCTCAGCAGCCATCCGGTGGTGGAGAAGTGCAGCGACAATATTAGCATTTACATGACGACTCCGTTCCTCGGCCTGTTAACAAGGGCGTATGATATTCGCCAATACCGACCAGCTGCAGCCGGGATAGACTTTTCCGCTCACAAGAAGAATACAACACTGCTATAGCGGTACACAGGGTATTTCGGATGTTTTATCGATCATTTGCCTGATGAACGGTACAACACTATACGACAGTGCTAAACTATAAAGAAGTGCCGAGCGGAGCAGGTCGCTGCAGGGAGTTTATAGTAGTTGCCGCTAATGCACAACCCATTGCGTATGCTTTTGGCCTAGGAACATTGGTTTCTCGTTTGTTAGCATGCAAGTAAGTCGATATTGTTGTCACCAGACCTACTTTCGATGGTTACAAATTACAGCTTGCTAGTGTTCCACTCTCAAGTCGCAAGGAAGCTCTCTGGATTGCGCGTTATTAGCAATGACTATATACGCTATGACCCACCTTGGTACATGTATGAGAGTCGCTGTATATAAGTGAATAAAAGAACAAAAGATTTCCCCTTTCCTTGCCCTTTCTATCGCAGAGTCAGTCAATATTTCTTTTCATCTCGATACGGGAATTCCATAAACATTTTTACATGTATCATCTTTTATTTATCTTACTTGTGAACGGCAGAAACAATGATAGCGCGGAGTTAGTTGCTTCTATTGAGGCACAATCTTCTTATTGCGCGGTTTGCAGCTCAGTCAGACTACCAATCGAAGTGTCTTTCGAGGCCCGAGATCGGACCATGCAGAGCTCACATGCCGATGTGGGCCTACAACGTAACCAAGGGCACCTGCGAAAAGTTCATCTACGGAGGCTGCGACGGCTCTGAAAACAAGTACCCAACTAGGAAGTTGTGTGAACAGAACTGCAATCGCCCTCAAAGTGAGTTAGATGCATGTGCGACCTAGTTAAAGGCAAAGCGGTTCGCATCTTAACACGCCACTCTCGCATTCCACTGCCGCTGGGGGACAATTTCCTCTCGAAATAACTTCGTGCCACACTCTGTATTGGATTATGGATTTCAGTTTGAGTACCTGGAAGTGACTTCGGCTATCCACGACGTGGTACTGGAGAGCCCTTGAAGTGTCTGAACAATCCGGGTCCCTGTAAGGTGGGCTGACATTCCACTGTACTCGAGTGTGCTTAGCGTGCCGACAGTGGCGAAAAACTGCTGCCGACACCAGGATTGCACCCGCGGTCTTAGAATGAGCAGCGGAAAGCTAAAATCGGTGTAGGCCACATTGGCGGATGGCATGAAGTGATTTGCATTATCCAAAACTTACGGATGACCAAAGGCCATGCTCTTCAGAATGGACTAGTATATATTATGGTGCTGAATTTCCCTCTATACGAACAGTGTGCAGATAGTAACGAGAGTGATACCTGTTTCTGAGATGAGAGATTTTGTTTTTAAACACTGAGCCGATAACAGTATCAGCAGAAATAACGAACCGCGTTCGTGTTACTCTTTTGCACGCAGACTCAACTCTTCAGCTCATCAAGGAAGCTACGATTTATGCAGGTGAGCCAACAACGTCGTTTACTGGATAGCCTTCATTCAACTTCCTGGCATTTAACGAGCATTCATTTCACAGCGCTTGCCTTCCATTGCCACCGATTTCAAACGAGTTTCAACTTTGCAAACTAGGCTTTCTGAAAACAAGCCCGTCGAATGTGCTACAATCATTGTTTAATTTTCATTGATAAGAGCCAGTTCTGTAGTAGTTCGACAGTTCAGTGCTTGCTATGTATGCAGTGTTCGAAACTAGACTTTCCAGATTTGGCTAAAACTGCGGCTAAAGCAGTACACAAGAGTATTTTACTTGAAAAAGATATAAGGCGAAGTGAACACAAACCGTGAAAGAAAAATTATCTTCAACTCAGTCATTAATTAAACTTCAATGATTAACTTTTTAATCGCAGCACTTAAGCGGCATCTTTAAATTGAACATATGTAGGCATGGGCGTTCAAACACTGTTCCGATTTGTGCAGTTTGAATAACGCGTCTGCGACCTGTATATATACATGCACTTCTAAGCTTACACCCCCAAATCACCTATTTGCGAAGGCGAGACCGTGGCCTTCGACAAGAATTTCTCCCTGGCACCCTGGTACGACAACCTTTTGCGCACAGCGCTTCGCTTGACAAGATGGCGCCGAGACAGGAGATACCCATAACATTTCGTTCTCGTTATTGGCCAGCGTTATCGTTTTTGCCGGCGAAACCGAAGTTTCACTGAGCGAACTGAGCTGGCAAAGATGCTATTTTCAAGCGAATAGTTAGCCTAAAGGTGGAGAAATATCGCCGCCGCCTGTAACTCTACATTTTTGGCACGCTATGCTACCTCACACGAGATAGTAATTTCTTCCCATGTGCCGCTGTCTCGCACGAGTAACTAGTCGGATTGGGCTTAAAACTGACACGTATATCTATGGGCACAGATGTGCTATTAATATTGTACAATGCAGTAGTCCTTAACTGCCACTGACTTAAGGTTTTCAGTATAAGTATATCAGCTAACGTAAGTGGTTACCATGTTAGCTATTGAATTTAGGTTGATTACTGAGTTTACAGTAAAATAGTTTCTCGAACTTTTCGCCCATGTAGCCGTATAAGCCGCGTATATTATTGACCTTTGTGTAGCGCTCTTTCTTGTTAAAAATAAAAAACGGAGAGTAAGTTTCTAATACCGACTACTTAAAAACCATTACAATTTATTTTGATATTTCACTTTTTTTTAACAACTCACGTGAGCTTCGGATAAACGATTCGTAGTTGCCTACGACGGCTGATTCAAAAAAGGTGGGCACATCTAGGCGGCCGCACAGCATGTTGCCGTCATATATATGCGCTGGTGGGAGGATGCAAAACCTTTATCATTGATATGTGTGGATGCGTTCATAAGGCTCATGCAAACGGCTTGTATGACTGGACTCCGCAGCATGGCTCCTTAGTACCCGTTCTTATCACTTTTTGCTAAGTGTTGTTTTAAATGGCATGCTTTGCACATGCGTTTTCATTGAAGATGGCATACTGTCAACGCGTTGTGTTTCGTTTGTTTTTTTAATTCTGTTTGTAAGCCTGCCCAAACACTCCACCTCGCACGAATTAAGGGTGCAATTTTTTTTTTCTAAAGCCTCCACTACTATAGGCAAAACATTCTTCTTAATATCTTAGCCCCACGTTCTGAGAAGCTATCATCCAACATTTTTTTCATTTCAGCCCTTGTTTTGTCTTTCTTCTGAAGATAACTATTCAAAAACAGCAACTGAGGTAATTAGAAACAATTTTTATCTATCAAGGCGAAGGGTACAAAAATAGAAAAGTTGACTGCACATTTTCTTTGCTTAACCGGCTTGGCGTGAGACGCATTGCTAAATGAATTAAAAAAAGTAAAAGTAACACTGCGAAAACAAAGAAGCAAAGCTTGCCTTCAACAACAATACGGGCAGGAAAGGGGTGGTGGCACAAGCAGTTCAGCAACTACATATGCAAGCACTTAATTATGCTGGATGTAGATCACGTCTTTCTTTTGACAAAAATAATCGATCTTTGTAAATTTCTGAAAACTCACTGTTCTTATTTGTGCCATTTCTGTTAATACTGCTGATTTATTTTATTTCTGTCCTCAGGCGCCGCTTTATCACGTCGTTTTTCTGCGCTGTGTGTGTATTTTTTTTGGCTCTAAATTGAAATAGAGAAATTACAATGCTAGCCTTTGAGCCTTTGCATGCATAACTGTAGCGCTCCCCTTGTGCCTCTTCACAGGTGCTACCCATTTCTTTCACGCCTTCTTATCTAAAACATTCCTATGAGAAATTATGTCACTTCACTTCGTAGGGCTACATTGCGTCAAAACACAACAAAACGTGTTGCGAATTATCTTCAAATCAGACAGGTGAAGGACACTGAAGGTGAACGGTCCCTCTCTTTCCATACTAACAAACGTCAGTACTGAGGCAAGCGGCACCACATACCGACGACGTCGCGCTTAACTATTCTTTACAAGTCCATCAAAGTTACCTTCAGCGCTCCCTAGTTAGGTGCAAACATCCTTTATTTACGAATATTTCAAAAAATGTTCGCTTCTATTTGATGCAATAAATTCATTTTTCAATTCAAATTAAGCTACATAATTCGCTCTTGCATGAGCTGCATATTTCGTAATAACGGTAGATTACTAGAATTGAGTTTTGGTTTCCATAAAGCATTATTCGCACAACCCTATTTCTAATAGTCGGACCCGTGCGCGCTACAAGCTTGCATCCAGCCTCGGAAGCGGGAGAGGGATTGCCATTGCTTGGTAGCTTTCGACGGCCAGCGACGGCTTAATTATTCTAAGTCCATCTAAGTTACCTTCAGCGCTTCCTAGTTTGCATTTAACAAAACTTGAAGTTGGGCAAGATGGTGCATTGCAACTTGACGGAAGATAAAGCGCACAAGGAAGACACACATAAGAAAAGAAGACACAAGACAGCGCGTGTCCTGTGTCTTCTTCTCTTGTGTGTGCCTTCCTTGTGCGCTTTATCTTCAGTCAAGTAGTTTGCTTTATTTACGAATATTTCAAAAAAATTAGCTGGGGTTTAGCTTTAGGTAAACCCGGTAGATTGAGTAAGCAAAGCCGACGTAGCTTCTTCTTCTTCTTCGGCGCAGCGTGGCTACCGACCGGATTTACCAGACGGCTTGAACAGGGCCCCATCTGCGGTCGCTATAAAAGTCAAACGTGGCTACCGGCCGGGTTTACGCGACGGGCTGAACTCTGGCGTAGTTTTGCTTACGCAATAAAAATATTCGCTTCTATTCGATGTGATAAATTCACTTTTCAATCCAGATTAAGTTGGATAATTTGCTCTGGCATAAGTTGCATATTTCGTAATAATAGTTGACTTTTAGAATTGTGTTTTCGTTTCCAGAAAGCATTTTTCACTCAACCCTGTTCCTAAGGCAGTCGAGCCCGTGCGCTCTACAAGCTTGTATCCAGCCTCGAAAGCGAGAAAAGAACTTCCATTGCTTGGTAGCCTTCAACGACCATCTCTGCTTTTTGTTTTTCCTTTGTTTCATTTGTTTGTTTGCTTTTCTATGTTGATTAATGTTTCCGCCCGCGCGGATGTGCAACTATATCAGCAAACTGTTGCCACCTTTCCACAATTATGCCTATGTTCTCTGTGTCCCCTCTCTTGCCCTTTCATGGAGATAAGGAGCGCCGGTCCTCTCAGCAATCCTCGGACAACGCTCGGATTTCATTAAAAATACTGCGATGTGCGGTCGGCTACCACGGAAAAAGTGAAGTACGTAGAAAGAAGTTAGGGCAAGGAGTGCATCATGATTTACAAGTGTTGTTGGGCTGCCATTGTTGTCTTCTGTGTGGGCAAAATATGCAAGGAAAGGCCCATTCCGCGGAATCTTTTGCAAAATGAAAGCTGAGAACAGGCTTAGTTTCTACGCTTTCTGAACCTCCAAACCAATTCTGAAACTGTGCTTTGTTATTGCATAAACTTTGTACCTCTGAAAGCCTTTCTTAGTGTTTCAGGTATGTTGAAGTGAAACTCCATCGGAGTTTCAATTCTCACTGTAATGATGAGCAGCATCTTAAACTGCATCTATCCTTGAGACAAATGAATGACGCCAAGAATCTTTTAGAATGTACTTGTTCTTTGGCGATATATTAAGGTACGTTTAAACTTCGCTGTACTGTAATTTCTCAACCTTTTGCGGCCAAACGCTAAAAGTAACGGGCAACAAAAACATGCAAGCAAGAACTTCGTTTCTTAAGGTAATTTATTCACTGTCCTCCAGACTTTTGAATGCAAATTACAGAAGGCAAATATTCTTTGCGATTTTGCTAGTGAAGGTAGGAGAAGAAATTCGCCTTTCTATGTTCCTCGGCTGAAAATTCAGCCACGTTGCTGCCGCCCACATTACCACAAACAAACTGGCGTTGGTAGCAAGTTCTATGATGGATATCTGTACTTTAAAATTATCCATTAGCATTTTCCTACATATAGGAGTTACAACCGCGGACATGTGAACTGGCAAGGGGTTCGCGAACAAAGTAGATGAAATTCCGCTTATTTGCACCATTTTCTGGTCGCAGCTGCGGCCGATTTCGAGGAATACTGCAAGCCAAAGGCAGATCCTGGTCCCTGCCTAGCGTACATTCCCAGGTGGTTCTTCAACGTCAGCACGGGCCAATGCGAGAAGTTCATCTACGGAGGTTGCGGGGGCAACAAGAATAACCATTACACCATGCAGAAGTGTGAAGTCACCTGCCTGAGGAGCAAGGGTGAGTACATTAAGGACTGTCATGTCTCATTAGTGCCTTTTGTAGGGACAAAGCTTAAAAAAAAAAACGTAACCAGGGAGATCTTCCCTTTAAAAATTCACCTTTCCTTGTAGTAAGCAGCAGCTACATGAGACCGAAAAATGTGTTTCTTCTAGAACATACAGACACTGAGCATATCAAAGTTCTTTTAACTCGAAGGCAAGGTTTAAATATCTAAATTTACTCTGTTATCTAGAACATGTTGAGGACAAATTCTGCTCTGCCAACTCTCTTCAAAGCAGAAATGTAATCCCTTTACAATATTTATACGCATTTTTTCTTCTTTACCGGGCTCAAGTAGTGGATGTAGGTTATGCACTGCGCGCCTTGGGAGGAAAGGGAACCGGTCCGAAAACGATAATGCGGAATACGATTTTGTTGTACGATTTTAACATACGGATTTTGACCATTTTATTAAACTTTTCGCATCCTATATCTACGTACGCACGATTAATATCGAGGATTTCCATGTCGGTAATACTCAACAAAATAATTTCACTTATAAATAAAAACAGCAGTTCTTGAGTTGTCGTCGCTGCGGTCCTGAAAACTATAGTTGCAAGGCTAAAAAGTGCCGGCAAGTTCTGCGGTCGAAATTTTAATACGCGGCTTCCCCAAGCATACCTCTTGAACAGTTTGGAACAGTGCAATGCCACTTAGCCCGTCCTCTCCATCGCTCACACACGTACCATATCGTCATTTCAGCTTTACGTCGCCTGTTGGAATCTAGCCTTTCCTTCAGTTGCTCCATTTCGATTATTTTATTTAAGGGTCTATTTACTATCTGCAGACTGCTGCTCAAAATCTGCGTACTACCGTCACGCGTGTCAGAACGTGCCGACTGTGCCTTGAAAGTTCGCGCCAACGTATAAAAAGGAGAAATTTCGTGGAGCTAATTACCTCTGCTTCCAACGAATCACACTGTGGTGTTTTTTTGTTTTCTTTTTTGTCTTTCTTTGTTTTGTTTTTTTTTTTTTTTTTCATAGAGCGCCGAAATCAATTGCAATCCCAGCATGAACTTTGAATCAGAATCTAGTAGTTGTAATGCTTAATCTGCGCTTTTTGTTTTGTTGCCCAAACATGAGAACTCAAAAATACTTACAATGAACAAATTAATGACATAATGTTCTTTGTATACTTCTGCAAATCGTCCGCTCATCATACATGAAAGTTCTAAAGCATCGAAAACATGATGGATGACAAACAATAAAATAATTTTACTCAAAATAACAGCTAACGAGAACGCTAGTTTTCTGTGCAGTCTTGACGCGTAGCTTGGAATATTGAAAACTGCCTCAATATAACTTACTGCCTAATACGGTCCACTCTGTGCACATGGCTCCACGCTTGCGAATATCATGCCAGTCTGAAATTGGGCAAGCCAATATTTACGCTTTTCGGTTGTGGGAATGTGCCTTCATTTGATGTGTTGCATCATTGCCAGCTTGATTACTTCATTAAGTTCGATTTTTAATATAGAGTTTTTATTACCGAAAAGTCTAAAAGCCCTTTTTGAGTCATGGATGGTGTCGGCAAAAATGCCCGCACGAACTGGCACTTCAAAAACAAAATCTGCCTCTACCGGAATCGTACCACTGTGCTTCCCATTCCCAGCCGAACACGCAAACTACTACTCAATGTCGGGCTCTGTAGAACAAGATCATAATTTTTCTAGTCACACGGGAGGATAATAGTAGCGATAACAATGATGGTAACAGAGATGATAAATAACTACATTTAGTGATAATGATAATTATGGTAGGAGCAGTGACAATGACGGGGCATTTAGTTGATGTTACGGCAGTGATGATGTGATAGTTGATGATGATGAAGAGATGATGATGATTACAGTAGCAACGACGATGTTTTTAGTGATAATGATGACAGCAGCGATAGCGATGAAGACTATAGGAATGATGGCAATGATGATGCAGTTAGTGAAATCAGTCCTAAAGTGGCTTTCCTCATTTCCGTACTTGAGCAGACTTAAGTGCAGCCCTGTAATTTTTAAGCAGCTTATTCCGGGAACATCTTCATACAAAGGACAGTCCCCGTACATTGCCTTTGGCGCCGCTACGGTCGTTTTCGAGGGCAAAGTTTCCTTTTTTTTTTTTCACCTGTATCAGTGCCAAACAACACCCGTTGCCAACTAAGAGTGGATCCCGGACCGTGTTTGGAGTTCTTGCCTCGATTTTATTACGATGCTGATGCGGGTTACTGCCGACCTTTCAAATACGGAGGGTGCGGAGGAAACAGCAATAACTTCGAGTTTGCTGAAGAATGCGAAGCCACCTGCGCACGTGAGTGATTAACAAACGTTGCTTTTTTATCCCTCTGCTAAACATAGAGACCTGTACAGAACAGCATTATCATCTTTGTAAATTATCACCCCCTTCTAACTCAAGCACTGATTATTGCATAGGTCTAGATAGCGTCGCTGCAAAACATCTTCTCTCTAAACCGCTCGACGACGTTTTTCAATCGCTGTCATTACACGCGAAAGGACTTGGCAATGAAAGAATAAAGTGGGTACGCTCAAAACAACCGCACGTGTGGTAGAAGGTTCTTTCGTTGGCAACCTGTGTGATAAATAGTAAAGAAAAGCCCATATCGGCTCTGTAGTAGTCGTGCTTCTAGCATTGCAAATAGTCACCAATAAACGTTTTTCGTGACGGGCACCTCGAAGAGAAGCTGCAGAAGAGCCATTGTGTGATGAAAACACTTAAGGGTGGCACTTAGGCTCCGCCTTTAGGTGTATGACACGACTGCGCAGACGGCCACGCGACATATAAAGCCCCGCTTCAACCAAACCGTGTGAAGGTGCCTAAATTGCCTAGGCGTTGCGTGCCTGACTGGGCATCCAAGAGCACTGGAAGGTTGATTATTATTCCACCTTCTCACCTCAAGTAAGTAACCAGACCTGCCAACTTTATGATATCAGGTGGTCTCGATAAGTCGCACAATCCGTCAAACAAGCTGTTCCCGGATATGTCAGCTGCCAGCTACCACCTTCCAGCAACACGTCCGTGACGCTAACGCGGACACCGACGTCATATCGCCTGTGTAATGGGACCTTTACCGTTATCGCGTTAAGATCACGCGCTTCTTCCAGCAGTTCTTGGCGCAATGCGTTAAAGAGCTCGGCTGATACTGCAAACGACGCGGAGCATCAGTTGAGGAAAAATTCACGTGTTCGCTCACAGCTAGGTTCCCGTTCACTGAGGCAAGCATTGCTTTATCTATGCTCATTTTTATCTCTCTCCTTGAAAGTAAACTCTTCCGTCGATGTGAACGCTCTCTCTTTAATATTAAAACACAAAAAAAAACCAAGGCGCGAGAGCTATTCACTGTATACCTGGCCGCAAATATTTATTAGAAAAAATGAGTTGGACTTTTAGGTGATAAATTCATGTGCTGTTCGGAAACCAACCGCGTGTGATAATATGCCGGAAATATTATTTGTAGTTTATCAAAAAGAGGCGCAAGATCACCATCTGTATCTTCGTTTGGCGTACTTGTATTTCCAGCATTGCTTTATGATAGACATAGGTTTTTATGTTGTTTGCTTTTACTCCAAAACATTTTACTCCAAAGCTGGCGCCATTACTCTGACAACCTTCCAGCTGGAACGAAGCTCAAGAAGGAATGTCTACCGCTGCTTGAAACTGGACTTTGTCGTGGTCACGTGCTAATGTGGGGTTACTGTATACATGAAGGCGCCTGCGTCGAATATGAGTACTGCGACGGCAATGACAACCAGTTATCCACCAAGGAAGAATGCGAACAAACGTGCAGCTATGTGCAAAGTAAGGCGTCTGTCATTAAATGTAAACGACTAGTTAAGTAAGCGCCCCACGGTTCCGGCGCGAGGTCACCTGCGGGTCTACACCTCGGGGCTGCTACCTTGCGCAGCAATCTCTAGGCGAGCATGCCTCTAGTGACTACAAGTGACTTGACTCTATCGCTTTCAAAGCTTAGTCAGTTTCCGGAGCGGCATTCGGGGCCTCATTGTCACGGGACCCCTGCGAATCTCTCCGCTTCTTATTTTATCACGCCGGTGTGAAAAAGCACGTGTCACGCGGTACACGACTCGACACCACGACTTTCTTATCGCGCAGTGAGTGTATTAAAAGGGTGTTCGCTAAAATCTTCCCGCAGAAAAATTGCCTTGTCCGCCATTTCTGGGCATCTTAAATAGCAAAACGCTTCCGTAAAACACTACAGATAGTAGTATGAACACCACAGTTCATTTTCTCGCTCAAAAAGTAGCAGGCGTCCGCTACGGATCTGCGCTGACGTAGACATGCTGAACTCGGAAGAAACGGGGAAAAAAGTGATGTTTCAAGTTTAAAAACGACTTTACGGAATCTTTCATGCTTTACATATGACAGGAAACAGAAACCGTGACCAGCGTTCAGTGTAGCCTAAGACCACGCGTCATATAATATAGTCAATTTCGCACAGTGCAGGTAAATCATAATTTCGAACGTATTGAAGTGGACGCATGAGCGACGGCTAAATTAAATACTATTGGAAAGATGACTTGCGGAACAGAAGAAAAAAAGACGAGAGCTAAATTATTTCCTCGTGACTGTGTTCGTTTAATTTTCTTCGCACTGTGAGAAAGCAATTATTGAACGGCAGAGTGTTCAAGGTTTTATTATATGTTGTCCCCTGTGCATGTAATTCAATAGCATGTGTATCGTAGGGCGACCCACCACCATCAGAGAGAAAATTCTTCGATTGGCTGGGACAGTGGAGACATTACCGAGGTTGTGACTTGTAAAGATCAAATATAGAGCAGCATCAACGAGTCGTCACGTAGTCATTCGGCTAGGACTGCAGAAGGTTTATGTTAGTTTCAGCACTTTTATAGCCTCATTACAATCTGCTAAGGCAGCAACAAATATATGGCACCTTTGACAACATAAAATCTTTCAGATAATTATTGGATGGTCTAGAACTTTTCCGCAAAGCTGCATAAATGGAGTTGCTGCATTGACACCGGTTTTAAAGGAGAATGGATATTTTCTTTTCTTTTTCAGTAGCGTTTCCTCTGAGATATGTCCACACTGCTGTATGTACACAAGGAACCGTATTTGTTTTTAAAAATATCATTTCTGATGCAATTAAAAATTACGAGACACTTTAGCGACTAAAGGATGAAAGGCGAAAGCCTGAGTGCCGCATACTGCTACCCATTTGTTGCCAATGTGGCAGTAAATAATGCTTCGAGTAATGCGGGTGACTACTGTTTCATATTCCTCCCTTCCTTTACAGCATGGTACATGTGTGCACGGAGAATTGTGACAGATATTGTGCCTTTTCTATCCTGTAAATCAATTTCAAACGCCGCTGATGCCTGCTGTACTAACGGCTCCTTGACATATGGGTCTGCTTCTGTTTGTTGTGTGGTGCGGCTTTCGAGGAAGCGGCAAACGAAAGGCGCCGCACGGACGCCTGGATCGGACGTCCGGCGGAGTCAGCTTCATATATGCATGAATCGCCTGGTGACTTCATGACCTGTCGTGACGGTACATCGCGCGTCCCTTGTCGAACACAACCAGCATTTCATTGAACGCATTAAAGTTCCCCGGCGTTCTATAATTCGTCTGCAGGAAAGGAAAAGCGCAACATCTGTCACTCGCGGAATATCGCTATCCTCACGATAGACAAGGGGAAATTATGAAGAGCGTTTCACGAATTTATTTTCGAAAAATCGTAATACAGAAAGCTGCTGCAAAACCTCCCGAGTGGCTCTAAGACTAGAGTCTTTGTCCTGTATGCGTGAATTTTAGTTTGTCGTATGTAAATAGCGTATGTACATAGCGTTTGTGTAAGTTTTGTCGATTTTGTTTTAGTGAAATGCAATGTGTCAAAACCAGGCAATAAATAAAAACTCCGGGGCGTAGGGCAATGAACTACGTCCCAAAAATAAACCCCTTCCCAACAGTGAAGAAATACATGATCTATCGTTTCTGGCTGTTAACAAATTAAGCAAAGTGCACCCCACAGAAGAAATAAACTTTTTTCTGGCAAAACAACTTTGACTGGCAAAGTTCCAGTGTGCAACTTAAAAGGGACAGTTTTAGCTGCTGCCGGACCTTCATTCTCTTTACACTGCTTCAGTACATTCCTGCCAGGGCGCCTCCTCTGTATATGGCCCTATAGATGGGCTCCGGAAGAACAACGTCGCACAAATCTTTCTAGAACTTTTTCTTTTTCACAGTTGATAAATATTCTTTTGAAAATCTTGCAGAAAAAAATCGCACAACACTTTGAACAACTTCTCTAAAGTAACCAGAAATACCTCCCGTGTAACATTCGGTTGGCAAAACAAAATTTGGCAGTGCACGTCCAAGCCTAATTTGGCAGACAGTGAACAAAAATGGATCGTGAAAGTCACGCAAGAACAGAAATCTGCTGACAATCTGCCGCAAAAAAAGATGCCCTAAGCCCACGCCACCATCCTTGACACTTCTAAATAAATTCGTGAGGCTGCATCTTTCTCATGTTGAAGCGCCCCACACAAAAACCGCGAATATCCTATGCAACTTCTGCACACTCAATCTTGCACATGGTAAAACTTGCATCACATAACACAGCCTAGAAATGAAGAAGAGGTTGCACACTGTGGCTCTGGCATAAAGAAAGATTTACCTATTAATCCTTACGGAATACGGTACTTACCCACGCAAAATGAGGAGGGGGTTCCATATGATTCAATCATGCTAATGGGCCTCAACAGTATATGGCGTTCACGCATGGCAGGATATCACTGTGATCCTGCAAGGGTGGAAGAACGGGCTAGTTGGTAATTCATCTTGGAAATGCGCTGTGTTGTCGTTCTCTTCCTGTGTCTTTGTTTTGAAGTGCACTGTGATCCTGATGCGCGTCCTGCACGAATTTTTTTCCGCCAAGCTCTCCATTGGTTTATCGGGATTGTGAAGTTTGTCGATGATAACTCTGAGTGGTTGCCAAAGGTAGAAGCTTTGATGGATCTAAAGGAATTTTAGAACGACGAAGCCAGCTCCTGGCAGGCTTATTATATCAATGTCTTGTGTGTGTTTGTGTTGTCTTACAAACGTCAGGCAATAAAGAAAAAAAAAGGGCATGGCGCAGGATTAAAGCGCTCGGCTGGGGATCCAAGGGATGAAGGTTCGATTCCCCGGTGGGAGGCAAGATTTATTAATTTATTTTTTAAGTATCGATTAAACAGCAAGAGCGTGACACTTTTGCTGACGACAACGACGAGCCAATAAAGGCTTTCCCCATAATACTATAGGCGCCTCTTCACCGGTTGCCCTCTCTTCTCTGTAACTCCCAAAACATTCACAAATTAGTTTACAACAGTCAATTTTCGCTCCTTAAAACAACTGACAGTGAAGACATATAGGTGGGAAAAAATGCACTCCCAACCGGCAAAGCTCTGCACTCGCAGCTACCTTAGTACTACAGCTTTTTATTAGCTGTCCTATTACATAATTGCTTTATAACCTATATTGTTCCAGCCAATTAGAATACAAAAAATTATAATCTCATGTTACTTTTACTTGCTCGGTTCCATTTACAATTTTCTCTGGATTTTGCCAATAGTTGAAGCGTTCACAGAGCCAACAACCTGCATTAATGCGTAAGCTTCCCACTTCCATGTGTCTCGTTTTGACATATATATTTCACTTGTAACTTTTTCTTCGCATACCGTCGCCCAGCACCTAGCAAAAGTCATTTCGTTGCGTCTGAGAAGCGCATAGACGGCGGCGCTTAAAACATGCAGTAACATACCTGCAAAAATAAGAGCAATGAATAGTGCATGTTAATAATCTTATTCTTTGTGAACCTATGCATGATCATGTTAGAATCAGCAAAAAAAAAATTTAATAGAAATTTAAAAAAAAAGCATAGAATTTCTCTATTTTATTCATTACCTAAAAATAAACAAGTGAATTCACTGCTAGTGTTATCTTCGAAACTGATCCGCTATGTTCTATGTAAATTAGTTCTCACTACTATTCTTGATATATGTAGACATATGGGTTGATAAAATAAAGCGAACGATACTATGAAGTACACACAGGCATCCTTTTGACACAGGAGCGAAGCCTAGGAGAATGAGAAGGACCTTAGACCTGAATAATCTACTGCAGTGAACTGCCAGTAAAGACCACTGGAAGGATTTTCTTGTTCTGATGTATTTGTGCAGACTGGTGAGTTTAATAATGAATGCATTTGCAGAGACCTCTACTGGAGATGTGTACATGACCAATATGGCCGGCTACTTTGAGCTAGCACACTGGCGAAGCGGTAGTGAACTGCTGATTGCAAATCACTTACGTCCGAATAGGGGGATAGTGTTGTGCAAATTTGTATGTGATCTTGCCTGCAGTCTTATTAGTCTCCCCTTCATACCCTACCATTTTGAATTATCCTTCCACAAAAATATTTCATTGGTTAGCAAAGCACAGATTAAACCCCATGTAATTATCAACGTCGCCTTGAATATATTTCCCCCAACAACCTACGCAGCCATGAGGTGTAAAATGACACATTACATAATGATACGTTTTTGCACTTATTACACCTCTGCCCGCCTAAAGCATAGATATGAAGAGGACGAGAGGTATCAAATGAAGCGAAGATAATACTAGAGGTATCCGAAATGCAGCATATATATTGGCGCATAAACTACCGCACTTTCCTTGCGTTCCTTTGCATCGGCCCGGCTATAAGATTTATATAAGCCCTTCGCAATAATATTTGTGGGCGAGTGAGAAAAAATAAGAGTGTGGTATTTTTCCGGTTAGAGTGACCAAATATGCTTAGAAGTTTCAAACATTAGGGAGACACCTCCGTTTTACAAAGTGCTTTTTTCTTTATCGTCTCGATCGTTCCTTGGGCCGTTTCACCTCCCGCTGCTAAAAAATTACTCTCAAACAAGAAAAACGTGCTTCTCGTTCCACATTATTTTGCCTCCGAATCAATCAAATGACACACAAAAAAACATAAAAAAAGGCCTTGCTAGCTTATCTTGATTAGGGCAAAAGAACTGACGTCGAAGTTCCTACAGAAACATATTTCAAAAATCAGGATTGTAGGAATCTTATTCCCCACTCTTTTCGTATTGATGAAATTTCTGAAGGCTTTTACTGGAGTTTTATAAAAGGACAGGAACTTTAGTATTTTATTTCCCATTTAACCACTTTTTTTTCGCCTCTCAATACTATCCTCACCTGCTAGTTAAGCAGACGATGAAGTTCACTGTTTAAGGTAATTAGCGTGGGCTTCTTAATCAAAATGAGGAAAGTAAAAGGTCAGAACAAAACATCTGAAATGTGCGTGAGACAATTTGATTTCTTTAAGGCCATGCCTCTTCTTGCATTTTGCTCAATTTGGGGGCATGCCTTGTACATGTTAGGTGAGGAAACTAATCTTCTTTTCTGCGGAGCCTGTCATGACCACAAAGTCCCTGCCTAGAGAATTTTTTTGGATGAAATCTATGTACAGTAGAAAGGCATTGTATTCGAAATAGATTTTTGGTGAGGCAGCCTAGATGTTTATGATGGATGCTGTTCCCTACATTTAGGAAACCTCCCTTTTAGAAAGCAGCATTTTTATGCGTTTGTCTCACCATCCTGTTTCGTTTCCTGAATCCTGTTTGAAGCTTTGCAGCAAATGTTTTCTTCAAAACTAAAGAAATAGTAACATCACACAAGGCTGCTTTTTATTATTGATCAACCCTAATTTGGATTCTTCGATTTTTTTTTTTTGCCAATTCATGGGCAATAAGTTAGAATCTTTATTCCAGCTATTTCTCCTTCTCTGCGCTTGCTTTAGTGCTTGCGTTAAGCTTAATGTCTGACAATCGATATGCGCACTGCGCTCTGCTATATCTCGCACATTCATCTGGTCAATACATTAAGTGCCTACTATGTCTCAGCTTCAACGACACTACTGACTTCGGTTTCGCGCAATTTTTTCTCATACCTGAACTTCCAAGACAGCCGCACAAAGAAAACGGTAGCGTGAACAATATGTAAAAACAACAGTGCAAATATTTTAAATTAATGGTACAAACTAGCTTCCTCCGAGCGACATGGTTTGGGCTGCCTTACAGGCTGCCTTACGCACAGCTCTTTAGAATTTTAGAGATCCGAAAAAGTGTGCGTACTGTTATTCTTACAAATTTCTTTTCGATTACATTTTTATGGAAGGCATGCCGCTTTCCTTCCTCGTATCAGGGGTGCTGTTTGGCACCAATTTTATCAAGACTACACGAATGTTAACCAGTAATAGAAAATGAAATTATAACTGCATAGCAGCAAGGATCCAGTAGAATAGAAATTGTGCAAGTATTCATGGCTTTTGTATGCGATGCTTGAAAACAGAATACTGATGAATTTATTGAAATCTAATTGATTAGTGTCTCAGAAAAGCACAATTAAAGTTCTAACATATAGACAGGTAGCCTCATCAGATATAAAATGTTTGCCTCTTTTATAACGATACCGAGGTCATTCTTGTTCTAGCGCGGTAGATCAGCTTCACATAACTGAGAGAAATTAGTGGTCGGTAGGCTGCCAGTGAATACGTGGCCCATTGCGCATCTATGAAGAAGGATTAGATGAACAGCTAGCCAGAAGAAGCATTATAGTGTTCTTTTTGAGGGCGATGTTACCTTGTTGATGCCGTTCCACTGTACGGAAATCCGCGCTCAGGTCACCCCGCACTGCAGGTGCCCCTTACGACTGTACCAGGCGAAACTTCTCATAGGTTCTGTATATAAAAATTTGGCTCTTTCACTGGACAAAAATTAGGGGACTTACCAGCTCGTTACGCTACCATTCATCCAGGGCCATTCAGGCCATTCAGAGCTACTTCTTGGTACTACTGGGAAGAACGAGAAGCTGAGGAGGCAAAACGTACGCACTGAAACTAATAGGTGGCTGCTAACCAACCTACAGGGCGCACCACATTAACCTAATCATCAAAAAATGTTCATGAGACTGGGGTCTCAGTCGGTTTTCGAAGCGTGTAGCTTCCCAGGCGCTGTGGTCAAAATGTCTTGGTTCACCTAGGCAGTGAGTGCAGTGACAAATTATTTGTTACTGACAGCCACGTGTGTATATAGCCGTGCGTACTGCCATATTCTGTTGTTCACGGCATCTGACCAGGTCAGTACGAGCTTGGACTTATTCGTAAACACATTCCGTGTCTTCAGTGCATGTATGTTTCCACGTGCGCCATAGGAAGTACATAACAAGGGATGAAAAGCGCCGAACAAAACATTGCACTATAGTTAAAGGGGAAAAGGAGCCATCAGTTCAGACATGCTGCGCCGAAAGGAACCCAGTTTACGCCGGAGGAAGTCTTTGCAAAAATATTTCTGCGCTGTGTATTTTTTTAGAGAAGAAATCTGTATTGTAGAACAAGGCTACAATACATGCTTCACTCTACCCTACCAAATTTCAGCATGAGTACTTCCAGTCTGCTTCCTAGTATAGCATAAACAGAAATAGCGAACCATGCTCATGGTTTTCTTTGCTGCGCAGACGCAACTCTTCAGCTGACCAAGGAACCCGCCGCATTTCCAGGTAAGCCGATAACGTTCTTCACTGGACGAATACTGCAGCCGCCATTCAGCGGCTAAAGATTTAAGGGACATTCACTTCGCGACGCTTGATCCGGTACCGCCGACGCTCAAGTTTCAACTTTGCACCCCCCAGCTTCTGAGTATAGGCACGAAAACGAAAATGCTTCTTTTTCTTTCGTAAGTGACAGTTTTCTAGAGTTGGATCGTTCGGTGCTTGCTGTGGATGCAAAGTGTTCAAAATTAGAATTTCTTGATTTTGTTAAAAATAGGAACACCACTGCATGGAGGCCGTTTGCGTAAAAGGGATGAGGGCCCAGGCGGACACAAACCGCATGAAAAGAAAATTAGCACTGAAAATTGAAGAATATCAGAACTGCAATATTTACTTTTCATTCACTGCGGGTAGCACGCATTTCTGCTTGAAAATATGTGGGCAAAGGTATTCAAGCACAAGAAGCGAGAGCCGGCGGCGCTCGTTTTTCCTTCGCACACCAGCCAAGCATTTTTCGTACCGGTGAATATTTGCACAAATCTACAGCATTGCCTGACACAATGTTAAATAGATTGCCATGGCTCGGCCTGCCAGCGCTGCCCATCTGGCTTGCCAATTGGGACATTCCTCTTCAAAATGCCCTCCACATTTCGTGTCGTCTAGGCCCGGTTATGGTGTTCTTGAGGCTCGAACACAGCCATGGAGGAGTTAAACCACAGCAAACCTGTCTGACCATGCTTAATGACCATGACCTTCCGCTCTGTAACTCGGTTCAGCAGAGTTGAACCCTAACCAGTACTTTTCCTATGTGTGATGAAATATGCCATGAGAGACCGCAGAACGGTTTCCTAAAGGAAATCTAACAAAATGCTTAGTTGCTTAGTTTCTAGGTAGTCTTCACTGTATTATTCATTATTTTGTGGCAAATGTTACACATAACGTGTATTAAAAATCGGTGCGTATGGAGGGGGTTTCATAGAAAAATTTGTCCTTGTACACATCGCTTACATTGGATACCAATATTCAGTTCAGTTCAGTTCAGTTCAGGCGTTCAGTCGTGTCCGACTCTTCGTGACCCTATGGACCATGTCACGCCACGCTTTCCGGTCTCTCACTATCTTCTTAACATCACATAGCTTCATCTGCAATGCCTCGAGAATGCCATCTAACCATCGCGTTCGCTGCCTACCCCTTCTCCGGCGACCCTCAACCTTTCCCAACATCAAATCTTTCTCCAGCGACTCCTCTCTTCTCATCAGATGACCAAAGTAGCTGAGCTTTAACTTTAGAATTTGACCCTCCAATGAGCAGTCAGGGTTTATGGTCGACAATATCGACTGATTTGATCTTCTGGCAGTCCAAGGAACTCTTAAGAGTCTTCGCCAGCACCACAATTCAAACGCGTCAATTCTTCGGCGGTCAGCCTTTTTCACAGTCCAACTCTCGCATCCATACATCACAACTGGAAAGACCATAGCACGGGTTATACGGATCTTGGTTGGCAGACTAATGTCTCTGCTCTTTACTAGGCGGTCAAGGCTAACCATTGCTCTCTTTCCCAGAAGCAGGCGTCTCCTAATTTCATGGCTGCAGTCTCCTTCCGAGGTAATCTTGGCGCCCAAGAACAGAAAATCTGTCACAGCTTCCACTTCTTGTCCATTGATGCTCCAGGACTTGATAGGGCAAGACGCCATGATCTTCGTCTTTTTAATGTTCAGTTTAAGCCCAAACTTCTCACTCTCTTCTTGTACGCGCATCAGAAGTCTCTTGAGTTCCACTTCACTTTCTGCCATTAAAGTGGTATCATCCGCATATCTAAGGTTGTTGATACGTTTTCCAGCAATCTTCACTCCAGCTGAAGACTCGTCCAGACCGGCCTTCCTCATGATGCACTCTGCATATAGGTTAAATAGGCAGGGCGACAGTATGCAGCCTTGCCTCACCCCTTTCTCAATCGGAAACCAATCAGTAAGACCATGCCCAGTTCTGACTGTGGCCTCTTGCCCTTCATACAGGTTCCTGAGGAGACAGATGAGGTGAATTGGAACTCCCATCTCTCGGAGAGCTTGCCACAATCTGCTGTGATCTACGCAGTCAAACGCTTTCGCATAATCAATAAAGCAGAAGTAAATGGGTTTCTGGAACTCTCTTGCTTTTTCCATGATCCAGCGAAGGTTGGCAATTTGGTCTCTAGTTCCTCTGCCCTTGCGAAACCCAGCTTGCACGTCCGGAAGCTCCCGATCCACATACTGCTGCAGCCTACCTTGCAGGATTTTTAACATCACCTTGCTAGCATGCGAAATAAGCGCGATCGTGCGGTAGTTGGAACAATCTTTGGCACTGCCTTTCTTTGGAATGGGGATGTAAACTGACCTCCTCCAATCCTGTGGCCACTGCAGGGTTGTCCAAATCTTTTGACATAATGTATGCAGTGTGTTAACAGCGTCGTGGTTGAGGTTTTGAAGCAACTCAGCTGGAATACCATCAATTCCGCTTGCTTTGTTCTTAGCAAGGCTGGCTAAGGCCCATTCAACTTCACTCTTCAGGATGCCCGGCTCGAGATCAGTAATCACAACCGTCCTATGTTGGGATTGCACATCCGGGTCCTTCTTGTACAGTTCTTCTGTGTATTCCTGCCACCTCTTCTTTATCTCTGAGGCTTCAGTGAGGTCCTTGCCTCGTTTGTCCTTTATCACGCCCAGCTTAGCACAGAAGCTTCCTTTGATATCTTTGATTGTCTTATACAGAGCTCTTGTGTTTCTTAATTGGCTGTTGTCCTCAACTGCTTGACACTGTATGTTCAGGAAGGCATTCTTATCTCTCCTTGCTATTTTCTGAAAATCCGCATTGAGAACCTTGTATCTTTCTCTTTCCCCCATACCTTTTGCCATCCTCCTTTCCTCAGCTATTTGCAAAGCCTCTTCAGATAACCAGTTTGCTTTTTTGCATTTCTTATATTAGTCTCAGATTAAGATGTTGATTGAACTGCAGCGCGAGCACGACTTCAGTTGTAAACAAAATGAATATGCAAAAAGAGCTGTCATCTGCCTTTTAGGCTGACAGCCAACTATGGATGGAAGGGGAGTGTGATGAGCACAAAACATTATAGCGCAGTGCTTCATGTGCTAACTATCAAAAAACTCCCGTCCTGTTTGTACCACTGAACAGAGAAAGCGCTTTTTTTGCAGTGTGCCATAGTTTTGAGCACCCAATAGCCATATGAGCATTGCATTTTGCGGCTGCCTTTTTAAGAATTATGTCGCCACTATCATTAAGAATAGAACAAAACAGACTTTCAGCAAAAACCTCTAGCATTTATAGACCCGGCCTGTTTAACAAATTTTATTGTACCTATTCAGGAGTTAAACATCTGTGCGCCTATGTCAGGTGCCTTTCAGAACGCCACCAGTCGTTTTAAGGATAACATTCCCAGACAACCTTGTTGAAATATTTAATTTTTTTCTCCCAACGAGTAACAGCTAGGAACAATCATCTCTACAATACCTTTTTCACATACCCACAGAGCTTCCTAAATGGTCCTTTCAAAAGATATAAGGCATGGTTTGTCTGCTAGGCAAATAAATCTCCTGCCACAGTAATTTAGAAATGATATCTTTAAGCAAATGAAAGCGCTGTGATGTCATATGGCGTTATACACGTATCAGTTAGTGCACGGAAAGAGACAACTATATAAAATCTAGTCTAATCTGAAGTATCGCGGGGCAGGAGTTGAAAAAACAGACTCGAAAAACTTCCGTATGTAGAAGGAAAGGAACGAAATTCGGTGCTATATTCTTCGAAGTGTAGCTCTCGAAGTTTCTACTGTTGAAAATGCAAAAGAGTAGTCTTGTTCCTAGCCGCCCTTTTCTTTTCTCCTGTGAAAGGAAACAATAGCGACAAGATACCGCATTCTTCTTACCGGTCATGCATGAAATAGATCTCTGCACAGACGTGAAAGAATAGATGCTCCATTAAACGGTGCAAAACGATGACCAAGCGGCTGCACTGTTTCAAAATTATTTTAGTTCTGTTGAGGTGCTATAAGTGTCACCACTGTAATAAAGCACGAGTGCCTTTCTTTGTTGGATTTCAGATACCTCAAAAGATGTGACATTCTGGCCCGCCATGAAGCTAGAATCAGAGCCTCGTAAGTATTTCACCCCTTTCATCCCGTGCTTCCGATATAAGCTACGCGTTTGTTACCCATTGGGTATGGTTTGCTGCTTGGATGTAACGTGGCGCTGATATCTCGAGTGCATATAGACCATCTTGAAGAGGATAAAATCCTTTTAAAGCCGTACATGCGAAATTTACTCTGAAAACTATTTATAGAACAGACGGCAAGCTCTTGTAAGTCGTCTCTAGTATTGTTCTTTTTGGATAGCAAGAATACGACTAAAGCGCAAAAGACTGACAGCAGTGGCTCTCGCGCATGCCTAGAGGAAACGTAAAACCGCAACATTTTATTAGGCTCCTTATTTTACAGGCTTTTAAATATGATAAACCACCTCAAGATTTGTATGTGAATGCGACTGTCCTCACGGATGAGCTGCAAACGTCAGATGCATACATGATCCTATTTCGTGCACGCAGAGCCATCCAACCCAGTCTGCTACGAGCCTAAGGTCAAGGGTCCATGCCGTGCTCATATGCCCCGCTACTTCTACAACCAGACGACCAAGTACTGCGAGGAATTCATCTATGGCGGCTGCAATGGCAACAAGAACAACTTCCAGACAATTGAATCGTGCTTGAAGACATGCAGTAAGTGTCCTGACGAAATCTTTTTAACAACTATAAACAAAGTCTTGATCTGCAGAAAAGACAAATGCGTTACGCGAAAACATTGCCCTACTGAGTCCCAAAGATAAAAACAGTCACGCCAAGTTAGTTACAAGCAATGCTACGAATCTTTCATTGTTGATAAGAGAACGTGAAATTTTCCGCGAGGAATAATGATTGCATCATTTCGTGGCAGGTTCCTCTCGTTACAAGAAAGAAAGATGCTGTGGCACGGAGTCCTTACTCGCGATTGTTTTTTTACAAGGGACATTGTACTAAAAAAAAAAAGGTGGAAAAAACACGGGTCAGCTCTATACGCATAAGAAAAACGTCCCAAATATGAAAATTATTCGGTACTGTGCTGGATTTGATCTCACATTTTCTAGGACATTTCTAAGTTGGCATATGGTTTCCTTATTTAGCAAATACTGATGTATGTACGTTCTCATGTCGAACTGAGCCACTAAAGAAATGCTTTTACCCCGCCGGGGTGGCGCAGTAGTTTCGGCGCTCGACTACTGTTTCCAAAGACGCGAGATCGAATCCCGGCCTCGGCGGCAGCTTTTCCATGAAGGCGAAAAGCAAGGCGTCCGTGTGCTGTACGATGTCCGTGCACGTTAAAGAACCCCAGGGGGTTGAAATTTCCGGAGTCCTCCATTACAGCGTCTCGCATAGCCTGAGTTGCTTTGGGACGTTAAACCTCACAAACTAAACCAAACCAACCGAAATGCTTTCAGTCGTTTCTCATAGAACCAGAGCGTATTGTGTCCTAACCTTAGTACGCCGTTTTCAGCTTCCGAGGAATCTTATCGCGTTTGTTTCGCGATAAGGTTCCTCGGAAACTGAAAACGGCGTAGCAAGGTTAGTGCACAATTCGGGCTTGTTGTATGGGAAACGACTGAAAGCATTTCATTAGTAGTTCACAAGCACGGCTCTATCAACCACGGGCTGCATACCAAAAATTAATGGCTGTGACCAGAAATATGCAGCAGAAGGCAAAATTTTACATGCGTTCCGGAAGCAGTACGCTTGCACGCGTGAATAAAGGAGAAGTATTGTAGGTTAATATATTGTTGGATTTATGGTTTTTTTTTATATATAACGTCCCAAAGCGAATCAAGCTATGAGAAACGCCGTTGTGGAGGGCTCCTACAAATTTCCACCACCTGGAATTCTTTAACGTGCACTAACATCGCACAGCACATGGACGCCTACCTTTTTGCCTCCATCAAAAAGTCGCCGCAGAGGACGGGATTCGACCCCGTATTCTTGAGCACAGTAGTCGACCGCGCTGACCACTATGCCATTCCGCTGGGCTGCTAAAATATCATCTATATATTTGTATATAAGAGCCATATCTTACCGGCACTCAACTCTGGGGCCCAAACATCACCGATCATCAGCTTCTTGTTGCCAATTTAAGCTTCGATTGAGGAAAACGCAGAAAACTAGAAGGCCTTTCAGGTAGATCTGGATCAAATTCCATCAGAATATGCTGTGGAAGTGAGGAATCGATTTCAAGAATTAGATCTAGAAGACAGAGAGCCTGAAGAGATGTGGACTGATGTTCGTGATATAATACAACAAGTTGCTACTAAGGTAGTTCCAAAACAAAAGAAATGCAAGAAAGCAAACTGGTTGTCTGAAGAGGCTTTGCAAATAGCTGAGGAAAGGAGGATGGCAAAAGTTATGGGGGAAAGAGGTTCTCAATGCTGATTTTCAGAAAATAGCAAGGAGAGACAAGAATGTCTTCCTGAACACATAGTGCCAAGCAGTTGAGGACAACAGCCAATTGAGGAACACAAGAGCTCTTTATAAGAATATCAATGATATCAAAGGAAGCTTCTGTGCTAATTTGGGTGTGATAAAGCACAAACGAGGCAGGGACCTCACTGAAGCGTCAGAGATAAAGAAGAGGTGGCGAGAATACACAGAAGAACTGTGCAAGAAGGACCCGGATGTGCAAACCCAACATAAGACGGTTGTGATCACTGATCTCGATCCGGGCATCCTGAAGAGTGAAGTCGAATAGGCCTTAGCCAGCCTTGCTAAGAACAAAGCTAGCGGAATTGATGGCATTCCAGCTGAGTTGCTTCAAAACCTTAACGATGACGCTGTTAACGTTCTGTTTAACTTTTGTCAGCAAATTTGGACAACCTTGTAGTGGCCACAGGATTGGAGGAGGTCAGTTTCCATCCCCATTCCAAAGAAAGGCAGTGCCAAAGATTGTTCCAACTACCGAACGATCGCGCTTATTTCGCATCCTAGCAAGGTGATGTTGAAAATCCTCCAAGGTAGGCTGCGGCAGTATGTGGATCGGGAGCTTCCGGACTTGCAAGCTGGGTTTCGGAAGGGAAGAGGAACAAGAGACCAGATTGCCAACCTTCGCTGGATCAAGGAAAAAGCAAGAGAGTTCCAGAAGCCCATCTACTTCTGCTTTATTGATTATGCGAAAGCGTTTCACTGCACAGATTACAACGGATTATGGAAAGCTCTCCAAGAGATGAGAGTTCCAATTCGCCTCATCTGTCTCCTCAGTAACCTGTATGAAGGACAAGAGGCCACAGTCAGAACTCAGCATAGTCTTACTGATTGGTTCCCGATTGAGAAAAGAGTGAGACAAGGCGGCATACTGTCGCCCTGCCCATTTACCCTATATGCTGAGTGCATCATGAGGAAGGCCGGTCTCGACGAGTCTTCAGCTGGAATGAAGATTGCTGGAAAACGTATCAACAACCTTAGATATGCGGATGATACCACTTTAATGGCACAAAGTGAAGTGGAACTCAAGAGACTTCTGATGCGCGTACAAGAATAGAGTGAGAAGTTTGGGCTTAAACTGAACATTAAAAAGACAAAGATCATGGCGTCTTGCCCTATCAAGTCCTGGAGCATCAAGGGACAAGAAGTGGAAGCCGTGACAGATTTTCTCTTCTTGGGCTCCAAGATTACCCCTGATGTATATAAGCGAGAGTTGGACGGGGAAAAGGCTGACCGCCGAAGAATTGACGAGTTTGAATTATGGTGCTGGCGGAGACTCTTGAGAGTTCCTTGGGCTGCCAGAAGATCAAATCAGTCGATATTGTCGACCACAAACCCTGACTGCTCATTGGAGGGTCAAATTGTAAAATTAAAGCCTAGCTATAGTTTGGTCATCTGATGAGAAGAGAGGAGTCGCTGGAGAAAGCTTTGATGTTGGGAAAGGTTGAGGGTTACCGGAGAAGGGGTAGGCAGCGAACGCGATGGTTAGATGGCATCCTCGAGGCGCTGCTGGTGAAGTTATGTGATATTAGGAAGATAGTGACAGACCGTAAAGCGTGGCGTGATATGGTCCATAGGGTCATGAAGAGTCAGACACGACTGAGCGACTGAACTGTACTGAACTGATATACATTTTGCAAATAAGTGTAGGTATTGGATCCTATAGGAAACAACAATTACTGGCAGAAGAGGGGGTGAGGGAGGGGGGGAGGGATGGTGACCTTATTGCTGGCGGATTTAAGTGGGACTACTAATATATTGATCACCAGCAGCCCCACTGCCTATGCGAGTCTGACTTGCGGTCCGCCAACCAGATGAAACAGAAAAGATGAGGGTAGAAAGGAAGAGAGTGTACCGTGTCTGCGTACGAAGAAGGACTTTCTGGGGATGCGGGCTTCTGTATAAGTAATGACTGGCAGATGCTATTAAAATTAACTTCGGTAAGATGAATTGCATTTGGCAAATACTCTTCCATCACACAACAGAGTTTACCAGTACTCTTCCACAGGATCTTATGCTGCAGCTGTGTCGCACTGGGGCTAATCTATGGAGATTACGAAATGTGTAGGTATTAAATTGAGAAACACACAGCATAAGAAATTGATGGGTACAATGTTAAGACACAGGGAGCTAGGGAACAGACTATCTCAGGAAAAACATGATTGCTATGACAGCCCATCTTCAATCAAGGCAATAAAACGAGCATTTGGAGAACACCTTGTACAGTGGAAAAATAGCCGATTCTCACGAAGGGCATCTGGCTGGATTCGAAGCGAAGGCAAGCGTAGCAGGTCGCCATTAAAAGTCAGGAAATCAGGCGAAATTTTGAAGATAGAGAGGAAGAGTGGCCACGGATTCATCACGACTTACTTAATTAAATGAAAATATAAGAAGCCTTCGTAATTAAGAAGTTTTAGTTAGGCAACTGATGGTGATGATGATGATGATGATGATGATGATGATGATGACTGCGATAATGTTGCGTTGCCTATGTGCTTAGACATCGTGATATCCTTGTAAGCTCTTCAAAATTAGGCAGGCCAAGCAGCCTGGGGTCCATAACCTTTGTCTATAATTAAATTGCAGAGGTCGGGCACGTCGGCGTCCAGACCACCAGCAAACTGTTCACCGAAGACGGTAAGTGAAAGACTACTAGCCCTTCCCTAACGTGTACGCAAAACCTACAATATGAGTCACAAGTAGAAATAACAACTATTAGGAATGTCTACAATGTAAAGCGCATCATAGTGAAACAGCTCTCCGGACAGGGCACCTCAGTACTTTACAATTGTTATAGCGAGCTCATATATGTATGTATGTATGTATGTATGTATGTATGTATGTATGTATGTATGTATGTATGTATGTATGTATGTATGTATGTATGTATGTATGTATGTATGTATGTATGTATGTATGTATGTATGTATGTATGTATGTATGTATGTATGTATGTATTATGTATGTATGTATATATATATATATATATATATATATATATATATACACCATTGGCGTGTTGTTTCTCCTTCCGCTTTGCATTTAATGTTATTTATCCCTATAATCGCCCTAAGCCTAATTCCTGTCTTGCCAATAGTATACACATAAAAAAAAAAGGAGGAAACCCAACGTTTGCCTTGAACTCCTAGACCGTTCACTCTTTTAAAATCTTTAATAACGAGCCCCTCATTTCCCTTTCAATTGGCTGCTATATATATATATATATATATATATATATATATATATATATATATATATATATATATATATATATATATATATATATATATATATATACTTGCGAAAAAGACGTTGTTGGCTGTAGACGAAATAAATAACGAAGATCATTAACACTTCATTTATTCTTCGTCGACGTTTCGACCGGGGTCCGGTCTTTTTTAAGACTTCTCCTCCTCTTTTTTTTTGTTTTTTTTTTTGTGGTCCTTCTTTCCTGCGTCTGTACAATTTTCAAACCTTTAAAACTGAAACACAAGCAATGTAACCACAGTCTTGAAAAAGACCGGACTCCGGTCGAAACGTCGACGAAGAATAAATGAAGTGTTATTAATCTTCGCTATTTATATTATATATATATATATATATATATATATATATATATATATATATATATATATATATATATATATATATATATATATATATATGAAGGAAAGAAGCCAACAGTCGGCGAGGCCAAGGAAAGCGTTGGGGATGGTACTTTATGTTTTTTTTTTAATGTTTACTTGGATAATCACAGAAATTAGTCATGTAATCTGTTAAGGGGAAAGATAATTAGACACAAAGTAGAAGAAAAAACAACGTGCCGATGGTGGGTTCCAAACCCACGACCTCCGAATAAAGCGTCCGGTGCTGTTCCAACTGAGCTACATCGGCCGCTGTCCCCCCTGCTACTTTCTTGGGTATTTATGTTGTCTGTATACGAACCTTGAGAGTGTTCACCAGCGCCACCCTCAGCCATAGCGGCGGACGTGGGACGTCCTTTGTTACCGCCTGCGTCACGTAGAACGTGATCAAGAGCGAGGGCGAAAGCTGTGCTAGAACCCTCTTACGCTACCTATGGCTTCAAGACTGCCAGAACCGAGACCCCCGTAAGCTACAAGCAGATCAGTCAAGGGGAAATGAGGGTGCTCGTTATAATACATGAAGGAAAGAAGCCAACAGTCGGCACAGGCGGTAACAAAGGACGCTTCTCGTGGCCGGACGGACAGGGTCCCGCGAGTATGAGCCACTAAAGGCTTTCGACTTAATAGACGATTCTTAATTAAGCGCCCCCATGTTTAAATCATTATCCACTCTATGAGCCTTGACGATATTGGCTCGCGGCGATGACACGTTTCAGAGCGTGTACTGTCAAAAATGAGTGAAATATCATACGCCGAGTGCTTACGACCATTAATAAATTCTACGCTTCGGAGATCTTATGCTTTTGGTTAAAGTAAAATATTATTTGGATATTTTACTTACCACGCACCGCTTATATGGCACAAAATTCATGTACCATGTGTTGCAGCTCAGCGTTTAACTCATGAAATCTCGTACTGATGCTCATCATATTCTTTATTACATGCAAGAACTACAGAATGGCTTGAAAAATGAAGCACCACAAAAATATGCAGCAATGAAATAAAAAAATGAATTACTACAGGTTTATGCAACAACCAACATATTTTGTTTCATGGAACTAAAAGCGAATTGTAGCAATCGTGTAAAATTCACGATGACACGTCGACATTGTTTCAAGTCCTTTCATGTCGAAATATAAGACAGGAAAGACATGCGGCTACTTAACGTGAAGTGAACTCACACAGTACTCACTCTGTCGTATTGCTCGCCGAGCTGGGACGGGTGAATGCAATCTGCAGTGCGCTTTGTATTTTTTCTCACAGCTTTCGAACATTTACCCAAGAAAACTTTATTGCTGGGGATGCCCCGCAGCTTGTGTCACTGTGCAAACGCAGTGGGAACACGAATTCATGACGCGATGACGGCACAGAAACACACAGCTAGCAGACAACGTAGCCGGCTCCGATCCCGGATTTACTTATCAACTTCGCCACCAGCGGCGCCGCCGTTGCTTTGCACGGGGAGTATAGTGAACAACCAAGATGAAGAAATGTCTGCGTTGGAGCACAAGGCGCAGTGTGTGTTTAAGCAAATGAAAGCGGCGTGAAGTCATACGAGATGATCTACGTACTCGTTTCTGCACATAAAGCGACCACCACGTAAAATATAGCGTAATGCTAAGAATATGCAGGAGCTGAGAGACGACCCGAGAAACTTCAGTAACATAGGAGGAGAGGAAGCAAGGAAATTCGGTGCTATACTTTAGTATCTCTTTGAAGCTTCTGCTTTTGAAAGGACATGAGAGCAGTCTTGTTCATAAGCATTATATCCCTTTTTTCCTCTGAATGAAATTATACCGAGCAAGCCTTATGTTCTCCAGAAGTAAACAGCGATAAACAAATGAACATTTCGACGACTGATTACGAGTCTCTTACACTTGCGCTCTTCTATAGCAATAATAAAATGGAGGTGATTAATAAAGAAATGAATGGTTTAGCAGCTAAGGCTAATGTTAATATGATATCAACTGCATTCGCTTTTAACAACTGAATTATCTATCAAGCAGGCACCTCATCCGTCTTGCCGGTCAATTGTGAAACAGATCTCCGCACTGACGCTAAATATAAATGCACCATAAATCGGTACATAACTATGACGAAGGCACGGCTCTGTTTTACAATCATTTTATTTCTGTTGAGCTCCTATTGATGTTACCACTGTAATTAAACACGCGTCCCTTTCTTTGTCTTTTTTCATTAACCTCAGATGTGAAATTCTGGCCCGCCATGAAGCTGGAATCAGAGCCTCGTAAGTGTTTCAGCCCTTTTGTTTATGCTCCCGATATGTGCTAGGCGTTTGCTACACATTGGGTATGGTTTGCTGCTTGTATTTAACGTGGCGTTTATACCTCGAGTGTATATTTAGACCCTCATAAAGCCTTTTAAAGCAGTACATGTTAAATACACTCTAAATCTATTTATAGAACAGATGCCCCTGCTCTTCTACGTCGTCACCGGTATTGACATTTTGGATGGCTAGAATACGACTAAAGCGCAAACTATTTTCAGCAGTGAATCTCGCGCATGCTTGGAGGAAACGTAAATCCACAACTTTGTATTAATTTTGATATATTTTTAGTGTGTTAAACATCCTAAACCATCTGAACATTTATATGTGAATGCGGCTGTCCTTACTGCTGAGCAGCAAACGTCGGATGCATACCTGATGCTCTATTCTCCTTCCCCGCAGGGCCATCCAACCCAGTCTGCTACCAGCCAAAGGTAGTAGGACCGTGCCGCGCTCACGTTCCACGCTACTTCTACAACCAGACGACCAAGTACTGCGAAGAATTCATCTATGGCGGCTGCAGGGGCAGCAAGAACAACTTCCAGACAATTGAATCGTGCTTGAAGACATGCAGTAAGTGTCCTGACGAAATCTTTTTAACGGCTATAAACAAAGCCTTGATCTGCAGGGAAGACAGATGCGTTACATGAGCAAAAATTGTCCTACTGCGCCCCCATTATAAAACCCACCCCGTCTTGTTAATTGCAACCAATTCTGCTCATTGCTAATAAGACAACATGAAATTTTGCATAAAGAATAATGGTTGCATCATTTCGTGGCAGGTTCATCTCGTAACAAGAAGGAATGATGCAGCGACCGGGAGCACTTATACTCGCGTTTATGTTTTTGTTAGAGGGAGATTTTAGTCAAATAAAGGTAAAACGAAAAAACGCCATGTTAGCTCTAGACTCATAAGGAAAACGTCTGTGATATGAAACTCTGTTCGGTGCTGTGCTGGGTTTGATTCAGCGCGTTCGCATAAATTTCGGACTATTAGCTTATTTATCAAATATTGATGTACGTTATCATGTCAAACTAAGTCACTAACGAAATGTTTTCGGTTGTGTCCCATAGAACCAGAGCGCATTGTCCGCTAAGCTTTTTATTCCATTCTCAGTGTCATAGGAATATTATCACGAAACAAAACGTGATAAGAAACACAAACACTGCCTGTTAACTAGTGATTGCTTACCAAAGAGTTATTGCTGTAGACAAACATTTGCAGCAAAATGCAAAACTACACATGCGTAATGAAAGCGGTTACAAAAGGGGTACGCTTGCACGGGTGAAATAGGAGGAAGTATAAGCAGGGTAATGTATGATTTGGTTTATGGGGCTTAGCATCCCCAAGCGAATCAGAATATGAGATACGCCGCAGTGATGGGTTCCCTAAATGTCCGCCATCTGGAATCCTTTAACGTACATTGACATCGCACAACAAACGGGCGCCCAGCTTTTTGCCTCCATTGAAAAGCGGGAGCAGAGGCCGGGATTCGATTCCGTATCTTTGGGCACACTATTCAAGCGCCCTATACACCACGCCACCCCGCCAGAGCTGTTAATATATTACGTGTATAATTTTATATATCATACGGTCACGTATATTTTGGTATGCAACAGCTATACCTTACCGGCACTCAACTCTGTGGCGAAAGCGTCGCCGCCAACTAGAACCAGCCCAACCTAAATAGCTATAGCTATTCGACTACAGTTATATACGTTTTCAAAATAACTGTAGTCACATTTTATTCTATAGGAAAAAAATATTGCTTGCGTAGAGAGATTGGTTAAACTATTATTGGAGGTGCTAAATTACACTGAGAGTGTTCCGTGTCTGCGTACGAAGAAGGACATTCAGCGGATCGCGGCTCCTGTACAAGTGATGACTGCCAGAAGATAATATTAAGATTAACTTAGTGAGATAAATTGCATTTGGCAAATGCTTTTCCATCACACATCGGAGTTTACTAGTACTCTTCCAGAGGATCTTATGCTACAGCTGTGTCGTACTGGGGCTAACCTATGGAGATAATGAAATGTGTCGACGTTAAATTGAGAAACACACAGCGAACTGTACATAGGAATCCGATATAGGTCTAATGTTAAGGTGCAGAGTGGGAGTATTTTAGGAAAAAACTGACAGCCATGACAGCCTATCTTAAATCGAAACAATAAAACGATCATTTGGAAGGCACCTTGTAGAGTGGAAAAATAACCGATTGTAGCAAAGGATATTTTGCTGGATTCGAAACGGAGGCAAGCGTAGCAGGTAAGCATCGAAAGTAAGGCGGGCGGGGGAGATTTTGAAAATAAGGAGGAAGAGTCGCCACGTATTCATCATAACCAGATTAATAAATGAAAATATAAGAAGCCTTTGTAATTAAATAAGCTCGAGAACCTGCTGCTACTGCTGATGACGACGACGATGATGATGATAACGAAAATGTTATGTTACCAATGTTCTTAAACTTCGTGATTTCCTTTTATGCGCTGCAAAAGTAGGCAAACGAAGCACCCTGAGGTCCATAACTTTTGTCTCTATTTAAATCGCAGAGGTCGGGCATGTCGGCGTCCCTACAACCAGCGAGCTGTTCACCGAAGACGGTCAGTAAAAGACTACTACGTATACGTACAACATGCACTATGAGTCACATGTAGAAATAACTCAGAGGAATGTCTACAATGTAAAGCGCATTATAGTAAATGATAAATCGTGTGTACACGTTTATCAGGCATTGAAGGTAGCGAGGAGCAATGACAAAACTGCCTGTTTTAAAGCTGTAGAACTGACTTAAGAATTTATGATAAATTTTCAGACATTGCTTATACTCTGTTGACGTTAACAACCGTTGTTGTGCCCCTATGCCAGCAATACCTGTTATCTGCGAAGTAATGTCCTTTATCCTTTTTTTAGTCCTGGCATATATTACCGAGGCCTAATTTACATTAATTATTTATCATTTGTAATTAACGTAATAATCACCAGGAGCTCTATGGGACAATAGTGAACAATGAGGAAGAACAGGTCGAACGAGTGTCTGCGTTGGAACACAGGGCTCTGTGTGTCCTTGGTTGACCTCTTACCATCTCATTTTCTCGAAGCCTGAAGCGCAAAAAAAGACAGGGACATGAGAGAGACGTCCCTATCCTTTTGCGCTTCAGGCTTCACCAAATTGAGCAAACTCCACCAACTGGCCCTAGAAACAGCATTTCGGAACTCTTACCATCAAAGCCTGAGAATAAACATTTAGCAGGAGATTGACTGTCCATTCAGCTTTCTTCAGCCGATGTGGTAGGTACTGCACGGACGGTAGACTGTTCACCTCGACCTCTGCAGCATTTATTGGCTCCCGTGAGAGGGCATTCACTTGCCCCGATTTATTTTATCAGTCATTCCGACACTGCACGAGTTAATCTGCAAAACAAAAGCAGAAATTTTAATGTATATTTAGCAATCATCCCTCGTTCTTTTATTTTCTTCGTACCTGTCTTATTTGTTGCTCTTGCTGACGTATCCTATGGCCGGAAAAATTATCCGTTTTTCGAACTTATTGCATCCAATAGTTACCGATTGATTAGCGATGATTTCCATTGAGCAAAGTAATCGCACTTTGGTACGAAAACCACACTTTTTGAGCCGTAATGTTCGTTGGGGCCCTCAAACGGTTACAAATATCAGTAAGATCTAAGGCCGAAATTATAGTAAGCAAGTTGCAACAGAGATGCACCGCAAGGATACTGCTTTGAACGTTTTGAATAAGTGCAGTTCTACGTATCCCGTCATGTCCAATGCTCCAACAGGTATGGCATCGCTATTTCATCTTTCAATCTGTTTCGAAAATCCACTCTGCCGAATTTTGTTCTCCAAACGCGCAGTAGTGCAAAACGATCTTCTTTAAAATATTACATAGCTATGAAATTTACCAAACCGCCCTCTAAAAAGAAATAAACAATGTTTCTGCTTGTATGTAAGCAAAGTTTCTGCCTAGGGACTTGGAAAACGACGTCTTTAAGCAAATGAAAGCGGCGTGAAATCATACGAGATGATACACGTATTCCTCGCTGTCCATAAAGCAACAACCACATAATATATTGTGTAATCCTAAGAATCGCTTGGTAGAAGCTTACAGAACAGACTCGAGGAACTTCCGTGTCTAGAAAGACAAGAAGTATAAAAATTAGATGCTATATTCTTCGAGGTGCAGCCAATCAAAGCTTCGGCTGTCGAAAGTGCATAAGAACATTTCAGTTCCTAGGCAAGGCTTTCCTTTTCTCCTCTGAAAGAAAACAGTTGCGACAAGCCTCATGTTCGCCAGTTGTAAGCAGCGATAAATAATTTAACATTTGACATCTCATTATGAGTATTTCATACTTGTGCTCGTCTCTAGCAATAATAAAATGGAGGAGGCTAATTATTAAATAATAGCTTTAGCAGCTCAGGCTAATGTAAACATGTTATCAAATTCGTTCATTACTAGCGTTTGGATTGTATACCAAGCAGACCCCGCTTTCGCCTACCGGTCATTTGTGAAACATATCTCTGCACAGACGCGAAAGAATAGATGCGCCAAAAAGCGGTGCAAGTTATTTTATTTGTGTTATGGATGTTACCACTGTTTTAAAGCACACCTGCCTTTCTTTGTTGTTCTTCACTTACCTCAGACGTGAAATTCTGGCCCGCCATGAAGCTAGACTCAGAGACTCGTAAGTATTTCACCCCTTTTGTCCCGTGCTTCCGATATGGGCTACGCGCGGGCTTCTGATTCGGTATGGTTTGCTGCTTGGATGTAACATGACGCCGATATCTCGAGTGTATATTCAGAACAGCTTGCAGAGGATTTAGCCTTTTAAAGCCGTGCATGCTAAATGCATTCCTAAAACTATTTATAAAACAGACGGTCCTGCTCTTGTACGTCGTCTCTGGTATATTGCCCTTTTTAGGTGAATAGAATACAACTAAAGAACAAACAATTTGCTGCAGGCGTTGTTGCGCATGCCTGTAGGAAACGTAAAGCCCCAACTTTTTATTAAGCTATATATATTTACAGTGTTTAAAGCATGACAAACCATTTGAAGATTTATATGTCAATGCTTCTGTCCTCACTGCTAAGTAGCAAACGTCGGATGCCTGCCTGATGCTTGTATTTCGCACCCGCAGAGCCGTGCAATCCAGTCTGTTACCAGCCCCAGGATGGTAGCACCGTGCGGCGTTTTTATGTGTTTTTGTGCTTTTGTTTGCCCGCAAAACCAGCGAACCCCGTCTGCTACCTGCCGAAGGACAAAGGACCCTGCCGCGCACGCATTCCACGCTACTTCTACAACCAGACGTCCAAGTACTGCGAGGAATTCATCTATGGCGGGTGCAAAGGAAACCCCAACAAGTTCGAAACAATCGAGTCGTGCTTGAAGACATGCAGTACGTTACACAGTAGTCTGCATTCTTAGCTAGAAACGAAGAGTTTACGTGGCAGAGCATTCTGATAGCCAACGAATTTTCACACTCATCTGAAATTGTGAAAATAACGTACAAAAAGCCGAACATTTGTGATAGCTCTAGAAGAAACGTTCGCGGTTTTTCGCTGCAGTGCGTTATCGTAATGACGACGAAAAAGGTCGTCTAATATACGTCCTTCGGCGCTGTACTGTTTTTCTTCCTTTCTTAGCGTTGTCTCTTAAATGGTGTTTAAGAAATGTCGGCTCTAACTGAGGAGAGAAAAAATGTCCAGTATGACGGTTCCTCCTATGGTTCCTCAAATTTGCCCTGATTTTTGAGTCGTAGTACTTTACTAAATATGGCAGTACTTTTTTGGTAGTTTACTTTTTACGTTAACCGTTGTAATATGCCAGCGAAACGATACTTTCAGTTTTGTGCCCCACAGTGCGTACATGTTTTTAATAACCTTGACAAGTCTTCCCAAATACGCTCCGTATAGCACATATATTTTGCCGTGTTTTAAGACAATGAATGCAATATATACTATAAAGATGAAAGACACCGGCAGGAATTACTGAATAGTTGCTCTAAGGAGAGAAACCTATACTTGTAAGGGGTAAAACGGCATAATGGAGTGAAATTAGAAAAATTCTTAAATGGGATAAAAATTTAAACGCCAATGCGTGTGGAATAAAAGTCTGTATAATGGTTTTATTTATCTACCATACCGTTTTTCGCTATCACAAGGATACTGTTACTTTTGGCGTATTTTTTGCTTTGTTTCATCATTGACGTTTCACGAGCAGCATTCACAGTTCGCCTCATACATTCTCACATTTACTCTGATCTCTTTCTCTCAAAATAGACCTCATATTGCACTCGCGTATCCTGGCATCCTACAGGTTGTGGAGATACACACCAAGTTGAGCTGATACCATGGCTTGCGAAGACCACTGCGAAAAAATGAAAAAGAGTAATATCAGAGTGGCAATATTAGGGACGAGCACTATCACTAATACTTCTACAACGATGATCCGTAATACTTCTGCACAACAGTATTATGGATCTCTATCATTATTATAATTAGAATCGCTTAAGAAAATTAGGGATCTCGCTGCAAAATAGATATGTCACCGTAACTGAAAACGAATATTTTTTTATCTTTTTCTTTTTTTTCAAAGGATGGATGGTAACATAAAAGCAGCTCTACTAAGTGCTCAAATTAGTAGAGCGTAGAATAGGTGGCCAAGATAGTGACACGTCTCTCAGCCGAGGAGAGACCTGATTTGGCAACGACAAATCATAATCAAGGTCACTAAACATCAATAAAGCACAAATTGGTCGAAGTTTATCAGGAAGTATGACGTAACCGATAAAAAACTTTGAGCAACTTGAGCAATTGAGCAACTCAATCGACACACCAAAGAGTTGACGAAGTAGAGTCTAAATCCTGGTTTACTCTCTAGATCTGGTCCGAGCGACTCCGTATGCAATTATCAGCTACCGCACTGAAGTTCGAAAAAACACCTTCACAATAAGCACAATATAGCCAACTGTTATGTCTAGCTTTCACAATTTAGGAGGTAGTATTTTACTAAGTAGAGCCAAGAAGTTATGTATGCAGAAGTTATCTGGAAGAAGAATGGGCCCACTGCAGTCTCTTAGCCAGCGTAGCGCTCCGTCGAAATAGTCAGAGATCCTAGTCAAAAAATATTTCACAAAGAGGCGATATGTAATGTATTATTCAATTCTTATTTTCAGCAGGTATTCAACGACGTGGTTTGGGGAGAGCTGGGCATAAGGGTCAAGTTAGAATACCTCAGCAATCTACAATTGCTGATCGTTGTGTTGAGCTTGCCGTGTCCAAAATTTTACACGCTTTACTATTCTGAATAATTGTCATGTCACTGCACAAAGGTGTAAATCTCATCTGGAGATGAAAACTGAACCACCTGAGGTATCGTCGTTGCTGCGGCTTTGCAAATATAAAGTTATGTTATTAAAAAATATAGATCAAATCACAATTATAGAACGCATCTCCCATTTGAAATGTGCAGCCTGCATATCTATGATTAATTTCAAGGAGTGAAATTCAGAGCTGCGTATTTTCTCACGCGGAGTCAATTCCGGCAGCTGAGCCTCTCTACAATAGAGACAAAAGTAAAGGCGTCCGCGTATTGTGCATTGTCAGTGCATATAATGAATCCCAGATGAACGAAGTATCCAGAACCTTTTTATTATAGGCTGAATCTCTTAGGGACATTAAAAATCCTAAACAAAACTAAACCTGTTTTGAAGCGAAAGCTCGGCTACTGCAGGTAGTTCGAGCCATTTGGTATGCACGGTTTTCACTGATGGAAACTGGGAAGTCAAACTTCTGTGTTAACCCTGGTGGTCGCCATGTGACTTTGGGGCATAGTCACGTAGGCCACCAACATCAAATGGCCCGTGACCACTGTCCAGGTCAAGGTCACGTGACCTGGTGGTAACCATGTGACATTGCGGTATAGCCACTAGACCACCTAGTGGACCGTGACCCCTATCAAGGTCACGGTCACGTGGCCTGGGGGTCGCCAGGCTCTGACCACTATCAATGTCAAGGTCACGTTGAGAGACGTCAAGGTCAAGGTAACGTGACCTCGTGGTCGCCATGGGACTGCGGCTAGCAACGTAAGCCACCAAGTGGCCCGTGACCACTGTCAAAATTAAGATCCCTTAAGGTTACATCAAAGTCCCGTGGCCTGGTGGGCGCCATGTGACTGGGGCATGGCCACGCCACCGTGACCAGTGTCAAGGTCCAGGTCACGTGATCCGATGATTATCATGTGACTTTGGGGCATAGTCACTTAGCCACCAAGCAGCATGTGGTCGTTCTCAAGGTCAAGGTCAAATGAGGTGACTTCAGTGTGAAGCGGTAGTAGAGGACGCTAGGGGGCGATGCGTATATAAATAGGAGTATGCTAGTAAGCATGCTAGTCACAAGGACGGAGAAATAAAGAGCATTAAGCAACAGGTGAAAAACGCAGAAGCTAAAAATTGGATAAATTCGATGGAAAAGAAACAGAATGTGGAATTATACCGAAAGTGTAAAATGCAGAAGGAAGCTTTCTTTGATAACTCAAGAGGCAGTGCCTGCTTTTTGAAGCTAGATCAGGATGTCTTAGAACACGCAGCTACCAAAAGAAATTTAACAATGAAGATGATGCATGTGCTGTATGGGGTAACTCCAGTGAAACAATTGACCATATTATACTCGAATGTAATGGTATCCATCCGGAAGTTGATGCAGGCGCAGTCACTGTTCCTGAAGCTCTGGGGTTTAGAGATACCAGTGGCCGGCTGAATAAACCGGCGGTGAAAACTAGCAAAAAACAACTGGAAGATTGGTGGCTTAAAACCAGAGAAGTGACATAATGTTAGTAATGTAGAAACAAAAATTTAATAAATAGAATGACGGTTTAGTTAACCAATCTAAATTAATAATTAAGATATAGGAAGAAAAATGAGCATGATAGCCACTGCTACCACCCCGTTTCAAAGGGGACGCTCCTATATTCCATCCATCCAGGAGCTCCTCGGCTCCTGCATAGGTTACATCGCTGCGCAAGATGGAGGGCCAATACCCTGCTACAGTAGCGCGGCGGAACACGAAGAAGGCACGTCGTAATGAGGCCCTTAAAAGGCTGCGTGCCGAAGAGCAATGGCTTAACGTTTGGAAAAACGCACAATGTGTTTATTCCAAGCTTGGCAATGAGCGTAGCCATGTACAAGCTTGCGCTTCCCTCCAGAGTTAAAAGTTAAACCAGCTAATTTTTCTTCATAGCTGACGCACATAAAGTATCACCACTCCTCTTAGTCTAAGTGTTGAATCGTCTTTTTCTTCTTAGGCCACATTTCTCTGATCCGTATATTTCCTCATTATAATTTCCAGGCTGTTGCGCTCCACCTACGATCTTTCCTCATGTTCATCTAAACGCATCGGTTATTTGTTAATGTTTGGGCTATTCCCTACGAATAACTTTACGTTTCATACTTTTTTGCAACTAGCAACGATGTAAAACGATCTTCCCCATGAATTAGTAGCCTCGGCCAGCCTATGACCCCTGCCAGATAAAGTCACATCCTGCCTTTACCAAGAAAAAAGAATTCCTTTTAGTTTATTTTGATAGTGGCATCACTTATTTATATTTTGTAAAAGAACATCTTTAATGAACGAAAGCAAAATGAAGTGTTTCCCTATAAGCGTTTTTTTTTTTTTCCTGCCCAGAAATTGGCAGCCATTGAAGTATCCGTGTCGCCTTTGAATCACTCGGCAAGAGCAGAAAAACAAGCTCGAGAAACTGCTTTAGGACAGGAAGGAATGAGCTTGTGTAATAAAATCGTCGTGCGGCTTTTACACTTGTTGCAACTGTGCAAAGCACATGAGAGCAGGTTCATTTCTGAGCAGCCCCATTTTTTTCTTCCATCTATTGATGATAGAGGAATAACGCGCTTTTCTCGTGTTCTCCCAAAGCGAGCAGTGATAAACAAATGAACGTTTGACGTAACGTCACAAGTCTTGTAGTAGGATGCTATTCTAAGGTTTCTTTTTAGAATACGAACACTGTATTGTGAGATGATGTTTTTAAGTGTTGAGTCTGTCGCTTCTGAATTGAAGATTACATTCGGCTGTAATGCGAAGGTAATAACTAGCTACAAACCAATTTACCAGTCCCAAAGACCTGTCGATGAGGCAAATAGACGAAGAAATGGACGCATCATCAATCTGCAAAGGGAACGAGCCAAGCCGCTTAATGCTTGAAATGTAATTTTGACTTTTAATGATCAGCCTCTAATTTTGTCACTCCATTAAAGCAAATTTTTCTTTACTCCCTTTCAGAGCCCGCTGAACTAAAAAACAGTCCCATCAGGCTCGTGTCCGAACCCCGTAAGTACTGGGTCTCCTTCATCCAATGGTCTCGACATGCTATCTAAAGTGTTTGATGTTCATGCTGCTAAATATTTGGACGCGTCGTGCCCGGATAACTGAGATGCATATTTAAATCTATTTGCGACAACCCGCACGTAGTCATTTCAAGCGAGATGTGGGAAATAAGCGCTCAATATAAATTTTAAGACTAGCCCTCGCGCTTTGTTACGCTGTACTTAATAATTGTTTGCTTGTTTCCTGAGCAGACAAGCTAATAATACCGACAAGGTGTAAATTTGTGATGCAATATCTCGAGCATTGTACTTTACCGCTAGGTGTACTTTTCTCATTTCGGGCCTCTGGGAACCCTCTCTAGGAAGGAGGGTGTGCTAGATTAACATCTCTGCCGTGTTTTCGCCAGCTTCATTGCATTTCATTACAACATTATGTATCATAAAATAGTGTCCCTTTCGACAAAAAACCATACAGAAGCGGTTGTTCCCGACCAAGCTCAAGTGCAGACTAGTGTCTCACCCTACGAAGAGATTCTTTGAACTCAAGGTCTTTCAGCATATTTTAACCGAGGTCATATTAACGAAGAGTTCGCTATCAGTGCCTAATAGATTTGATTTGGGACTGCTTCAAATTAACGTGACCAAGTTAACCTGATGATTTTACTTCTTTGTGTCTAACCCAACAAAACTTCAAAGCCAGTTCCACTGGTATTTCCGGCTTCTTCTAGCGATGTTCTATAACCGCCAATTTACGCTATCCCAGTCTAGAACGAAGTGTCCAACAGCAGTTCGTGTAATTCGCGGCAGCGTGTGAGCATTACATATTTCATAAGCGCAAGAGCCTCGGCGATGGGCAACTGCAGCAGCTTTCATGACACAAAATTGAGGTGGCATGAAAATCCCATGACGCCAATGCCTTGCTGTACAGTGCGCCAACGTATTTAAGGGGAAATGTATCCTCATTGATGATGAAAGATATCGTTCAAATAGTCATGACCGATTGTCGTAACCATCAATCATGACTGCACGTTGTACACCGCAGCATACTCAGCGTTCTACAGGTAACACATTAAGGTGCAGAGTGTATACAAACCATACTGGTAGCTATGACTTAGTCACAGTCATGACCCATTACTCAGACTATCTACATTCTCATTCTCACACCAAAAAAGTGCGATTTGTGTCGAATTTGTATTAATAACGATATTGTTGCTCTCATTGTTGAGAAAAAAATGTCAGATGCAGGCTTGATCCCTTTTTTCGCCCTCAGAGCCATCCAACCCAGTCTGCTACGAGCCTAAGGTCAAAGGACCATGCCGAGCTCATATGCCTCGCTACTTCTACAACCAGACGACCAAGTACTGCGAGGAATTCGTTTATGGCGGCTGCAAGGGCAACAAGAACAACTTCGTAACAATTGAGTCCTGCTTGAAGACATGCAGTAAGTGCCCTATTGATATCTTTTTCCCGCCTATAGACAAAGAGTTGATGTGGAGAAAAGAAAATCATGTTGTCCCAGAAAAGTTTCACGTTTCCCTACCAAGCTCCAACTATACAAATATTTCATAACAGAAAACAATATCTGTTGGCATTAGGAGATATACTTGCTGTATTATGGGGCAGCTCAGTTTTATACGCAACAAATATATCCTCCGCGTAAATTAGTCTTTACTTCGGGTACTTTATTTTCATGCGTATAGGGGGTGCATTAAAACCTTCAGAAAACAGTTCAGGGCTGTAAACACGAAGTGCAAAAATTTCTCATTAAGAACTTTTCTATATGTGGAGTTGCTTTATCGGGTGAAATGTTTGCCTAAATTTTTAAAATGTGAATGAAATCAATTATCTGGTAGCTTAATGTCATAGTAGACGTTCAAATATGTTATATACTACATATAGAAGCATGCATGATTTTGGTAACCTTGACAACACTTATATGGTAGGGATATATGAACATTGTTGTTTTGCAATTGTACCGAGAAAATTGGCACCAAAGACTATTAGGAATTAAAAGACAGCAGCCCGAATCGCTTCGGCAACTGTAATACGAGAAACAATGTTTGTAAAAAAGAAATGCGCACACTATAGCAACATTGCAATAACCTGTTAAAAACACAAACAAGAACTTCAGAGGTACATTTTCACGAAGATGTTGTGTGCTGTTCTTGGAGAAGGGTACTCCCATCCGCATTTTTGAGCTCTCCGCAAGAAGCCAAATATTCCTTCTGTGTGCTTTTATTGCTTTATCATTGCATCCTGAAGAGTGTTTGCTCAAATTTTCCAGTCCTATCAAATTGGCTGTCGATATCGTTACACGAATTCTTCGACTTCGCTGCCTTGTCGCTAGTGTTACAAATTCAGGTTGCTCTATATCATTGGAAGCAGAAGGATAAGTTTTAATTAATTTCATTTTCAGAGGTCGAATACGTCGGCGTCAACGTCACTAGCGTGCTTCTTCATAAACATGGTGGGTGAAAGAATTCTTATTTCCCTATTTGGTTTTGTTAAAGCCATCTATACCAGTAATAAAACTAGCTACGGTTTAGCTCTGGTGAAACCTGGGCCCGCTTGCACAAAACAATCTTAAGACTGTCTTAGCTAAGTCCAGACTAACTGGAGTCTAAAGAATAGGCCACTAGCATGGCCGCTTAAGACTGTAGTCAAGACTGGGCTTCAGTCCTGACTTGAATAAGTCGCTTGTGTGATTACGACTCTAGTGCTGTCTTGGTTAAGACACAGGGACGCCAGGTGTCTAAGTAGAGAAATTAGGGAAATACAGGGATGCGCTGGCACTGTCCCTGCTGTAAGATGTACACATTCCGTCAATTTTGCGTTGTGTAAAACCCGTGCCATTGCTTTTTGCAGCTTAAGATTGTGTTACGAGGAAAAATGCCTCAAGTGGTTGCTGAGGCAGTTCTGGGAAGCCACTCTGGTGAACATGAACCCGAAGCGTTCGACGTTTGGAACACGAGCCGTCTTAAATAAGCTTGGTCTTTCTAAAGACACCATTTAAGTCTGGACTTAGCTCGGACTTTATCGTGCAAGCCGGCCCGGGATGTAATCGGGAGCTTCTTTTGCCTGCTATATTACCCCCCATCACACCCTATCCGTGTATACGGCACTACGTTATTGGGGACGCTTAAGCTCAGCCGTTAAGGGTATGACGCGAGAGCGCAAACTACCAGCCCACATATAACGTCCAGCTTTATCCAAGCCTTATAGACGCGCATGCGTGTCCTAGGAGTAACGAGAAGGCAAAGGGTTCTGGCAGGCTGACTCTCATATCACCCTTTCATATGATAGGAGCGACCCGAATTGGCAGCTGCTGTCGGTTGCATAGGGGTATCGTGAATTCAAATGTCGTGGCAGGCTGATTCTAATGTCACCCTCCCACATGAAAGGAGATGCCCGAATCGGCACTATTTCAGGCACCTACCGACACTGACGCTGAAGGCTCGAGCTAGCTGGCGTAGTGAAGCTTCCGCTTCAAAATAGTTAAGAGCACGAACGGGCCTCGTACGTTGCAAGGCCCACTGGAGTAAACTGAATCGGTACTTGCCCATGTACGAGGCCCCCTTGAAAGTAGCGGTTTGAAAGGGGTAAGGATATGAATGTTCTTTTTTACCATATTGCGCCTTCCCATACATGCAGACATCTAAAAAAAATTATCAGAAATTTGTCAACTACCTTACTAGTTAACATTATTCTTCTGTTTTTCGTTATCTGATAGGGTAATTGCGTATTTGAGCATGTGAAACTTGCTATGGATATGAACAATGGACAGTTCCAAATTTATGATTACAGCTAGATAGCTGAATGCAATAGCTGAAAATAAAATTATCAAACGTTTGTCAACCAGCTTACTAGTTAAAATTACTCCCCTGTTTTCTGATGTGCACTAGCACAGGTACAACTGTGCCGAAGAAACCATCTTCGTGTCTCAGAAAGAATATTTATAAGAATTATGAAAGGCCAGTTTTCTTGGAACACCTGTTATGCATTTTGCTGCGCCGAGCTTCATAAAATGAACTGAAGCTTTCCTAAAGGCCGGCATTCCTTACCCACTGTGCTCACTTCTGTGTACACTTTCAGCCCTCAAAAACCGGGTTTGCCTGCTACCCAAGAAAGAGGGCCCATGCTTCGGCCACATGCCTCGCTACTACTACAACACTACCACCGATACCTGCGAAGAGTTTATCTACGGTGGCTGCAAGGGCAACAAGAACAGGTTTGAAACGATTGAAGAGTGCCAGCGCACATGCGTAGGTAAGCGAAGTCTGCTTCTTGAGCCGCTTCCGGAAACTTCACCTATTAAAGCTTTGTTAGTAAGCGAAGTGAAAATAATCACGAACGTGACTAGGAAATGTTACGGCAACTGAATTGCCTGAATGAGAGCCTATGTTTGGCGGCTATACAGTAAGCGTTTCGCTCAGGCAGAACGTATATTACAAGAAATTATTTAGGCCGCGGCTGCTACAACAGCTTCTTCTTACGTGGTCGGCACGGTTTTCTTGTGCACTCAAACACGGCGCAGTATCTGCTTACTTAGAGTTAAAGAATCATAATTAAAACAATGAAAAAAAAAAAAACAAGAGAGAATGATTACGCTTAAGTTATACGCACGGTATCCTGGGTAAGTCGCTAAACTGAGTGAGATCAGGTCTAAACGCTGGTGATTTTTTGTAAGCTGTACATTTTAATTCTTTTCCCGATTCCTTCCTTCAGTGCGTGGTCCAGTTTTCCACCCGTCAAAATATATTACCTCCTGTTGCTTATAACTGATCTGTGCACACGTGCACGGATCGTCTTACGAAACTTTCAGACCCATTAGGAGCGCAGGATACACGACACCGGAGTTTCCTTCCATAGCAGGAGGGCCCCGCGTGCACGAAGCAAATCCTGGTAATCGACGGCGGAAAGCGAATTATTGATATTGTGCGACTCTTTAGCACCCTATGTATGACGCGAGTGTCCGTGAATACCATCAAGTTCATTTTATAAAAGTAGACATGAGAAGATCGAGAAGAGCACTCATTTGCCCTCCGCGCTCACTAAAAATAATCAGTTTAAAGAGAATACCAAATATCTGGGAAAACGATGCCTCTTTGTAATTGTAATTCAGCGATACCGTAGCATGTGGCCAGCGCTGAAATCGCGTAGCTGCAGTAGACGAAAGCCGGAGAAAAGCGCTTTCGGATGCTGTAAAGTACACAGGCTACTCGAGGCTTCATTATGCAGATATTCGCGAACTCTGAATGCGCAATGATTCTAAGAGGAAAGCACTTAAGTGTCGCTTTGCTTACTGAGCTCCGCTTCTGTAGAATAAGGGAGCACGAAGAATTGCAATGCCAGTGCATTTCGTCATTAAGCAGTGTTAATTCTGAGCACGTTCTTTTTGCAATAGCGCAGTGGGAAATGAATAGAGTGCATCCATCCTGTCCTATTTCACTATATTTTCTTTAAGTTAATGTAAGATCGTGTGTAAGTGACAAAGCGTCAAACATTTATTACAGCGTTATGGTTTGGAGCTTCAGCAGTCAACTTATTGCATGCATCTAACCTGCAGGAGGTATGAAAGCAGCCTCACCGTACCGCATAAAAAGAATGAGGACCAGTTTTCACGAAGACACAAATAAATATTTATTTTGAGAAAACCTTGGTTTGGGCGAGTTCGAAATTTTCAGTACATTAGTGCCGGCCTCACCTGCTTCTGCGTTGTCCTTAACTTTTTTGTGGTATGTTTATAGAACGATACAATAATACTTTATACATTTTAACCAGTTTTTACCTCCTGCTATCGAAGTTAGAGCTTTGTTGATAAATGTGTCAGTCACACATTATCTCAGTCATGAATTACGTTGCTACATTGCTCGCATGATGTAGCATTTTAAGGAAGAGCGCTTAAGGTTCGTGTATTCGCTCACTTTGAACACACCAGATGATACAAATACAGTTTTGAAGGTGTAACGCCAATACAAACTGATTTTTTAAGGAACCTTCCAAGCCTGGGCCCACGCGAAACCATGGTTATGATCAAGGCGTGGATATTGTATACATTTTGTAATTTCATCTTGAGTTTGTTTTAATCCGCACCTGAAAGCAGCTATAAAATATCTAGACCAAGTTCTAAACATCCTACGGCGGGCTCAGTAGGTTGGAAGACTAAAGTTATGATGCGGCTATTTCTTGGGTTGTAAAGGATAATTGTGATGCCGTTTTCAGGTAAACTTTTTTTTTTTTTTTTGCGGTCATGGATGGAATTCTATTTTGTGCACCAGCGAAGCGCTTCGTTTTTGAAGCCAGAATTTGTTTGAAAACAAAGCTGCAGTATTCCTTACATGTGGCGCTGCATATCGTGTATCCTGTTTATCGCGTATCTGTTAACTACAAAGTAGAGATTTTATTCACCTCATTCGCTATCAATTATTGGTGCTTACCGCGCGCTGGTATTTTAGCTGTGTCTGGGGCTTAGAGGTTTGGAAAGAAATAGTAGAACAGCAGGAAAAATCAGTAGACTGGAAATGTTCGGAGTTCACACATTCATAACAAAATTGTGTCTCTATATTGTCATGAACCGTTCTAACCTGTATTTGTTCTTTTCTTTTAAGAACACTTAAAACAACTATTTAGTGGGATGACTTGCTGCCGCAAAATAACTGAGCAACTCGGCAACGGCAACTCAGCAAATGTGCTCGTCGGTCGTCGAATAAGGAATGCCCGTCGCACTCGTAACAGTCAATTCAAAGGCGGCGAAGAAATGTCTAGATAAAGCAGTAAACGGTGCCTAGCATATCCTGGAACATAGCAGGAACACACGCGAATGGCCTGAATTTTCAGACACATCTCGGCGCATCTGGCGCCACAAAGAAAATGATAAAGTTGCGTCTCGCGACAGTGAGCATGAGCAAACAAAGAATAAAGAATTTTTCCGTGCGCTAGAATCAGAATAATAAGGCCGCCTGCCAGCGGCTGTCTAAAAAGAACAAATGAAGATCACAACGGTTCGCGACAATATGACGAAATTTTGAACTTGTAAAATGAAGTTATGTGTGGTTGTGTAGAAATCGTTTTCGAAAACAATTATTTTCAGAATTACTTCTTTAATTCTTTGTCATTAGTCAAGGGTGGTAATTTGAAGTTACTTTCACTCACTAGATCTACAAACGAAGATTGGGAAGATCGATGACGTATGTAAAAACAACTGGGTAATTAACGTCGTAGCCGATTTGGAGAAAAAATGGATATGCACAGAGCCCGCAACGCGATGGCAAGGTAACATATAACAGAAGGTTTCTAAAGGTAAACGACCAAATTCTAACAGTCCGAAAGTCTATCAGTGGGCGCCAGAGTGTTATGTTTCAGATGTGAAGTCGTTCACGGCAATAAGCAAGTACAGCGTGCAAAAGGATCGCTTAATTGAAGGAATCGGAAGATAGGCTTGTGCCCTGCAGATCACTTTGTTAGCTCACGATGAGAAAATGGGAAAACGAAGGACCAACGCTCGGCCTCAAGTCTTTCATTGTATTCTATGTCCGTTGAGTTCATTTTTCTGCGCAAACGTCTGTTGCGAATATAAAATTTGCTTCGTTTTCAGAGCCCGACATCGTGCAATCGGTGCCCAGCATAAAGCTCGTCTCCGAACTTGGTAAGTTAATAAATGAGTGCGTTTGGAAGAGCGGTAATCAGCACACTATTGGAGCCAACAGTTACCGCCTGTGCATTTATAGATTCACTGGAGGTGTACTTTACAGTAAAGGCTCGTAATTGCAGATATTCCGTTCTTTGTAATGTAGTACGCAGTTTAAAAAAGCCAACAGACAGCGATGCCAAAGAAAGGACAGAAGATTGTTTATGTTCTTCTTTAATTCCTTCTATGGCATGGAATAGCTCTACAGTAAGTTTATGGGTAAAATATTCATTATATATAAAGAAAAAGAAAAGGAACAACACGTCATCAATGGGTTCCGAACCCGCAAGTTCCGAATTTCGCGTTCAGCGGGCTTACCAACCCAGCTGCAGAGATAGATGTTCAGTCTTCTGTTTTCTTGTATATTATTATTGCTTGTAACCGAACACTGGCAGTAATCACCAGCGCCGCCCTCATCTATAGCGGCGAACGTGGGACGTCCTGTATTGCCACGAGTCGCACGTGGAATGTGATTGACAGGCAGAGCGGAAGCTGTGCGTGGTCCCTTTTACGCTACTACCTATGGCTTCAAGACTGCCAGAACTGAAAGCCCTGCCCTATCTATGCGTACCACATGTCGACAGTCTGAGCTGGCTTGTATTTTCTCTTTGTTTTGACCAAAAAGCGCCGCAACATGTGCACTTCAGGCAATGTAATAAGTTGCATTCCATCCATGCCCGTTGGCTGTGTTATTAGTTGGTGCTTGCACAAAATAATAAATTATTAAGAAATTATCATACAAGAATATGTAATCATGAGTCACTTTCCTATGCGCACATTCTGACTCGAAAACGATAAAATCCCCGTTCTGCAAAAAAAAAAAAAAAAAAAAAAAAAACTTCGTTGCCAACGTCCTGGAGGAAACATCGTGTGCATGGCTTTGACAGGTGGCATGCCTGACAGCTACCATTCGAGCACTCATTCGTCGATGGGTGGTATGACGTAACGATATCACACAATGTCATAAAGTTGGAAGACACTTCAATCTCTTTATTATTATATGAAGGGTACTACTGCTAGGCCGCGTTGGTATGGTTTTCCGGCTTCGTAAAAGTGAGGCTCTATATATCTATGCCTGCTGGTCACTTACTAGCGGTACCTGCATAACGTGGTAGCTTATGACTGCAGAATGTGTTTGGTATAAGCGGCACACGTTAAGGGATTAGTAATTGGGCGAGCAGAGAACGCGTTGCGCTAGCGACGAACTGCAACGAGAGGCATAGACGGGAGCCATGAACGCTATCGCATCACACCCGTAAAGGTGCAGCTTAAGTGTCTCCCGTAAACATTTTACGCTTGAGTACCATATATTGGAAGCGAAATGCGACACGGTCTGTTTAGCGACACCTCTGCAGGTATTAAACTCTAACATCATAGACGTCTGCGAGCTTGGAACCTTGTGAATCTTTGGAGTAAAAGATGCTATCATAAGGTGCTGTATAGCACAAAGTATAGATTATTCGAAGACCAGTGCTGGACGTACTAAAAGACAGCAAAAAAGACCGGTAATACATGAGCTGTCAAGATGTACAATAAAATAAATACCCTGAGGCAAGGTTAGCAAACAAAGAAGCAAGGTCCCAAAACATGAACTGTGTTTGGGCATGCGTTGAGCTCCTCTGCCCAAGCGTTGACTGTTCCTGAGTTCGTTCGTACTAACGGCTTTGTGCACTGTCATCCACAAAAGACCCGGTGTGCATGGAGCCCAAGAAGCCTGGGCCGTGCGGCGCTTACTACCCTCGTTACTACTACAACACCACAACCGGGACTTGCGAAAAGTTCATCTACGGGGGCTGCCAGAGGAATGGAAACAACTTCGAGACAATTGAAGAGTGTCAGGAAAAATGTACAGGTATGAAGAACTTCGACTTTAAGGCGCTCGTTTAAAGGAGAATATACAAACCCTGACCATATATCTTATGACCACACAAACGGCCATGGTGCAGCGCCGAACCGCGAGGCTACCGGGATGAAATTCTCATTCATCCTCAGGTAAACCTGCAGTGTCTTCTCTAGATGAATGAAGAAAGTGCCGTTTACTATAAGTGCAAAGGCGAAAATGTACGAATATTGCCATTAGTCCTGCAGGCGTCAAGCAGTGATATCATTTATTTGAGATGATGCGAAAAACTACCACCTGGAGATTGTCTTGCAAGCTTGATTAAATAATCATTGAATTCAGCTCAACTGTGTGATTCTCTATTACAGGGTATTTATAGCACAAATGGTACTAAACTATGGCAGTAATACAGAGCCTCTATTTCGTAGGCTCACATCGGTCAAAAACCATTTACATTGCCGCTTAACACATGCATGTACCAGATAATGAAAACGCAGCACTGATGGGCAGCTAGAAGATACATCAACAATACCGATGTTTGGGTCCCTTGGTATTGATCTATCTTGTAAAACGTTCACAGCACGAAAAAAAAAAAAACGAGAGCAAGAGTGTAGTTAAATTTAATTAATTAAAATATCTAAAATAAATATATAAGAATTAAATTATATGGGAAGCGCAGTATTCATCCTGTAGTGCGTGTTTGTTGTCCTTACTTATTTCGTGGTACGAACGTTTTCCGAAGATAAATCAGGCAAACGAGCGACACTGTCTTGAAATGGGCTTCGCATCAAGAACACACAGCTCTCAAAGAAATGTCAATCGTTAAGCAGAAACTGAAAGAAAAATTGATCGCATATTTTTGCTAAGTGTGCAGCAAACTGTTTGATCCTTAGCTGCTTTATAAGCGGATGGCTTCAGATTCGCCACCTGGAGATAGTTTCAAATTGAAAGACTGCTGTCGAGAGTCGCGATCCTCTCTAATTTAGGACATAATGAACATCCCTTTTCTCTTCGACTACCGGCTAAGGAAGAGTACCAGTGTGTTATCAATTCATTCTGCAGCAGCACACAAGGAGCGAATAAATAGAAACACATCGATTACTTGTCTCTACTTGATAGTGCTGCCTGGTTGGTCAATGGCAACTTCCTAGAGGAATAAATGATAGTTTCTGTTTTGGAAATTGAAGACCTCATCAGAAGTGCTATAGATTAGGACCTAGGCTAAAGTAATGCTCTTAACTGAAGCGACCTTTCGAGACATGGCAATTTGCAATGACCAGAAAATCTAGATGAATGAGCTATATAATGATTAAGCGAGTTTCGCATTCAACGCATACAGATAAAGCACTGAATATGGCTTTTTATACGCTGTGCCCTAGGTATCAACAGCCAAATGGAATCACGTTTCTGCTGATTCAGTCATTAAATGACATGATATGAGCTAAGAGGTGCCAATTTTGTTCACCTCACTACATTTGCCTGCAGTGTCCCTACCTAAAGAGTGCACCTACCCGAAGGACCAAGGACCATGTGATGCTCTCAAGACACACTTCTTCTTCAACACCTTGACCAAATCCTGCGATTCGTTCATCTACGGAGGGTGTGGGGGAAACGCCAACAACTTCCCCACCTACTCCGACTGCGAGCAAAGTTGTCTGAAATTCTAGGGCTTCATTCAGATCGGATAAGAAGTCGTGGCTAAAAATTGTCGACTTTGTTAGGCAGAGGCGTATACTAAAAGGGTGGGGCAGGAATAGTCTCGTGAGAGTTAAAACAGCTGTAAGCAACTGTGCTGGTTAACTTACTTGAAATGGCTGCTGACTGTGGCCTTTACGTAGACACGACGGTGCAGTCAGGGGGACTTCATAACATAACAAAATACATACATTGCCTCCAGGTTTTTCTGCAGCATTGTTCTTAGCGTAAGAACACTTCAATTGAAGCGGTATTTCTCAGTTCAGAGAGCAATAATTGTTTGACGCAAAAAAACCGTGCTTAATAACGCTTGCCGCTTGTGTATTTATCAAGCGTTTCAAAAGATATTTTATTCGCGTCCTTGGACATCTTCTCAATTGTTATAGGGGAAAGAAACATATGAATGAATAAAAGTTATGAGCGAAATATATGGCAGTCTCATAAATGGTTTACTCGTCTTTAAGCCACTAAAATTATATGAACTATTGCTCTTTCTTTTTATGAATAAATGTTATCCCTCTTATGGCATTCTTGATTTCTTTCTGTTATATTTTAACATTATTTTGTAGTTAGTAATAAAAAGCGAGACATACGTTAGGGAAAGGTGCAAATGTTCATAGGAAGAAATATCTATGTCCCATGAGTAGTGTTTCGGATACGCTAATAGTTGTTCTTGGCCTTTTTATAACAACGGATCGGTGCCTCTAAAAATCTTCCACGGGAAAACGGGTCAGATACCTGAATACGCCTCACATAAGGAGTTTTCTACACTTTCACATATAGCGCGAGAGGGGAAAAAGTAAGTATTTGGTGCAGTGTAGTTCTAAAATCTTTTAAACGAATATAAAATTTTCTAGAAGCGACAGAGCTATAGGGCTCTCATATGAATCAGACCTCATCTTAATATCTTCTTTTTTTTTGTGGATCCTGCAACCTTTGAAAATTTGCTTGATATTTATATAGTTCCGAGTAGAACTTCAAGAAGATCGTAGTGAAGTCTTTCGTTGTAAATGTTAAAAAGTAAAACAGAAATGAATAGTAATTAAAGCTTGATACAACAGAGCGAATATTTTGTAGTCATTTTGGCCGAGTCCACAATCATTGCACGCCCTCTCCAAAACGAGTACAATGGAAGCAGCTATGCTTAGTTCATATGAATACTCTCAAATGCTAAATGCTCGAACACTTCCCAATGCTGGTGCAATATTATGCGAGTGCTGCTCAGGACTATTATGTGGATATATTTTCCAACATCATTTTGATTCCATTTGATTTACACCTGGCGTCAATGGTGGCCAAATGCAGCAAAACAAAAAGTGAATAAATAAATGCCCAATTACATTTTACGATAACTTGAGTCGAAATCCCCAACCCGGCCTTCCCGCCTTCTAATAGCTACCAATATTACGTACAAACTGTTACCCTTATTACGAAAGTTGAGGGAGGCCTGGACCCCGATGGCCTGGACTAATAATGATGACGTGCACTATACAATTGTGTTCCTAGGCGTTTGTCGACCAAGGTGCAAGGTTGGGAAGGAACAAATGCATATTGTGTGCGTCATTTCCATCGTCTCTGGCATTGCTCTCAACATCAGCAGCATTAGTAGTAATGCAAACAGCTTGTGAAACGAAATAAAGGCTACTGTAAGGTTACAGCGGGATGAAGGTTACCGCGGCTACGTTGGCAGGCGTTCCACCTTGCGTCTCGCAATGCATGTCGGCTTATAATGCGAAAATTGGCCATAATCATAGCTCTGTCACAGTGGGACTTGCAGTATAATGCCCAGGCCAGTCAGAGCCTAAATGAATTCACTTCTTTCGTGATGGGAATAAACTTTACCTATCGAAATACTGCCGAAACGTGTATCGTAGTCACGATACGTTTGTTGCATCTGCAGAATGAGAGTAGGGTTTATTGGATTATCTGCTCACATGTGCCGGGAGATTCACGCATATACGAAGCTGACCCAGCCGGACGTTCGATCCAGGAGTCCGTGCGGCGCCTTTCATTTGGCGGTTCCTTGAACGCCGCACCGCACAGCATACAGAAACAGGCGCAGTACAGCAGTCATCAGCGGCGTTTCAATTGGTTTACAGAAAAGAAAACGGCATTATCTGTCACAGTTCTCCGCGGACACCTTAACCGAGCCGTAATGAAACGGAGTAAGGTGGGAGTGAAAAAAAGAGAGGAAGAGGTGCCGGTAGTGGAGGGCTTCGTACCAACGCAGCAGTTGTTTTCTCCTCATCGCACTTTAATGATCCAAAATACCCCCTATAATTTTGACTCATTTCACGGTGTATGCATAGGCTGAATCGTCACTACATAGAAATAAAAGCCAGAAACGGAAGCACTGCTCCAAACGAAGGAGTTTCACTTTAAGATCTGGTCCGCAGCACACCCCTCCTAACGCCCTTCAAGAAGTATGTCAGCAACGATGCTGCTTTCTCGACCTAATGGATGGCCACGTGTAAATGGGTACTGGGGCTCGGTCGACTCCCTGAATAGAAATCCAAGATGAATATCAAAGCGGAAGGCGAAATCCTCGCAAATTATTTCAGCTTTCAGCATCACGTCATCATTTCGCAAAGCCTTGCTTACTTGCAACAGTGCAACATGAAACTCTAGGCCTGGTCACAATTTCCTAACGCTCCCTACGTGAAGAAACCTTCAGGGCTGGAAGTGTCCCAAAACGCCTCCAGAAGCTGGCAACAATCCAGCATGGAGAATGCCTACGGACACAGACCAACCTTGCTTTACGTCGACAAATATAAAACATTCAACGCTATAGCCAAACGGGAGAGTTGGTGGAACGTACTGGATGGAAAAACAGCGCAAAAGACGAACACCAAAGCAAAGGAGCACAAGACGAGCGCTGTGAGCACATGTGAGCATATGGTAATCGGCAACTTCAATGATTAGATTGGAAGACTCAAGGCATCTGGCTACCCGAATGATGTTTTATTGTTGGGTTGTAACAAGATATCCAAAAAGCTTAAAAGTCCAGCCTTAGTGCCTTGTGCGGAAAAAGGAAAGGAAAGGAAAAACTGCCGTTCTGCCTTATGTACACCGCCTGTCACACAATCTTAAAAATGTGGCAAAACGATATGGCATAGAGGTTGTTTTTTCTGCACCTAAAAAACTTAAAAGAGTTTGTGCTATTTCGGAAAAAAAAAGCTGAGCATCAGAACGAACATGAACCAACATGTGGGGTTAAGCATGAAACAAAGTATGTGCCGTGTGCTGAAGGTGTAGTCTCTAAAATCCCACTATTATGTGGACAAGTGTACATTGAGCAGACGGGGCGGTGCATTAATACACGTTTGAAAGAGCATGCCAATAACTTAGACGCTAACAAACCTACTAATCTCGTTGACCACGTCCGTGACTGCGAATCTTGTTATCCTTCACTGCACTATTCTGATATTCTTTATAAGCACCCGGCCTGCTTAACACGTGAGATAATGGATGCCTACCACATGAGGAGAAAAACTAGGTTGTGTGTTAGTAAGCCATTCATTTTTCTTCATAAAAGTGAGATTGCGTGCCTGCATCCCGCGTAGCAACACGTGTTTGTGCTTGTCCTTTTTTCCATATATTGCGTTCCCTCTTTAATACACTTTCAATTGTGAGGCAGCACTCCTCTTGTGTTCATTTGCTGTGGTGTTTGTCTTTTGCGCTGTTTTTCCATCCAATAAAACCTTCAGATAAACCTAAACACCTAACTTTAGAAAATAGCGCAGTTCGGTCGTGTGGTCGAGGAGCCCTTTTAAACGCAACCAATCTGATCACAAGCGGAGTCCATCCTACGGTCGCCGTCATCGTTCCATAACGATGTCGCTATAACTAGTGGCAGTCGCCAGCACTATAGGATGTCCCATACAGTGTAAAATCCCAGGCTTCTACGTGATCTGGTTCTGTTCATGAGACGGTTTCGCCTTTCTAGGAGCGGCATGATGGACCGACACAGAAACTCCTCGCGATCAGCAAAGCCGGCCTATTCAGAGAACAGTTTCTGTGGTGTTCAAGATCAAACTCTCCTCACTTGCTGCATTTGCGTATCGTCTGAGACTTCGATGTGAGGGTAGAGCGATGGTACAATGCTGGTTTGACTATATATGACCGAGTCGAAATTTACGGCCTAGTTAAAGCATCCTGGAAGCTAATCAGTGTTGCCTTGTATGCCGTTTCTGTCAAAAGTAATGAGGCTGCGTGTATTGTTTCTCAGTCGCGTATGAAAATTGTAAGAGCTCCCAAAAGATCAAAAACTCTTCAACAATTCAAACAAAGGGTCGCCTTTACTGTCCAGTATTTAGAGTTTCAGGTTAAGTATGAACCTTCCAATATGGCGCTAAAAATCAAACGCTGCCGTCTGCTTATTTTGACAAAGACGGCACCTCTATGTTGTAAATTAATAAAACAAAATATGCAGCAATGTTGTACTGGTATTAACGCAATTGCCAGAGGGCTGATCTCATTTCGCCACCGAGTTATAGAAATCTACTGTCATAAAGTGAGACATTCTATTTTAGTTCTAGATGAAGACAAGATTTAGGCGTGCAAGCATTGCTGACATATTCGGTTAATGATCTTTCTACTAGAGCACTAAAAGGTTTTCAGAATCGTTCGCT